>NC_137893.1:50772484-51122511 GCF_963455335.1 Martes martes
TGAAGATGTCCATACATACTCTGTATTCTATTAGCTTCATGTCCCTTAAGCATCTCTCCTAGAATCTTCTAACCTACTCCAATGTAGAATGGTTGCTCTCCAGAATTAGTGAATAGCAGGTATCCTGAAATTCCCTTCCAGCATCATCTCTCATGTGTTGTTCTTCTGTTCCTGGTATCTCATGTCCCATTTCTTGGTTTGCTAGCTCATTTGGTTGGAGAATATAAGCTAGTAGTGTCCTGAAAGAGGGTACAGGGATGGTGTACATTTTGAGAACTAATATACCTAAAGGTATCTTCACTTAACTTTACACTTGATTAATAGTTTAATCAGATAATAAATTCTGAGTTGTAAATAAATTTCCTGAAAAATATTTGGGAAAGTTCCATTGTCTTCAATTCTTCCACTGTTTTGCTTTTTAAAAATCTGAAATACCTGTATTCCTGATATTTTCCTTGTGAACTGTACTTTTTTTCCTTTTTCTCTCTGGAAGCGTATAAAATCTTTTCTTTATCCCACTGTTCTGAAATTTCACAGCGATAGCCTTAATATAAGTCTACTTTCATCCAAGTCCAGGGTACTCAGTAGGCTTTCAATCTAAAAACACTTTTAGGAAATTCCTTAAGTTGTATTTTCAATAATTTCCTCTTATTTTCCTGGTTCTCTCTTTTGGTAACTTGTATATTATTCAATACGTTGGGTTCCTCAAATTGGCCATCTCGTTTTCTTTCTTTGCTCTCATATTTTCTGTTTTCTCTACTTTCTGGAAGATTTTCCTGCCTAAGCTTCCAAACCTTCATTTATGTTTTCATTATCATATTTGAAATTTTAGAATAGTATTTTTTATTCCCTGAATGTTTTATTTTTTTTTATTTTTTTAAAAGATTTTATTTATTTATTTGATAGACAGAAATCACAAGTAGGCAGAGAGGCAGGCAGAGAGAGAAGGGGGGGAAGCAGGCTCCCTGCTGAGCAGAGAGTCCCATGCAGGGCTTGATCCCAGGACCCTGAGATCATGACCTGAACCCACTGAGCTACCCAGGTGCCCCAAATGTTTTATTTTAAAGCACCATTTTATTTTGTCACAGTTGCAAAAACATGCTCTTATCTTCTTGAGAATATTTACATGTGTGTAAATATTCATATATATACATACGTGTGTGTGTGTGTGTACAAAATGCAATGACTCCTCTGATTGAAAATGCAGAGACTGGGGACTCCTGGGTGGCTCAGTTGGTTAAGCGGCTGCCTTTGGTTCAGGTCATGATCCCAGCGCCCTGGGATTGAGTCCCACATCGGGCTCCTTGCTCCGCAGGGAGCCTGCTTCTCCCTCTGCCACTCCGTCTACCTGTGCTCACTCTCTCTCTCTCTCTCTCTCTCTGACAAATAAATAAATAAAATCTTTAAAAAAAAAAAAAAAGAAAATGCAGAGACTGAGTGGGCTGCTGGGTTGACCTAACCTGGTTCTGGCTCAGATTTACTGTGATTCTCTAGGCTTTATTCTCCTTTATATTTTTCCTTCAGATGGCAGCAAGTTCTAGCTTTACACCTTTACAAGACCATAGCCAGAGGAAAAGATGGAGAATTGCCTTTGGGACTCTCCCAGAAAATGAGGAAAAACTTTTCCAGAAGCCCTGAGGAAGCCTCTCCTGATGCCATTGGTCTGAAATGCCTAGGAGCCTATTCCTGGCATGGGTGATGAGATTCGAATTATCCTTAGACCTAGGGGTTATGGGGGTAGATGCATGACCTGTGTGGAGAAAGTGATAGGCATTTTATTTTCTTTTTTTCCAAAAGGGATAGATATTTTAATACAATCAAAGGGTAAGAGTGAAAAAAATGAATGCTGTCTAAATGTGGTAGGCTGAAAAAATGGTCCCCAGAAGACATCCACATCCAGTCCTGGGAAACCTATGAATGTCACCATCTTACTTAGAAAAAGGGTCTCTGCAGAGATCATTAGGATAAGGATCTTGAAATGAAGACCTAGTCCTGGGTTGTTTACATAGTCTCTAAGTGCCCTCATCTATATCCTTAGAAGACAGAGGCAGAGAGAGATTAGACACACAGTGGGAAAGGGAGGGGGAGGAAGAAACAGATGCAGCCACCAGAAGCTGTAAGAGACAAGGAACCACTTCTCCCCTAGCATCTCTGGAGGAATATGGCCAAGTCAACACCTTTACTGCGGAGGTGGCCACTAGAACGGTGAGGGCATAAATTTCTGTTGTTTTAAAAGCAATCAAGTTTGTGGTACTTTGTTTCAGCAGCCCTCAGAAATTAATACAGCAGGCAACCTACAGATCCACTGCACTCTGTATTTTTCTATGCATTATGCAGTTCTCTGTCCTTTACTCTCTCAACCTGAGCACATTGCCTTCCTCCAAGAAATTGCTCAGATACATCCTGTCTCAGCAATACACGATGGCCACTGTCTTGAAAGTCCTTACTCTAAACTCCCATTCCTTCTATTTTAAAGCTACTTCCTCCATGAAAACTTCCAACTCTCACCAATCTACATTAGGTCTCTTCTCTCCCATTGTACCTTGTTCATTTCTTTTTTTGTACCTGTTATGTCAGTTTACGTTACCTGCTCATTTATTCAATGGTCATCTAGATTGTTAGTTCCCATTGGTAGGGACTCGTCTTACTCATCTACCAGACTATATACAGTGTCTATGACAGTACCCAGCACATGAGAGGAGTCCCATGCTTCATTTTAGAGACCTAGCCCTGGAAAAGTACCATGGAAAAAACAAGTAAGTGGATTAATGGTTAATCTTTGTATGCTCAAAATGTTCTGCTTTAAAACCATTACATCTATAAATAAGAGGCAATTTCATGTTCTCAGAAATGTTTGATTTTTCCAGGTCTCACATCTGATAGCTATGATTTAAGTTTTCCCAACTCTTATAACTATTGATAACTATGGGCAGAGAGGGGAGGGGGTTACTCTAAGCAGATTCTGAACTCAATGGAAAAATTGAACTAAAAAATGATAGCTTCAAAATCCCATTTATAAAGCTTCTAGAAAATTTAAAATGTATTTCACAATATTGTTAAAGCAGAGAGGAAAACATTTTTATTTTTATGTAGACACAAGTAAAACCATAGTTTATATTCAATTAGAAACTAGATTCTATATGCGATTATAAAGTTTTCAAGAGATTTGTTATTTACAGCCAATAAAGAAAACAAGGAACAGGTGATCCTATAATGTCATACACAGCAGTACTTTCTTTTCCTTTTATGCTTTCCGTAAACATAAATCTCTGCACAAAATAAAATGCAGTAACTTACCCAAGCAACTATAAATAGTCTCATAAAATCATGAGAAATATTGCTAAGGCCTTTGATCTGTAATATTTTTTAACCCATAAATGGAAGTCAAGTCATTTCTTTTGCATCTGGGACAAAAGTATATGGAAATTTTTTTGGTTAAGATGGAAATGAAATATAGTAGAATGAGGGAAGAATTTGCAGTCATGCACATGGGTTTGTGACCCTGGTCTTCCAACTGCTGGTTAATTAAGTACTTTCAGTGAGTCCTTTAACCTGCCTGCCCTCAATTTTTTTCATCCATAAACTAAAGGTAGCAATAACAACTATAACATAGAGTTGTTGTCAGAACCAGTAATAAACTCTGGGTGAAAGTGCTTTATAAACTATAAAGTATAATATGAAGGCAGACTGCTGTTGATGATCTCAGGAGGAGATTTTGGAATGTCGAGTATACCTTGAAAGTAAGCTGAAGCGGGTTCAGCTCTGACTATTCTTCCTTCCTCTGTATATGCACTGAAAGTCAAACACTGTTCTGAAAATCCAAAGAATGTTTGATTTATACACTGATACAGTGACCAAAATAACTATTAAGATCTGAGTTTATGATACAACTTGTTTCAGTAAATGGTCATTAAATTAAAGTACAACTGCAGAATTACTAGCCCAGATTTTTCTTTCTTTCTTTTTTTTTTTTTTTAGTTTAAATACAGCACTGCACAAAGATGAAATGGAGCATGGAGCTTTAACCTTCACTTCCACTTTTATTTCCCCAGGACTATCCTAAAACAAAACACACTGTGAGTAGCCTTAAAAATCCTTGAGGCAAACTGCAAGAAACTGATGAACACTTAGGACAAAAACAAAAGCAGCAGAACATAAGGATCTTTGGAAAAGTCAGCAGAGGAGCAAAAGCTGATGTCAGTACTAAAATGATGTCCTAACTCACAGCAGAGAAATCGATAACAAATGTTGCTACCTAAACAGAATTAAATTAAAAGTTAATATGTTCTACTGGTTGATATAATTATGGCATGAATGAGCTTTAAAATACAACTAAAAGGTACACACTGGTGAAACAAGTCGTTTGATTCCATGAACTGTATTTTCAGATTTATCGCTAAGCTTCCTGAAGGCCACATCACCGGTGAGCTGAGAAAAATGGCAATCTAAGAGGCACGTGTCAACTAAAAAATCCTACAAAAATCAATGGCAAGATGAGAGATGCAAGCCAACCCAGCTCTACCGGAAGGGACTAGTGCAAAGGGTAGGTGAAACCACAACACTCAAATAGTTAACGTTTGAATGTTCTATAACTAACATGGAAAGAAAAAACGTCCAGGATGCCTACTCAGCTCATCAGTCAGTGGGAAGCTGTGAGTGTGAATGGATAGTTAGTGATATCCCAAGATGATACCAGCTAGCAGGTACACAGAAGTGTTTCAGGAATGCTATGACAGTGTCAATAAGAGCTGCTGCTAAGGAAGGTTCTATGCACACAAATTTGACCAAAAGTCAGAAGATGGTATTTAAAGGTATGGGCACAAATGAACTGTAACTTGTTGTTTACTTTCATTGTCTTATTTTCAATTCAAAAAATACCTTATTTTGCATTCAATATGAGCTCAGCATTGTACTAGCAATAGTGGAGAAGATAAGATTCGGCCCTTCTTCACGGTGACAAGTCACAACAAGAAACATTTATGAGCCACTTATATAATACTGAATATTAGGCCAAGTACTTCATTTGCACTTGCTCATGGAAAATCTCCAAGAGCCCTATGACAAAATCCTATTTATTATCTCCATCTTTAGATGTGAAACTTGGGGTGAGTTATCTTGTCTCAGGTCACTTCTGGTAAATAAAAGTTGGGGATCCTAACTTAAGCTATTAATCTCTGTGATGAAAATATTCAAAAAGTTAACTATCCAAGCTGGGTAAGCTGAAATAAGACAGCATGTGGCAACCGGAAAGTGAATAATGCAGACAATAATCACTACAGAATTTTAGAAGAGGAGCCCACTTCAGGATCAGTTTGATAAGAGAGAATTTAAGAGTAAAGTGAGATTTGAGCCATCTTTTGAAAATTGGGCAGAATTTGGATGAGAAGTAAGGATTAATGTGAGCAGTGTGTACCAACCAGTCCAAATGATTTCCCAGATGTTGTTACTTTTAAGGACCATAATATCCTTTCAAAATCATATAAAAACTATAAGCACCTTCCTAGGAAAAAGAGCATAGGCTTCTACATACAAAATTATGCCTGCATTTTTACGTGGTATATTTTGAGACACTCGAGTACTTAACAAAACACACGAGAACCTTCATGGCCTGGCCCTTCTCCATCACTTTGGATCCTTCACTGCTAAGTTCCACTCCCTCCCAAACCAAACCTGTGGCAGTTCCAGGGCTCTCCAGCCTTCCTCCTGCCTCCCGGCCTCTTCCCAAGCAGCCTGCATACCACTCAGGACACCTCGGCACCTTTTTTGTCAGGTGGCCTTCTTACATCTTATCCATCTTTCCAGACTCACTCAAGGCACCAAAAAGCCTTGAAAATGAAAAATGGCGATCCACTGAAATGGGGAAATCAGAGGCAAAGCAGGCAACAAAGAAAATATAAACATTTTATATCTTATTGATACAAAACAAGAACTGGGATCTGTATAAAGGAACAATCAAGAGAGTAAGAACTCATAGAAACTAAAAATATTTCAGAAGAAATAAAAAAGTTCAATAGTTGAACTTAGAACATAAATGAACTTAAAACTTAAATAAAATGGATAAGGAAGATGTGGTCCATATACACTATGGAGTATTATGCCTCCATCAGGAAGGATGAATACCCAACTTTTGTAGCAACATGGACGGGACTGGAAGAGATTATGCTGAGTGAAATAAGTCAAGCAGAGAGAGTCAATTATCATACGGTTTCGCTTATTTCTGGAGCATAAAAAGTAACATGGAGGACATGGGGAGATGGAGAGAAGAAGGGAGTTGACAGAAATTGGAGGGGGAGATGAACCATGAGAGACTATGGACTCTGAAAAACAACCTGAGGGTTTTGAAAGGGCAGGGAGTGGGAGGTTGGGTGAGCCTAGTGGTGGGTATTACGGAGGGCACGTATTGCATGGAGCACTAGGTGTGGTGCATAAGCAATGAGCTCTGGTACACTGAAAAGAAATTTAAAAAAATAAAATAATTATTAAAAAAAACTTAAATAGAAGAAAAGGTAAGGAAATCTCCCAGAAAAAAAACAAATAAATAAAAAGAATAAATGTTACAAGAGGAAAAAAAAAATTGGGAGATCAGACCAAGAGGTGTTCTAGAAAAAGGGAAGGGAGAAGATACAAATATACAAGATAAACAAAACAAAACAAAAAATTCAGAACCAAAGGATGAAACCCCAGACTCCAAAACCTACCAAGCATTCAAGAAAAGGAATTTTAAAAGCCCCAAATCCAGGTACACCATCCTATAGCTACAAAACAATGGGAGTAAGAGAGATGCTAAATGCTTCTGGGGGTACTGGAAGGTGGGGACTAAATCACATTCAAGGAATTAAAACCACAATTACACTGGAATTCTCATTAGCAACACTGGGATCTAGACGTTAGCAAAAAAAGTCTTAAAATAAAATGGAAAAATGATTTCCAACCTGGAAATCTATCCTAATCCATCAATAAAGTTTTAAAGTTGGAATATTTTAAGTAAACAAATATTTTAAAAGTTTATAACCCACAAACCCATTCTAAGTTAGCTCATAAAGAATATGCATCACCAAATGAAGTCATAAACCAAGAAAAGGAATATATGAAATCCATGGACTATGAGATAGGACACAAGGAAACATCCGAGGGAATTCCCAGGTGGTGATGAAAGGAAAATGAGTCCCTGGAGTAACGCTGAGTAACAGACACAGGGAGCATGAGCCCGGATTATAGCAGGAAGATGGAGGGCTTCAGGAGGGGCCTCTGTGAAAAAGGATGGAACTGATAAATGGTTTAATTTGTCTGGCCACCCTGAGAGGATGTTTACAACCATCACAGTGATTGTAAGAAGAATCAATTATGGGTACATAGAAAACTAAGCAGATAGGAAAAAAAAGTAATTCTGAAAAATTATCTTTAGAAAAAAATGTTGTACAAGAAGGAAATGAAATCACTGTGTATTACAGGTTTCCATGATAATAAAATTATCTATAGCAGTATAAATATATAATATTTATTTAACTAAAACTTATGGTAAAACCTATGTTTGGAGAGTAGGTAGAGGAGGGCAGCTACACAAGACATAAATTTTTATCTCCCATGATACAAAGTGAACAGATAAAAAGGAAAATAACCAGATGCCTGGCTGGCTCAGCTGGCAGAGTCCAACACTTGATCTCAGGGTTGAGTCTGAGCCCCACATTGGTATGGACTCTACCGAAAATAAAAATTTAAATTAATAAATAAGGAAAGCATGGACTCTGAGAAATAGCAGTGTAAGCCTTTTATTTAAAAAACACAGGCGTAAATGGTGGCAGAACGGAGTCAAGGTCCGGTAGTGCTGTTCTCTGAGGGTGGTACTAAGGAGCTGGTGTGCAGCAGAGTTAGCTTTTTGTTGTTGTAAGTAGGAATATTATTTGACTTTTAAAAATACATTCACAGGTTTCCACTTCTGGGAAGTGAACTTAACTGATCTCCACTACTCTCATTAAGTACAACTAAAAATCCTGGGCATTATCTATAAATCAAACCTAAGAAGACTGACAGGCAGACCAGCTATGGACCTGAAGACAAAGCAAGGACAGAGTGGTAAGTTCCCTCATTTTCCTTTTGCCTCATATATCCCAGATTTGGAGCTAAAAAAGCCAAAAACCTAGAAGTGCCAATGGGGATGGACAGAACAAAAATAACAACATAAACCAAAGGAAAGAAAAGAGACAGCCTAGAAAGATGGAAAGCCTTCAGAGATAACCTCCAAAGAGCCAAACACCACAGGAAAAAACTGTGCCTCCCTCACCCACATAAGCAAAGGCCAAGTGGGAGCCCACCCTCACCAGGCTATAATGAGACATCCCCAACCCACTGCTAGGCACCATGTTGAGCCCTGAGGATCTAAACTAAGGCATGGCATATAGCTACAAATACAGATTCTAGTGGAGGAGAAAAACAAGTCAGTAGCTACTACACAGTGATATGTGCACTGTGGTGAATTTATGTGAGGGATATTTAATCGCTAAAAGGAAGAGAAAATGGAAGCAGGGTGGGAGGGAAGGCTTCTTTGAGGAGCTAATCCTAGAGCTCAGTTTGCAAGGATAGGTAGAACAAGCCAGATGGAAGAAGGGTGTCCTGGGCTAAGGGACTGACAGGTAGTAGGAAGAGAATAGAAAGTACTTGAAACTACAAATAATTCTGACTGGAGTGAAGAGTGGTTAAGCATGTGTGCATTCCTGCCGGCCAGCCTGCCTCCCTCCCTGCCCCCCTCCATTCTTTATGCTTCTCTCTCATGCTCTTTTTCTTTCTTTTTTAATTTTAGTGTAGCTGACAGTGTCACATTAATTTCAGGTGCACAATATAGTGATTTGACAATTCCATACATTCTCAATGCCCATCAAGAGAATGTGTGCTTTTTTTTATCAGTCCCAGAGGAGCCCCTGAAGGATCTTTGGCATTTTTTTAAGGGCTATTTTTTTTTAAGATAATTTCCGATTTGTGCTATCTTTGTCATATTTTAAGGATCACTCTGACAATGGTGAGGAAGATGGGTTAGAGGAAGATCAGATGAGTCAGGAATCTGAAAAGAAGTTACTACAGGAATCCAGACAGGAAGGGATGAACATATAGACCATAGCAGGGGGGATTATACAAGCAATACCTGCCTATATCTTAGAATCTGGCTCAGTTTTACCAAATTTGAGGTTTTTGAGAAGAGAGAATGAAGAGGGAAAGCAGAGCCACATTCAACTCTAATACTAGGTGCTAGTGTTCCCACTGCTAATTAGCTTGGTGGCCTTGGGCAAATCCCTCTGATCCTCATTTTTCTTATCTAACAAACGGCAACCATACCTACCTCACAGAGTTGTTATATAGATATATAATGATATAATGGATGTGAAAACACTAAAAAATATCAAACATAGTGTTTCATTTCCTATTGCTGCTATATCAAACTACCACAGTCTTAGTGGCTTAATGCAATACAATCTTATTCAGTCACAGTTTTAGACACCAGAAGTCTGAAGTGGGTCTTACTGGGCCAAAATGAAGGTATTGCCAGGCCTCCATTCCTCATGGAGCCTCTCAAGAAGAATCAATTTCCATGTCTTTTCCAACCTGCATATGTTGGCTCATGGTCCCTTTCTCCATCTTTAATGCCAGCATCTTCAAATTTTTCGACATTGACTCTCCTGCCTCCCTCTTTCACTTACCCTTGTGAGTATTGGGCCCATGAGGATATCCAGGCTAATCTCCCCATACCAAGTTCAGCAACCTTAATTCTCCACCCCATCTCATTATGTAACATAAAATATTCACAAATTCCAAGGATTAGGATGTGGACATCTTTAGCAGAGACAATTATTTGGCCTACCATACATATAAAAGATTCTAAGTTAATATCTACTTGGCAGTCAATTTTTTTTTTCAGTTTCGTAACTAATATGTCCAAGAGTAGTTACATCAAAAACTAATGATGTACTGTGTGGTGAATAATATAACATAATAAAAAAATCATTTTATGGTTTAAAAAATAAGAAATTGAAGAGAAAGTTTTCTAACTCACTAGAGTAAATACCTCAAAGTATTTTTAGGCATCGAGGCATTGAATACCTCAAAGGCATACACTCCTGACCCCAAGGCAAGTACAAAGGTAAAAGAGGAAACATACCACACCAGGGCCCATAAGTAGAGGAAAGTAAAGTCAAGACTGCTTCCCAGGACCCCTAGAGCAAGCCTAGTGCAGACATCTGTAAGCCGTCTGGTTTCAAGACATGTATCTTCTCTACCTGTCCAATGTGTCTTTGTGGATTATACCTTCTAGTCCCACACTAATGACTATCCTAAAAATATGATGTAGATATAACACTAAGATAACAATTCCTAAAAATTTGTTATTGAATAAAAATAGTGTATATTAGAGCACAAAACAGAACAAAAATAAATAGAATTTATCCAAATCTGAAAAATCACAAATCATACATATATTTTCCACAACTTATGTTTCCCCTGAACTTAATTTCAGCCAAGCTACAATTAGAGAATTTTTCAAAATAATTTTCATGGTGTCTCATTTCAACCTCTTATCTCCTGAATATATACAACCCTGACATAACTGACATTCACAATAATAACCTCAAGATTTTGAAAGACACCAACTTCTCATTGAATATTAAAGAAAAACAAAGGTATAACTGAATAGATTTACTACTAAATGTATTAAGAAGACGTAAAAGATATATATTTTATTTAAAACCTGGCTATAGATTAACTAAAAACACATGAAATCCCTCTGTCAGACTACTAAAGTATTCATACCACAGCTTTTCCTATCACATTGCACAAACATAACTTTCCTTTAACAAAATCAATAGTAGGGCTCAAGTTTCTCAGCGATACAATTTAAACACTTCCAATTGTGGAAATAAGGTTTTTCCAAAGAGCGATTTTTTCTAAACTATGGCATTTTGTATTAATCAATCAAAAATAGTATCAATAAAAAATGCAATAGGAGCTAGCCTATAGTTCACATCAGAATATATTCTTTTTTGAAACTAAAAAAGAAAGACAAAAAAGCATTTATAAGGAGCAGTCATTTTTTTATAATAAAGAACTTTTATGAACATATCTGGAAGATAATGATGACAGTAATAACGACAAAAGCAGGAATGATTTAATCTAAGAAGCTTCTACTGGCAAGGAAAAAAAAAAAAAACCCAAGAGAGAATGTCATTAAAACTTATTTATGAGTCATCATCCTAATTGTAAACACAGTGAGCAATTTTGGGATTCTACTTTCTCTACCTGTAACAATTACATCTCCAAAAAAGACCAAAGCCATTCATTCTCTCATTCCCCCACTGCTGAACCACCTATCCAACAACAGCTTGCACCCCGACAAATGGTACAGATTATATACTGCAGATCCATCAGCACAAATGCAAGTTTCTTCTACATACTCCCTTCCATACATGTCCCCTGGCTTCTTGTGAGTATTCTAATCCTTAAGTGAAAGACTAGACTGGAAAAAATGCATGCATCATGTGTTAACTGATAAAGAATATAAATGCCAGTATCTGGAAAGTTCTAAGTCAATATAAAACCTGTTTAAAGTAGTTTTAAGATAAAGCAAAAATATGCAAAAAAAAAGATTAAGACATATTAAATATGACAAATTTATTAATGGTGAAGAAACAGATGGGATACCTCAGATACTACTATGAAAAACCTGATATTTAATTCCTGACTGACCATATCCGGTAGAAAAAAAATTTCAGTTTGCCAGACAGAAAAGTCACCTTTCACGAATGCCAAAAGCTTAATCATAAAGTTTTCTACACGTTAACAGAGAAGAACAGATGCATGTGCAACAACTAAGGCTATTAGTTCAAATTTTGTTAGAGTTTTAAAATTTCAGGAAAAGCCTCCATTGTACAAAATTCAGATAATGGCACTGAGGACAAACACCGGACCATGATGTATCAAAAGAAACAAGATCTAACAACTTTTTGCCTACAGTGAAGTACAGTTGGTAAGTCAGTTAGACCTTTTAGTCTCCTCTGTGATATTTTAAGTAGTCAATCAGAAGGATTAAAATGTGAATGCATTCGGAGTTTCCCAAACAAGGGGAGCCTAAGGAAGATAGGAAGTCATACAAAAAAAAAAAAAAAAAAAAAAAAAAATCCCTTATGTCTCAAGAGCCAAACAAACAAACAAAAAAAAAAAAAACAACTGGCAGGTTACCTCAATGTCACTTGTTAAAAGAGAATCCCTGAGTCAACCTTACTAAGCCACGTTAAATAAGGAAAAAAACCAAACCAAAACAAAACATAATAAAGCCATATGTTATGGGTTCCTCAGCCAATTTACTCATTTAGAGGGTCTGTGGGGTATTATGCCACTTACATTGGAAATTCTAAAAGAAGAGAAAAATATTCTTTGACCTCCAGGCATCTGCTAGTCAATGCCAGAAAAAGAACAAATTCAGTACAGTACAGGTAATCCATCACAAGGAATTTAACACCCATTGAAGTTATAGATTGGGAAACCATTAAATTCTAGTGGTTTTTGGAAAAATATTGAGACTTTTTGATCAATGGGATGTAAACATAGGCAGGGGAAAACAAAAGAAGATAAGAATTCAAGGATAACAATAAAAAGCAGGACAATAACAAGGCAAAGCAGAGAAGTACAAGCTGGAAGCACAGGTAGCTGTGTAGAGACCAGCGAGTGCTATAACGATCAGAGTCCAGAGGAGGGGACATGACAATGCGTGAGAGCCCAGATGGCTCCAAAAGGAGGTTTCACTGGAGGCTCTGAACCAGGAGTCTAAGGCATATCAATCAACATTATCCAAACACAATGTTCACCAAAACCACTGACGTATTATTTCATGAACAGAAGAGATTTAATACTTACCCGATTTATATGGTTGCTCCTTAAAATAATCTGTAGTAGGGTTTTCTCAAATTCTTCCAACTTCTTGGAACACTTTTTAAGAATATGATTAGATAAGTTACTATCACTGATCAGTCCAGCTAAAGTATTAACAGCTTCTTCCCAAAAGCTTGAAGAAGGAAATTTGGGGTTACGGTAAAAAGTGATCAGGCCATCCAACAACTGAAAAACAGAGTCAGATACTGTGGAAAAGTCATTTTCAAAGTGGCTTAAGTCTGTTTTCAGACTCCCTGATTCTGTCAAGTTCTTCAGTTCAAGTAGATGTTGCAAGAACTGCATGTGGGAAGACAGAGGATTTTCCACAGTGGCACAATGTCTTTTCACAATGGGCAGTGGTAGAAAGGACTTGGGGCTGCAGCCCTCCACAAAATGCTGGGCCATCTCTGAAGATTCACTTCTCTGCTCATTGGATAACTCACACCCAGAATCTTCCAGCAGACTTAATGTATTTTCAGAACTTCCAGGTTCCTGAGCCTGCAACTGGGAAGATGGGTCTCCTGAAACAGAAAGGAATAGATGTGTTATCTTCCTGTAGGTAACATTTCTTCATATAAAAACTAGACAGGTGCACCTGGGTGGCTCAGTCAGAAAGCATCCAACTCTTGATTTCAGCTCAGGTCATAATCTCAGGATTATGAGATCAAGCCCTGTGTTGGGAGCCACACTGAGCATGCAGCCTTCTTAGGATTCTTTCTCTCCGTCTCCCTCTGCCCCTCCCACCCTGCTCATGCTCATTCTCTCTCTCTCAAACAAAAACAAAAACAAAACAAAACAAACAAACAAACAACTAGACAGATTTTTCTAACTTAAAATACTAAATGAAGCATGCAAAAACTTATTAAACATTTAAAAATGAGTAGTGTAAAAAATCAAAAAGAAAGTGCTTAAGCTGACTGTAGAAAGATCTCTGGTAGAAAGCAAAGGTGAGTCCCCCATGTATTTTCAGGTCACTTATCTCTCGTTCAGCTGTGTCAAACTTGAAAGATAGAGAAGAAACCACAAGATATTTTATATCTTAGTATATTGATACTCCTCAGGGTCACTCTTTGATCTTCTGTTCTGAGGAGTATCAATATTTGAGGGCTGAGTAGAGGGGAAAAAATGATTAAGGAGACAGAAAAGAAACAATTAAAGAAGTACAAAAGGAATAAAAATGACTGTATTATGAAAGTCAAGGAAAAAGTTTCAAGGAGACTTACACACAATAGAGAAATCCATAAAATAAAAAGCTGAGAAAAATATGTTGGCATTAACTCATTAGAAAATCACCAGTGACTGTATCCACAGAAGCTTTGCTCAGTCGGTCGGGGTTTGGGGGGGGGGGGTGAGGGGCGGAGGCCAGAGTGCAATGGGAGTGACTGGGCAGAAAGTCAAAAAGGCCTGGCTGAGGCTTCTGAGGAGTTGGATCAGGAGAGTATAAAATGGGAGAGTAATTGCAGGCAAATGTGGCATGTCAAATTGGGAGAAATTTGAGCAATTATAGACTAGGAAGAAAAAAATAACAGAGAAGCAAAAGTTGGAGAAATGAGAAAAAATGAAAACGCTCTGGAGAAGGCAGGGGGAGACTGAAACGAGGACCCCAGTGGATGGGTTGTGCTTAGTGATGCAGAAGTAATTTGTTTCCTTTGAGGCTGAAGGAAAGAGAATGAGAATGTATAGGGATGTCAAAAAAAGAAAAAGAGAAAAAAAGAGAAAAATACCCTTAGCATATAGGAAGTTAGAAGAGATCTCACCTAATAGTAATTTTTTAAAGTTAGAGATGGGGGGTACTGGTTGATCAGGGCATGGGAAGAATGAAGAAAGGAACATCTTACATTTGGAAATCTAATTTATTGCTTTTTTTGTCCCTCTATACAAATAGAAGGCAATGATGAGGCAAAATGAGAGGATCAGACTTTAATTTAGAGTACATTCAATTAAGAAGTATCTGCCATAACCACTAGAAATGTGCAATTATGTGCTTGCTAATTATCACAACAGTATCTGTACTCCATGTTAAGGGGATAACACAGTAAGTTCAAAAACGTTGTGGTAACCCAAACGGTGAACTATCTACAAAGCTCTTAACCATATGGCTATTTCTACACTAAACAAGGCACACAGCCTGCTCATTTTAAGTCAACAATTTCTTTTTCTTATGAGCAAGAATAAACATTCGAAATGACTTCTCACTCTTCACAAAAGGAAAGGGTGGGGGATTATGGTAATTATTTAGGTAGATTATGTTTTTCTTTCATGGAATTCAAAATGGTTCTTCACTAAGAAAGTGAACACAAGTTTAAATATTTCATCAACCACCTCAACTTCCCATCAAGGTAAGCTGAACTTCATGGGTGATGATTTCAGGGAAGATATAAAATGAATTCTACAAACAACTGAACTGGGAAGCAAAAAGCTGTTTTCTTGTTTCTGCTTTTCACTGCTCACTGATGTACCTTCTGGCAAGTCACAACCACTCCATCCCATCTCCTTCATGTGCTGATTGGTACCTATTTGCAGGGAGTAGTTCTATCCATGCATGTGCTCTGGGCATAGGAATACACAAACTAACCATCATTCTTTCTGGATGCTTCATTTCTGCACCCGCAGAAAAGACTGATGAGGGCATATGTTGGAGACGCCAATGTGGGAAACCACACACAGAGAGGAATGTCCTCTCAGTGCCCTAAAGAAGTGCATAAATTCTACCAGCGAGAACCACAGTGAGCTTTTATGCAACATGGCTTCAGCATTAAAGGCACTTTGTCAAAATGAATAGAACGATCTTACATTCACATTTCACTTTACAAAGCAGTTTCATCAAATAATTCAATTGTTGTTCCCAACAACCCTTGAACATGCGTTATTATTATTCTTAATTTACCGATAAGGAAATGCAGGCTCCACTTGATTAAGAGGTCTAAGAAAAGCCACAGAGGGAAAAGCAAAACCAATTACTCAGTTCCAAGTCCAATCATCTTCTAACCACAGCAAAGAGGCCTGTGTGTTCCTCTGCCAGCTTCTGTACATACCCCTCTGCCTCTTTAAATGAGTCTTACAGAACTCATTCTATTGAGAGTCTATTCATTTGCCTAAAGACTTTTCTCAAAATAAACCTCGAAGCTTGACTAATAAAGCATCATACCCAAAGGAGAAAAGAGAAAATAAAGCCATGCTACTGCAACTTTCTGTAATTCCTGTTTTTCCAGGAGGGATGAAGGTGAAGCAGAAGTCAAATGACACTTCTCTCTTAATTTGTTTTTGGGCTGAAGGGATTGAGGACTGTAATTTCTCTCTAAGTCATTTGATAGGATCTAACCAACACATTTGTCCTTAGATGTAAAGAGATAGTGAAGCAAATACACACACATCCTGATCAAGCAGAGTCCAGCCATTTTAAGTGCTCAGAGATAATAGCTATTGTTATTAAATGATAAAAGATACCAAGAATCTAAATTATGCTAAAGTATGACATCACATATAAAAGTGCATAAAATAAGATACCAGTTAAGACTACAGATCCTGTCCAAAATATTCTATAGTCCCTCTCATACCCTGGATCTCTTAGACTTTCAGTTCCATTTTACTAAGCCCTTGTCTCTTTCATCTTCTTTCAGTTGTTAAATTCCATCTCCATCCCACTTACCATTTAAGAGTGGATCTCAAGCATGCTCAACAAAATAGAGCTGTGCCTGCCTACTACACATCCTACCCTAGAAATGCCCACCCCTGAATCAAATGTATTTTCTGTTGCCCCCCAGATTCTCACATCCACATCAAATCTTAATGCCTTCTGTCATCTATTTCTACAGTCTTTACATTACTTATACAAGTAGACCCAGAGAACCAACAGTCTAAAAGGCATCTTTTTCTGTACACCTGGAAAATCCTATGAACTGTCTGTTTATAAAGTGTACAAATCATCTTCATTCACTGCACACATAAACATACAATTCTTGTTTGTACTGCATACCACCAACTTCAGCCCATAGCAAAAATATTCTCAAGTCACCGGGCCCGAGGGAGGGATCGCCCTTGGCAACTCACTTTCACCTTCCACATACAGTGAAACGCCATGTTATGCTGATTCCACCTTCCAGACCTGCATTAGTCAGGACTCTCCAGAGAAATGGAACCACTAGGATTTATAGACAAGAGAGTGGGCGAAAAGAGTTTTACCCTAAGGCAATGGCTCATGTTAATTATGGAGGCTGAGAAATCCCAAGATCTGCAGTCAGCCAGCTGGAGACCTAGGAGAGCAATGGTGTTATATAGTTCCAGTGCAACTACAAAGGCCTACAAAGGAAAGCTGACAGTGTAAGTTCCAGTCTGAAAGCCAGCAGGCTCGAGCCCCAAGAAGAGCCAATGTTTCAGGTCGAGTTCAAAGGCAGGAAAAGACCAATGCCCCAGCTCAAAGGCAGTCAGGAAAAAGGAATTCACTCTTCACTCTTACTCAGCCTTTTTGTTCTCTTGAGTTCAACTGATTGGATGAAGTCCATCTACACTAGGGTAGGTGGTCTGCTTTACTCAGTCTACTCAAATGTTAATCTTGTCCAAAACACTGTTATAGACATATCTACAGTAACGCTTGACCAAATATCTGGGCACTAGGTGACACAGTCAAGTTGACACATAAAATCAACCATCATTTCACATGTGAACCTGTCCTTCCCTAGTCCCCTACCCCTGCTCTAGTTCACACCATCATCATCTCTTACACTGATGACTGTAATACCCTTGCCCAACTGATCTACCTGCCTTTGGTTCTGTCCTATTTTAGGCCACATTCTGAACTGACCTGACAGTCACCCTGCTAAAATACTAGTTTGATCATAGGGTTATAATCCTTAAAACCTTCCAACGGCTTCCTTTACTGGCTAAGAGTCCTCCAAGATCTTCAGCTTGGCCCACAGAGCCTTTCACTGTGTGGCCCTTGCTTATTTCTCCAGCCATGCCTCCATCCTGACTCTTACTTATGTATAAGTAATATTAAACCCTTACAGTTTACTAAAACACACCATGCTAATTCATACAACTATGCATTTCCACAAGTTGTTCCCACTACGTAGTGTGTTCTTACGCTATAACCCAGAGATGGACTGATGCCTCAAACCCTGATTCAAATCCTCTGTGAAACCTTCCCGGCTCTGCCCCACAGCAGAGGAAACCATGCCCCATCTGGGCCATCATGTACCTTACACATACTTCTATTACTGCACTCATCAACATGTTCTGAGTGTATGAGTGACTCCCTCTTGGAAGGGGGAGATTCTTGAGGACAGACACAGAGTTTACTAATCTGGGAATTTTTGTTTTCTGATGTGTGCCTCCTACATAGTTGGTGGTGTGAATACTTGTTGAATATACGTATTAACAAAGAGTGAAATCAAATTGCATTTCTTCAGATGCACTGAAATGTCTTCATGGGCATATATACTTGTCACTACTAACTACGATTTGTTATTAATAATGGTCACTCGCATGTACTGATGAATTGAGCTATTTAAAAATAGTGTTTTCGCCACCTGGTGGTCAAACAGAAATTGCTATTTTCAAGTACCACACAATGCTGAAATGACAGTGTTTCACTTTAAAACAATTGTTTGTCTTCTGCCTCTGGAAGGATGTTTTTGGCACATTGCAAAGCATATTTGAGAAATGCTGACAAAGAAAAGCTTACAGTTTTGTTTAACCCCACTCTAGCAGCTGGCATCCTAATTCTGGTTTTGAATACACCAAGAGAGAAAGCAACATGAAATGCATGAAATCATAAGCTAGTGGAATTATTTGTCTTAACAGAATTGTCTTCACTGCATCAGGTTCACAAAACAAAACGGTGCATTTGGTGTCAGCGTGGTCCAGAACCACTTGATGGTGCAATTCCTCCCATCTCAGTGCTCAGACCCTGACTTTCCTGCTTGTCCCCATCTCTCTCATCTCTGAGTTTGCCAATTTAAACCTTCCTCATTGTTGTCTTTGGCTGTCTCTTCCTGTTCCAACTTCCCGGATGTCCCCAGCTTTCCTACAGCCTCAAAGAACTCTGTTAGGCAGATGATTCTCCAAGTTCTATGTCCCATCCTACCTCCTCTCCCAAGCTCAAGTCCTAGCTCTCGGCATTTTAAACCACACAAGTCCAAAAGAAACAGTATCCTTCACTTGCACTTGGTCCAGTTCCCCAATAACACTGCTATCATTCTCTGTTTCCAACATCTGAAACCTAAGGGCCAACTCTGACTTCTTCCTTGATACCCATATACATACACTCCATTGACAAATAATGTTGATCCTGCCTCACCATTCTGTTCCTTAGATTCACGAAGTTTGTTCCCATTTAGGGCCATTCCCTCTGCCTGGGATGCTCCTTCCACCCTGAACCCCAATTTTCCCAAGGCTGGCTCTTCATTATCATTCAAATGTCTATTGAAATATCACTTCTTCAAAGAGACCTTATGTGACCACCCAGTCTAAAGAAGTCACCAGATCGTTCTCAGTCACAACTCCCTATTTTCATTCTCTAAATCTCACTTGTCACTACCTGATTATTTTCTGCCAGTATGATCTGTCCCACCCACAAAATATATACTCCGCAATAGTCTTGGACTGCTGGTTTACCACCACAGCCCAGAGCCTGGAATACTAAGTGAGAGAGCTCAAGAGAAATTAAATCAATCAATAAGAACCTTTCTTATATCATCTCTTTTTTCCCATGCCAAAATAATTACACATAAGATACGGGCAATGACCAGGCTGTTCCTGTCTCTAGCTCCTCCCTCTTCCAAACAGCCCTAAACACGATGCCTAGATACTGTGCCCAAATAATCTAAGCCTCAGATTACCTAAAGGAACCACTTTCAGAAAGCATACTGTTTGGCACACGCGTAGCACTAGCTTTCCTTCTGTTTCCTTCTATTTTCTTGCTGGAAAATCTCCAAAGGCTCCTTGCTGCCTACAGAATAAAGCATGTTTTCCACTGGCTGTCACACCTCTTCTTAATAGGCTCCAACCTAGTTTTTCATCTTATTTTCCAGAACACCTCCTCATGCTCTGTATGCCACAGTCAAATTAGATCATTTGCCACCAGATTCCTGTGCCTGTGCTTTACCCTGTTCCCTCTTGCCTGAAATACCCCTAGTACCCATAGCTTTCTAAATCCTACCCATCCTGAAAACTCAGCACCAACCTTCAAAAAGAATTTTAAAAGTCCTATTCTCTAAAGCAAAATAATCACTCTCTCCTCTAAACATCAGTATCTTCCTCTAGACCATAGTTTCATAGTCTCTGGTATAATTAGTGATGTGATCTTGCTCCCAAAAGATTGTGTGATCCTATGGACAGGGCATAGATCCATCTCTCTTTACATTCTTCACATTGTTTGTACTGAACAGCTATTGAATAAAAAGGGGCTGAATAAATGAACAACAGTATCTCTCTAACGGAAAAGAGTTTTTAGGACAAAATTAGAAGCTGGTAAGAAAAAGCAATTTCTCAGTCATCTGGGGGCAAAGATATCCAGTATAGATAAAAAGCATAGACCTGATTTCATTTCCTAACAAACAGGAAATACCATGTTGAGAGATAGTGAGCACATATATTACAGCCCTACAGAATAATAACAAACCCATGAACATACAGCCCTCCACCAAGTGAACCAATGAATCCACCTGCATAACTCCATCAGTGTGTGATGTTATGAATGCTATGCAGAATTGGTAAAAATGATATAATCATGGATGTCAGCAACACACCACATTCACTGGCCTCCCAATGCTGTGAATGGCCTGTGACACAGCTCTTCACAATCTAGCCCCAGTTAGCTGAGATCATACACATCTCCAATCTCTCCTTGACCAAATCTCTTTCCAAGAGAATTTACCTGAATTTGTTTTCCACCAAACCCTTGATGCCACTGTTTTGAGTTCAGCTCTTGACCAGTGTTCCAACAGCTCACATCTGTACTGTTAAGATGTTACCTTCAAGCCACCTTTGTCCCCCAAGCCCACCCTGCTGGACAACTGAGGTTGGCATTCATTTCCACTGATGTGTCCACTTCACTCTCTTTATCAAAAATCAGAAGCACTGAGACTTTTACCCAGTGCAGTTTTCTCCAACCTATATCACCATAAGGGGAACATATTAAAATTAATTATTCATAGGTACAATTAATCAGTATTTCCAGGAAAGGGCTCCAGGAACTTTTTTTTTTTTTAATAAACATCTCAGGGCAGTCTCATAATTAAATCTCAAAAGCACTACTTTGCACTACTCCCAAACTTATGCACTCAGCCTTCTTCGTGTGTTTCTTGCTGGTCTACAGGTCTTCTACTTACAAGACCGTACAGTGGTGGTTTTCAACCTTACCTACACATTTAAGTGACTTTGGAACATTTCAAAATTCCAATGCCAGACCACACTCCATGCTAAGTACCGTGCCAGAATCTCAGGGGTAGAACCCAGATATCAGTATTTTTTAGAGATCCCCAGGTGATTCTAGTGCAAGAACCACTATCTTAGATTAATTTATAGTTATTCTGCTTTCTTTGGATAGCACAAAAATGGAGTGTGGTTCATTCATGCCATTCCCAATCCCATCCTCAAATCTCCCAGAAATATCTATTTCCTCTTTATCTGTTCATGTTGAATTCACGTTTAATCTTTCAGGGTTCAGCTGCAATTCTACTCCCTTGTCAGCATCATCTTTGGCACTTTATTTTCTATTTTACCAAAGTAGAGCCTTATATATTCTAGCTGTCTCTTCCCACCTTATCTAAGCCAGCATCACGTCCCTGATGGACCATAGCCTTGGACTCCTACCCGGCAGTCTGCTTCTCCTCCCACTTATATTCTCCACACAGCAACCACAGCAAAAAGTTCAAAGCTCCCGCTTCATGCTCACCAAAGGATTTCCACTGTGCTGCCAGTCCTACCCACTGGAACAAGCCCTGCATCACCTGCACTCCTGGCCTCTCTCGGGTCTCATCTCACTCCCTCTGCTCTGTGTCTGCTCACTGAGCATGCAAGCTAGTTCCTGCCTCAGGGGCCACTTAGATGACCCTGTTCAAACATCTCCCTCTCACTGAGGTCTCTCTGACCACCCAGTCTGTTAGTAGCTCTGCCCCATCCACAGTCGCTTCAACCTTGTTTATTTTTTTCACAGCTTTTAACTCTCTCAGAATTCAACCTTGTTTATTTTTTTCACAGCTTTTAACTCTCTCAGAATTTTTCCTAATTAACAGTTTGCTTGTTATTTGTCTGTCCCCTTCATGGGAATATTGATTCTATTTCTTCTTCTTTTTTTTTTCCCACCACAACCTCCTGAAATCAGTTTTTGTTGAAGAAATGAATCAACTAATGAATGAATGATTATGAATAAATATAACCCCAAATGAAACTATATACATCATATGTAGCGTCCTCCTATGTGTCCATCTCAGGAGATCTTGCCTCTCTAACCAAATAATAAACTCAAAAGATATAGCAAGAAAACTTCTTCTTTCCAACCTTGGAAGTCAAACACAGTACTAAGCAAATATCATACATATAAGTACTTACTTGTTAATTATTTGGGCTATTTTAGAAGATCCTCAATATTGTATTGAAAAAGATAAGTTGGTTTTTTAAACTGACTTTCAGCTACCTGTAATTTTCCAACCCAGGAACATCCACACCTAATTATAATGTTTACTATATCACACCTGATCAAGCATAAGAAGTCTCTCATTTTAATTCACCTTCCAACTGAGCCACCCAGGCATCCCTTTAATTCACCTTCCAAATTGTCACGTTTCAATTCCATTCTCTAAATTACACCCATCTTATAAAGTACCATGCAACTTGTAAACCTATGTTTGCAGGCATGGCCCGTACATGACCACTGACCTGCCTGATATGGATTCAAGCACATTTTTGTCTAATTGATGTGCATTTTTCAGATCAAGCAGAGAGATCTCAACCAGATAACTGCTTCAGGGATGGTCTAAGCCTCAGCTGCATCTCTGGAAATAAGTCCTCCCTCTGACTTGAACATTTTTTAAAGCCTGCCTTATAAAGGCTTATGGTTACGGGTTCTGGTTTTTTATATTGAAACCAGTCCATGAAATCTCGGGTTTGTTAAAAAGCTGTCAAATAGTGGGGCACTTGGGTGGCTCAGTCGGTTGAGTCTGACTCTTGGTTTTGGCTCAGGTTATGATTTTATGGGTCTTGAGATTGAGCCCAGTGTTGGGCTCTGTGCTCAGCAGGGAGTCCACCCTTGGATTCTCTCTCTCTGCCCCTCCCTGCCCCGGTGCATGCATATACTCTCTCAAATAAATAAATATCAAAAAAAAAAACCAACTATCAAATAGTTACTGTGTACAACTAAAACCAATATTTACTCTAAAACTTCACTGACAATCACAGACACTAAGGAAATTGCCTTCTATGAAACAAGAAAACACAAAATTAAGACAATCACCGTTATTTTCCTAGTACCATTGAAATTACTATTTTATTTATACCCATGTGGGGCAATACCACCTTCCAATAGCACCTTCTTATTTATTTCAGAATCATTAACACTTCATTCTGTTCCCAGGTAAATGCTAAACACATATCTTCAAATAACTTAGGCTTCCCCAAGTCTTAGGATGCACAGAACATTCATGTAATCCTTTTAATCTTCAATTTTGGTGACTAAAGATAATGTTTCTCCCAAATGTTGAATATTATAATACAAGCCATAATACACAACCATCATCCTTTCAAAGGATATCTTTCAAAGCCTTGATGTCTACCTCCCCAGGGTGCTAACAATCCCCATCAAGTCTATTGACCCAGGTGAGGAGACCATGCTCCAAGACCCTCACTGACCCTTGCAGGGATCAGAAATTACCACTCCTTTTCATACAGAGATGTCACTCCAAGAGGAATCTGATAATGGATCTTGCAGGTACAAAAAGAAATTATAAAATGTTGGTTCATGAAATTTGGTTCCCAAATTGCAAAATACTTTTTGACCTTATAATCAGCCATTTCTGCTAAATGAATTTTATAAAAGCATTACAAGAAAAGCATCACGAAGGCTCAGAGATGAAAAGATTATTTCATTGTAGAATCACATAAATGACCCTTTTCTTTAAAAACTCACAAAACCTGAGAATACTGATAATACCCTTAGACTGACAGTCCAGAAATAGAGAAAGACTATAATTGACCAATTTTGAGTCTAGGACTCAGGTGCCTTTCATTTCACCATGGAATACAACATTTCATAGATGACATAATAGCTCATCATATGCCTTATGTATATGAACTAATTACAGGCTTGTTATGAAGACCAAGAATCATTCACATGCGACATTCTGGAAACATAGGCATTTCCACAGCTGACCTCCTTTTCTAGAGTCTGTCTGCCAGTAAAGCCGCAAATGACATTGTAAGAACATATGGATGTGGCCAACAGTCGTATACTTAATACCGCAGAGTGTGTTCTCTAACATAAGGAGACAAAGTAAAAATATTCTTAATTCTGAAAAAGAGGCACAGTCAGAGACAGCTTGTTAGTCAATTATTATACTTTCAATTACGATTAAAATACAGTCTTGTGAGTAGTAAAAAGGAGAGCTCAAAGTCAATTTTTTGCA
The DNA here is from genome assembly GCF_963455335.1 of Martes martes. NCBI lineage: Eukaryota > Metazoa > Chordata > Mammalia > Carnivora > Mustelidae > Martes > Martes martes. The sequence goes on from NC_137893.1 coordinate 50,797,015, forward strand.
GACATCTTATTGCTAACCAAGCAGAACTCATTTCCACTGATTTTTACTATTGTGATAATCCTGAAAATTAAGTCCATTCTCAGGGGTTCTGGTTTTCATAACTTTGTGAGGCCAAGTTATAAAGCAGTACAGCATAGCTTTAGGATTATGGTTCATTCATCCATCACTCATTGTAAAAATCAGTGGCCTAAGAAATTAAATAAACTTGACCAAAAGAACAACATAATCTCCACATTAAAAATGAAATTAAGACATGTTTTTCAGGGAGAAAATAAAACAAACTTAATATATTCTGCCTTGTCAGAATAGACGATTTCACAAAACAGATACATTCAGCACTACAATGTAAAGGCATTGGAATAAGGGCTGGGAGGACCCAGATGGCAAGTAAGAACATATGGATATGGCCGAAAGTCATATCCCTAGTTGGCAGGCCTCCTACCTTCAAAGAACTAAGAAAAAGGCAGGCCAACAACTAACTCTACTACACAGCAAAAGGCATTAGTATTAAGGAGAGATACCGAGGTACAGGTGGTCTGGTGAGGAACACAGAGGAGTTAGTTCAAACTGGGGACAAGCCAGAAAGATTTCGTACAGTACAAGTGTCAATGGGATCACAGGTGCATGAACAAGGGCACAGAAGCAGGGGCCCGAGCAATAGCTCAGGAAAGTACAGCTAGAGCAGAGGGAAAGCAGAGGTGTAGGAGAGTAGGGGACAAGGCTGACAAAAGATTTTGGGTTTGCCACGGTAAAGAATTTGAATGTAACCTGCACCAAGACAACGGAAAACTAACACTGCTTAAAACATGATCTTAAGGGGCACCTGGGTGGCTCAGTGGGTTAAAGCCTCTGCCTTCGGCTCGGGTCGTGGTCCCGGCGTTCTGGGATCGAGCCCCATAGCGGGCTCTCTGCTTAGCAGGGAGCCTGCTTCCCTCTCTCTCTCTCTGCCTGCCTCTCTGCCAAATTGTGATCTCTGTCAAATAAATAAATAAAATCTTAAAAAAAAAAAAAACATGATCTTAACTGTATCTTAAGAAAAACTGGAGAGGCAAAACAACACAACAACAACAACAAAGGTGACAGATAATCTAACCCAGAGAAAGCTCTTGAAACAGTCAAGGAGTGATGATGTTTTCCTCATGAGAAATTGTAGGGTCCGTGTGGAAGGAGAACACTGAAAATTACATGATGGAGAAATCAAAACAGGACAGAAATCAGATCAGAACTTTTTGTAACAATACAGAGAATGAAAATCAAGTTCTATTAATTTATCTCTCAAAATAATTAAATAGGATAACAGCTGAATTCATACAAAATTTTCTAAGCATTTTACTCCTACAAGAAATCAGACTGCCAGGCCTGAGAATCTTCCACTTCTGCTACTGGACTGGAACTGAGAATGAGTTTACTACTGGGAAGAAAAACTCTCGCACACCCTTAAACCTCTTTTCTTTTCTTTCCCAGTGGTATAATCTGCTAAACCAGACAGATCCAGGTCTTTGCAAGAGAGAAACAGAGTTAAACAATAAAATCCTCACGTCCAAAAAAAAAAAAAAAATTGGGTTTTTCTGTTGCTAAGCAGTCAATGGCAATTCCCATCAGACTATCAAGGCCAAGAAGGAAGGAAACTAGTATTTATTTTTTGTCCATGTGTCAGGGAGCTCAGTGCCAAACATTCCCCATTAGCCTTGATTGCTTGTCATTGTTCTTCTCATCATCATCTTCATTTTACCTCTGCCTTAAAGAACTTAGCTAATGTTGGTAGAGTTGAGATTCAAGATTCATCTAACTCCAACCTTTTGCTCCTCCCAATGAGCAATCTACCTCCTGAATCTGTCTTTAGCAACCTTTCCCATCATCAATAACACCTTCTCTCCCTTTGTTGGATCTTTCTTCCCTCGTTTATGAATGCACAATCTTAAATTAATCACTGAGCATCTCCTGTGTGCTTGACCTTGATGAGGATCAGTCATTAGTGCATTAAATTGTTTTATATTAAGCAGGGAGCTCTGGGCATTGCCCTTCCCTTATGTAAAGGTGTGTCAGCATGAAAAAGTGCTCAACATCACTCGGCATCAGGGAAATACAAATCAAAACCACAGTGAGATACCACCTCATACCAGTCAGAATGACTAAAATTAACAAGTCGGGAAATGACAGGTGTTGGCGAGGATGCAGAGAAAGGGGCCTTTCTGTTGGAAGAAATGCAAGCTGGTGCAGCCACTCTGCAAAACAGCATGGAGGTCCCTCAAAAAGTTAAAAATAGAGCTACCCAATGACCCAGCAATTGCATTACTGGGTATTTACCACAAAGATACAAATGTAGTGATCCAAAGGGGCCTGTGCACCTGAATGTTCATAGCAGCAATGTCCACAATAGCCAAACTATGGAAACAGCCTAGATGTCCATCAACAGATGAATGGATAAAGAAGATGTGGTGTATATATACAAAGGAATACTATGCGGCCATTAAAAATGAAATCTTGCCATTTGCAACAACATGGATGGAACTAGAGGGTATTATGCTAAGCGAAATAAGTCAATCAGAGAAAGACAATTATCATATGATGTCATATGATATGATTCCTCCTTATGAGGAATTTGAGAAACAAGATAGGAAGGGGAGGGAAAAATTAAACAAGATGAAACCAGAGAGGGAGACAAACCATAAGAGACTCTTTTTTTTTTCCCCTGAAGATTTTATTTATTTATTTGTCAGAGAGAGAACACAAGCAGGCAGAGCTGCAGACAGAGGCAGAGAGAGAAGCAGGCTCCCCACTGAGCAAGGAGCCCCATGCGGGACTCGATCCCAGCACCCTGGGATCATGACCTGAGCCGAAGGCAGCAGCCTAACCCACTGAGCTACCCAGACGCCCCATAAGAGACTCTTAATCTCACAAAACAAACTTAGAGTTGCTGGAAGAGAGGGCGTGGGAGGGATGGGGTGGTTGGGTGATGGACATTAAGAAGGGTATGTGCTCTGGTGAATGCTGTGAATTGTGTAAAACTGATGAATCAGAGACCTGTACCCCTAAAATAAATAATACATTATATGTTAATAAAAAATAAATAAAAATAAAGGCATATCAGAATGGATGTTACCATCACATTATTTCTATTTACTTTCAAGATGCCTTCTGGTAAACCAGTAATCCCATGATATCCGTGCCATAAAAACTGAGTGTCTGCTACTTTCCAATAAATGTAGAAAATTTTAAGTAGTTGGATAAAAAAAGTATTTACTACAGAACTATCTAAAAGATATTTTCTTAATTATTTAAGTAATTTTAATAGCTGAGAATTCTTGATAAAGTTAACAGTATTAAAATCAGAATCATAAATTCCGACCACATTGCCACAAGGTTTATGGTATAACAAACTAAGGGTGTGTGTGTGTGTGTGTGTGTGTGTGTGTGTGTATAACTAAGTGCCCTCTTAATTAAATATTTACTTACAAATCATAGAGTAGGAAAAACCTCTGCATTGACGGATATAGGTTTCTCAGGAATGTCTCAAAGTATTACCAATAAGATTTCAAAGCCAACTTATATGGGAAGTCACCTATTACCCATGATTTGACAGAAGGAATGATATTTGCCCTTTTCTCTAGAGGCTTTTTGACTCATCATTGGCTGCTCAGTATTACTACTAACTCAAGGACCCTGAACACTACAGAAATTAGGGCAATCACATAAAGAGATCTGTTTTAAAAGTATATAACTGCTCAATAAGCTATCTACTGTACATAATTAATAACTAATACTGAAGAAAGCACAGAAATACAACTATCCCCTAATTTTTAAATGCATATGCCTTATGATATTCTTTCACAGGATAAAAGAAGCTATCCATTACTATTTAACCTTACAGAAGAAGAAAAAAGTAGATTGGAATAAATGCCAGTTTTCATTTTATAGCTCCTCACTATTCACACAGAAGAGCTTACGATCCCCCACCAAGGGCCCAACTCCAAACCTATCCATGCCACTCGCACACGCAAATGTGTACAAAGACAACTGAATGGTCTTTCTCCCAGCTGCCCACAGACCTGCCATCCCTTTTCCCCAGTTGCCTTCATGTTCTCAAATCACATTAAAGGACATTAGTCAGATGTTTCCCCACTAAGAACCAACACCAATGTCTTCTACTCTTTCTAATAAAGAACTGCAGCACACTACAGAGAAAACCCTCGAAAAATAAGGAAATTAGAAATAGGTGGGATCAACAAAGGAAACTGATAATAAGAGCATTTGAGTTAAATACAGAATACGAATGCTTGCCTTAAACCAGTAGTTCTCAATCCTGGCCATACTTTAGAATAACCTAGAGATTGTCAAAGAATACATATGTTTCAGTCCAACCCCCAAAGATTCTGATATAAATAGCCTGGGGGGCAACCTGAGCATCAGGATTTTTTAAGAGCCCCCCCCTCCCCAGGTGATTCTAATGCATGGGCAGGGTTCAGGGCCACAGCCTGGAACTCTAGCCTTATATCTACCAACAGAAAGGAGGAAAAGCCTTTCAGAAAGACACTTTAAAAACAAAAATAAAATTTTCGGGGCACCTGGGTGTCTCAGTGGGTTAAAGCCTCTTTCAGTTCAGGTCATGGTCCCAGGGTCCTGGGATCGAGCCCCGCATCGGGCTCTCTGCTCAGCAGGGAGCCTGCTTCTCTCTCTCTCTGCCTACTTGTGATCTCTGTCTGTCAAATAAATAAAATCTTAAAAAAATAATAAAAATTAAAAAAATAATAAAAATTTAAATTTAAAGTTGCAAATCTGATTAATTGGGTACTCTTCTATTTCACACCGACCTATAGGTACCAAAGGCCTAGATTCATATGGCATTTGCTATTAAAAAGGTAAGTGAGCGGCAGAGTTTGTTATCACTGTGCTCACCATCACAAATGCCTGTGCACAGACAAGGCACTTCTTTAAAGAAAAATTTCAGAGGAACTGGAAAAGTACAGCTCACTGAGGCATACAGTTCTCCAGGCCCAGCTCCCGCTGTACTGCTTGCCCCACCAGACATCAGAGAGCTGCAGAGCCACACAAAGCAGCCCACCAGCATGGACTTGGCCTACTTTGGACTGACTCCTGCTTGGAAATTACAGATATGATGAGATGCCTTGCGGTTCACGGGATAAAAAATAATCAGATGAGGATAAACACTTCATAAAATACACGGGTGGAAATAACTTTGGAGTCATTAAAGGCACAATTATTAGCAAAATTAGGTATTAAAATATGAGAATTACCATCTATTTTGTACGACCTGGGTTGAAGAATAAGGTCATTTTTTCAAAAATACTATTTTATAGAAAGAATGGACAAATGACACTGAATTCCAGGGAGAAAGGAATCTGTTATTAGGGTAACAATGGGAGGGAGGATAAATTCTACATATTCTGCTCTATCGATGAACTAGAAAAATTTCAAATACAATTCAAAAGTACATAGGAAGACCAGAAGCATTGTTCAAATTTTTTATCAATTACTTCTTCACCACATGGTTATTTGTCAAACGGATATTTGTCAAAGCATAAAACTTGGCAGACATGGTCTGAATGTATTAAAGACACACAGGCAATATTTCTCTCTGACTCCAAGAGAAACGGGAGAGATGGACAACAAGAAAAATTATCACACGCTTATTACAGAATCATAGGTGATGTGAAACAACAGATTAACGGAAGGCTGAGAACAGCTCACAACCTGTGGCCCCCTCCCCGCACACACACCCGACAGCTGAGCACTCTCTGATGCATTTCCTCACATTTACTCTAAGAGGTCCTTACAAGCAACTTAAATTATAAAATTCACTTAAATGATGTTTCCAAAATAGGAGACTTTGCGTGAAAAGACAACCATTCCCCTGCAGTCTAAGAAGAGAAATGCTGCTCCTCCTTGTAAGGAGTGCTACTACACAAATCACGTAGGAGGCAAGGGGGTCCCCATGCAGGGCCCCTCCCCTACAGATACTCACTCCCCAGCACTGCACCTTGCTGCTGGTTTTCTGCTGCTTTCACGGAGACATTTGCTTTGTCTTCACATTCAGTTTAGGAATTCATTCAAATTCATTCTGTACTGAAGTTACAGCTATTTAGTTCTCAGTAGGACCCAGAACATAACGCAAGTATGTGTGTTCCAGGAGCATGATACAAAACTTTATTTATGAAAAAATGTATTTTGTCTTATCGCCTACAACATGCTAGCATTCATTTCTAGCAATATATTTCTTTTTGGCTATGTTATTTTTTTAAGATTTTATTTATTCATTTGACAGACAGAGATCACAAGTAGGCAGAGAGGCAGGTAGAGAGAGAGAGGAGGAAGCAGGCTGCCTGCTGAGCAGAGAGCCCGATGTGGGGCTCGAACCCAGGACCCTGAGATCATGACCTGAGCCAAAGGCAGAGGCTTTAACCCACTGAGCCACCCAGGTGCCCCTTAGCTATGTTATTTTATGTATTTTTTAAGGATTGGTAAAATAGTCTAGTTTAATCACAACTGAAGGTTTTCTACTGATTTTTAGGATACAGTTTCTTGCATTTCTGATCCCAAACTTTACCCCTACAAGATGTCTTGGAAATTACTTAAAATAGGTATTTAAAAGGATGTTTCCCCTGAAAAAAGGGGAGGAGCTGTATTCTACAACTGCACATCTTCTACGCTAGGAAATAAATGTATTCAGACTCCTTAATGACAGAATGTATCAGTGCTTCTTAGGAAGGGATGTGGGAAGTAAGGATGGAGGGAGGGAGAGAAGGGAAGGCAGATAAAGAGGGAGGAGAGAAGTTCTAGAACAAAAATCTATAGTACCCACTCCTCAGATTCCTATTATATTTATATATACACTTCATTGAACAGTATGAAACATAGTTGTTAGGGTGATGTTAATGTTACTAGTGTTTGTTCACTTTTGCTCATTTTTACTGTCTGCCTCAGCTCTCCCAGGCTCTAAATGAACACTTTCTCAATTCTTTGGTGACAAGGTTACATATTATCGACTGGGATTATGAAGTCTTTCAAAGGCTGGCCTACAAATCCCTCTTGATTTGTCACTCAGATGGCTGGGGCCAGGGAGAACAGGTCTCTACTGACCCCTTTTCTGGAGAAGTCTTACTATGTTCCCTGAATATATATGTTTCACTTTTATTTGTTTAAACCAGTGGTTCTCAAATTTCAGTTTTCATCGGAATCACCTGGAGGGTTTGTTAAGCCACAAGATGCTGGGCTTTAACCCCAGAGTTTCTGATTATGTAAGGAACAGTTGGGCTCAGAGAATCTAGATTTTTAACAAGGTCTCGCCTGATGCTGATGCAGCTGGCCTGGGAACCACACTTTGAGAACCACTGGTTTAAGAAAGCTCCTTAAAAGTACTAGACAGGCACTGTTCTAGGATTTTACAAGAACTTCTCTCCATGTATTACCCAGTTAACTTCTGACAAGTTAGTTAACTCTGCTTTCCTCATTTGTTTTTCTACAACCAAGGCAGGAGATGGGGATGACTCAGATAAGAGTTGCAGCAGCAAAGAAATGCAAGAATGAAAATCCAAAAGCAGTTTGAAACAACAACAACAACAACAAAATAATAGGACAGATTTAAGAAGGGACACTGGAGGTGGAAAAGGGAACAAAAATGAACTTTGAAGGACAGCTGTCAGGAATGAACTCAGCAAAAACACAAATAAAGGGGCACCTACTCCTACCTTCAAAAGAGTCTCAGAAGAAGAAATGTCAGCCCCCGCTTGAGGTCCAGGGCCAGGCTAACCACTCCTGCTCTGAATTTCTTTTGGGTTTCAGGCCCCAAACCCCTGTGATTTCTTTATTATCATCTTCTGTTCAAAGCTTTCACTTTCCTCTCTCTGCTAATTTCTTCCTACTCAAGTATCAGTGTGCTGTCAAGTTGTCTGTCTTAACAACAACAAAAAAAACCTTTCTCTCCACCTTGCCCCCTTTCCAACTACCAACCTATCTCTTCTTCCCTTCACAAACTCCACCCCCAAAATAGTCCACAGTTCTTTGCTACTTAAACTGTGGTCTTCAGACCAGTCCTATCAGCATCACCTGGGAGCTTACCAGAACTGCAGGATCTCTAGCCTACTCCCATTTACCCTATTTGCCTGATTTCCCTCTTGCTTTGTTAATGGAATCGATATTACTCCATTAATTTTCCCTGTCTAAACTACAGTCCACAGCTATCTAACTGGATTTTACTCACTCCACATTGAATTTATTCTAAAAAAAAAAAATTTTTCAAGATGTCTAGGACCCAAATACCAAATTCAAAATCGTCAATGGTACCTTCAGAGTTCTAAAAGAATCTAAAAAATCAGGGACGCCTGGGTGGCTCAGTTGGTTGGACGACTGCCTTCGGCTCAGGTCATGATCCTGGAGTTCCGGGATCGAGTCCCGCATCGGGCTCCCAGCTCCACGGGGAGTCTGCTTCTCCCTCTGACCTTCTCCTCGCTCATGCTCTCTCTCACTGTCTCTCTCTCAAATAAATAAATAAAATCTTTAAAAAAAAAAATAAAAAATAAAAAAAAAAAAAAGAATCTAAAAAATCAAATACAGACAAACAGCAGGGCATTTAAAAATGCAGTCAAAACCTGCAAAAAATAAATATAATCTGAAGTATAAGTACCAGATTAAACTTTACTACAGGTTAAACTATTCAAAAAAAAAAAAAAAATTACATTGAGAAAAGAGCCTGGAGTTCAAAGAAAGGTACTTTGAATAATTTTAGCTCTTTTCCGTAGGTGAGAATCCAAAATCGTCACTCCTCATTTCTTCACTTATTCTAGCCTGATCAAACTACTGTATGAATAGATGGCTCCCTCAAAGGTAGGTGCCCTCATACTCCTACTTTAGTGAGTGTCTCCTTCCCTAGGATGTTTTGGTCTTGCCTCCTGACCCTCCTCCCAGCACTGGAGAGGTTTTGTAGATCCCCAGAAATGACAGATCAGCCCAGCCACCTTGTTCCAGGTATTAACATTCACATAAACCATGTCTTAACTTATTCATTCAACAAATATCCCCAAGCACCCCGCCACCGCATGCCAGGCACTGTGTTAATCCCAGAAATAGAGCAGTGATGAGAAAAAGCACACTCCTTCAAGCATGGAGTTTAAGTCCTACAGGGAGGACAACCTGCTTAAACAATTATAACTTGGCTCACAAATGCTGTGAAAAGTACAGAATAGTATGGTTCCCCAGCAGGAGAATCTAATCTAGTCTAAGGAGGCAGTCAGCAAAGGCAGAAAGGGTATTAAAACTATATCAGCAAAAAAAAAAAAAAAAAAAAAAAAAAACAATAGTGTGCCACCAGACAAAAAAGATTGGGAGAATATGTCCTACAGAGAAAAACATCAGGTTTAAAAGCTTCGAGCTGAGAGATAACAAGTTGGATTCGAGTAAGTGAAAGACATTTCATGTGTTGCAGTGCAGAATGTGGAGGACAGAGTGACGACAGCATGGGCTAGAGAAGGAAGTAAGTGCCAAACTGAGGAGAAGCCTGTAGCTTATTTTAAGGGTTGTGTATTTATCCTGCAGTAAATGAGAAGACTTGAGTCTGAGCTGTAGCCTAGATTTGAGAGTGGCAAGGCTGCAACCGTAAACATGGCGTCTAATTGAGATAAATCAGGCCAAGAGGGCCAAGGAAGTGGCGCTGGAAGGGAGGGAAGTGGAAAGAATGCAGAGATGCACAGAAAGTAGAGGCACCCTAATTAGGGGACTACCTGGACAGTCAAGATACCTCCCGGGAACCCAGCTCAGGTGAAAAAGACAGTTGCATCACACAGTGAGACTCAGAGCCCAGCACCGGGAAGAGGAGTGGCAGGGCTGACGATGTCCATCTGGAACATCACACACAGTGGGACGCTTGGCTGCCCTCACCTGAGCTCAGCCTCTGAAGCGCCTGGCCTTTTCCTGGCCCAGGACGGCACCGGCACATGTTCGGCCCTTCCTACTCCCTGTCTCACCCACCGTTCCTACCAGAGCCAGCTCTTCTTACAGCTGACATGTTTATATCTCTAAACAGGTGCCTTGTCACCAGCAAATCCATTTAAGATTCGGAGCTTTTTTAGCCTTAACTTTAAATTCTTTGTATGTTGACGGTCTCTATTATCAAGAGATTAATTCAATTTTTATATAATGAGTAAAGCATCTCTAATGTGTAATTATCAATGTACTTTAAATTATTTTGGAGCCTTTCATTAGAACCCATATTAAATTAACAGCACATCTACTGATGTTTATGTACATTACACATGTATGTTTTAAATCAACTGCAATTTTAAGGAAATCTACATTATAAAAGCTTATGTCCAAACTAAGAAGGGAAATGCTTATATATTCATTTTCCATGCTCTTTCAGCACCTGTGGAACAGTGAAGGCGCCAACATACAAATGCTGAGCTCCAAAGCCATGACTGTAGGTCAGTTATTTGTGATGTCTACTCAGTCTGTGGTTTGGGACAGGGTAGGACAGGACAGAGGCTGAGTGGGCCTGGGCCGGAAAAGCAGCAGTCACGAGACCCAGGCTCCATGCTGGGTCTGGCAAGGTGCACACGGGCAACCAGGCTATCTGGCCCCTTTCTGACCCCCATCAACACTAATCTAGCTAAGAGCCTTTTCCTGAATCCAGACTGGGGCAGGCACCTGAGTGCTGAGGATTTGATCCTCAGAGTATAAAACAGTAAAGGAGACAACAGGCAAGAAGGTGGGTAAACTGAAACCTTGACATCTGGTGTGGAGGGAAACTCCTAAAGCCATCAGGTGGGTCAGCTGTTTCCCAGGACCTAAAACACAGAAGAGTTAAATCCAATTCTGAAAACGAGTGTGCTGCTGGGCATGCCACTGTCACCCACCCCCAAGCACTCTACACATTAGCTCTGTATTCAACAGACATTTACTAAATAAACATGGAAATCAATGAACTGTTTTGGTGTGATTTTCTCTCACTTTCTTTTCACTCTAGCCAGTTGCTCATCCAATATAGCCTCGCTATCATTTATGAAGACACCAAATACGTAAAATTGTAGGGGGAAAAGCAGGTACCCAACACTTCATCCAACTACTTCCCTCCTAGGAATGCCAAATTACTGTATAATTGTAATTCTCCAGATTCCCCTTGCCCGCCCCACTTTCTCGTGCGCTCTCTCACTCATACCCACACACTCACACACACACTCATTTTAATCCTAAATCTGCTCATTGAAATTCTGTGCCATTATTCCCACTAACAAAGCCCTGCTCCTATCACCACGCCCCCTTCAATCCCTAGTCAACATTTAAGAACAGCCACCAACACCTTCCAGGCCAGTCTCTAGGCTCTGCGTCTCACTCACCTACCTACAAGGACAGAGATGAACTTCTTGCCAACATCATGAGGCAATCCTTAACAGAAAGCTGTTCTAGACTAAACATAGTTTTTCTCATTCATTTTCTCTCCTATAGATCAAGAAAATTCCTGATATAAGCAAAGAAAAAGTAGTGTTGTTCTAAATTATTCAAATAACTTAGAACAAGAAATGTTAACTCGAATATAATTCAAACAATGTTATTTGAATAATTTAGAACAAGAAATGTTATATGTTTTTATATATGTTTAATAATGTTTAGAATAATTTCTAAATTATTTGAATAATTTAGAACAGCACTACTTTTTCTTTCCTTTCCTGAATAATTTCTTTCCTATTCCTGAAAAATTTAGAACAAGAAATGTTATATAATGTTTATATATATATTGTTTAATAATATTTAGAATTTCTAAATTATTTGAATAATTTAGAAGAGTACTTTTTTTTTCTTTTCCTTTTTCTTTCCTTTCCTTACTTTTCCTTTCTTTCCTTCCCCACTCTATAAATCAGGATGTGCTCAGATACATCCTATAGAACAGTCAAGGCCCCAACATACAAATGCTGAGCTCCAAAGCTCTGACTATAGGTCAGTTATTTGTGGACAGATGGACAACGATGGCTTAAACACTTGCTTGTCTTTTTAAACATTTTTAAACATTCCTTGTCTTTTTAAACATTCCTAATAAAGCTGTGACTGCTCAGCAATGTCAAGAGAGACCCAGGTTCTTTTCCTCCAACTATTTCATGGTCCTTCCCGTGCTGGCATTAATTTTTCAATATTGCTTCACAGTTGCAAATTGGCTGCCACAGATCCAGGCATTGTATCTTCAATTGGCAGTGCTGCATGCTGGAAAAAAGTGGCTGAGGTTAAAAAAAAAAAAAAAAGAAAAAGAAAAAGAAATTTAATTGCTCTCTTTCATGAGCTTCAATCTCTTTATACAGAGAGGCAAATCTTTACCAAAAGCTCCGAAGATTGCTTTTTTACCTTTCATTGGCCCCTGCCCAACCTTAGAACAATATGGGCAAAACAAATCTAAGCCTTTCACGGATTAACCCACTGGGAATAAGCCCATCTCTGCCAAAACAAAATTAAAGTGCTTTAGAGAGGAAGTAGAAAGTGCTTTAGAAAGGAAGCTAGATATTGAGTAGACACCTAACCATGCCTACCACCCATTACCCAGACTGACTTGGAGAAATGGGTCACTGGCTTCTCTGATCCTTCCCCCACTTCCTTCCTCCCACTACTAAGGAGCATTTAAGTAAAATTATAATGTGGCATAATTCTAAGAGCAAGTTCTATTTATCCCTTCTGTATACAGTCTATTCTTTTAATAAATATAATAAAGAAGTATCTCTCTCTAAGAAGATGTAGAAAAATAAATTAGAATAAAGAAATAGCTGAGTTACTGAAATGCTGTATAAACTCCATCATGCTTTTTTATTTGTTTACTTTGCCATTTCAGCTCTGCTTTATTGAATTCTGGGTTGCTCAGTTGCTCAATGGATAGTTGATGCTGTAAATTAAGTTCCCCAGCCTCTCAATCTGTCAAGAAGCATTCCTTTCAACATTTACTGAGGGCCTGCTGTCTCTATTCACTTGAGAACAGTTGCATATGTAAAGCAACCTTAAAAATTCCAGACAAAAATATTTAATCATATAAACATATCTATAATATAGTTTTGATTCTCAGGTATGGAGTTCTCTCAGAGTAAGCTGTGGCAGTCTTCTAAATTAGACATATTTAAATAACGGCTGTGTTCCTTCTTTATTTCCCTATCAATCTAATATCCCCCTTTTGTTGGGCTCTGTTCTTTCCCCTTTAAGAGAGAGACTCTGTTGGGGCGCCTGGGTGGCTCCGTGGGTTAAGCCTCTGCCTTCAGCTCCAGTAGTGGTCTCAGGGTCCTGGGATCGAGCTCTGCATTGAGCTCTCTGCTCAGCAGGGAGCCTGCTTCCCTCTCTCTCTCTACCTGCCTCTCTGCCTACTTGTGATCTCTCTGTGTCAAATAAATAAAATCTTCAAAAAAAAAAAAAAGAGTGACTCTGTTTATCTGAATCTCTCTGTTTATTCCTCATTTTTCAAGTTAATCTAACAGATGGAGAGACAAGTTACTTACAAACATCTGTGTAGAAACACTTTACCTATAGCTCCTGCTGCGAGTAAAATGGATTTTAATTGTAGGGTTATTGAAAATTTCCCTCACAGGCGTTGTAAGTGCAAGTTTTTGGTGTGAGAACAAGTTCTCACCTAGGCTCTCACTGTCAGGCACATTCATGTTCTGAACCAGTCACCCACACCACTAGAGCAGTGGAATAAACAGACACTTGACAGTAAACAACAGTTCTGATATCACAGATGTTTGTAAGAGTCTGTTTAAGATTACCGGAAGTTTTTATGTGTGTGGCATTATATTAATCATATAGCTGCACATAAAATAATTAAGAATATTGATGGTATTAGCATTCATTGAATAGAAAGAGCCCATTACCTAGAAAGACTCTAGAGAGACTAAACCGTGGCTATAAATTGTATAACACCATTTTCACTCACATAATAATGAGATTTGAGTAACATCTGGGTATTAGATTAGTGAGATTCCCTGATAGTACCCAAAACAAAAGTTAGTGAGTACCCTATTATCCATAGCAGGCATGTGTGCACTACACCTGCACACTCCTAACATGACAGTCATAGTCTTTCCATGGATCCTTTCCTTCTGCCCACCTCTGGGATGTTGGGATCCCCAGCACTCCTCACCCTCCACTCCATTCTCCCTGTGAGTCTCATCTATGGCTAGAACGTCAACTATGATTTAAATGTCAGTGGATCCTAAGTCTATGTCTCTATTTCCAGCCTGCCCCTCCCCTTTGACTTTAAGGCACATCCCTCCACCTTCCTTCTACTTAATCCCTGTATATTCCTTCTACTTAATCCCTGTATATTCAGGGATTAGCCTATACTCAGACAAACCTGGACTCCACTTTTTATCCTATAAATAAATTTCAGTGTTCACTATCCATGTCCAAAGCATTGCAATAAATTCAATAAGCTGGGATTGAAGACCTCATTATCCCAAATGCCTCTATGTCCCTCAATCACTCTCTGAAATCATTCACAAATATCGGAAGTGTCTACTCTAAAATCATGCTTATATGTCTGACCTCCTTTTAGTTCTCACTAGCATAGATTGATTTCAATGCATCATTCTTCATATGGGTTTTGGCAAATATGTTTAAAACTGGTGCCCTTGCCTCCAGTCACTGCCACAGCCAGAAACATCCTCTCTGCCCCTCTTCCATATGACAAATATTTATTGACCACCTGATGCGTGTCAGGCTTTGGGGTGGGCATTGAATAGAGAGTGCTGAGCAAATCAAAACCCACTCCTCAGTGAACTTGAACTCTAGTTCAGGAGATAAGGTGGAAATTACATGAACAAACAAATAATCCACAGGGGACGTTTGGTTAAAGAAAAACTAGTGGGGAGTGCTATGTATATAGAGTGCTCACTGAGGAGGTATCAATTAAAATAAGACCTCTAGGAAGGGAAGAAGCCAGTCACAAAGAGATTCAAAGAGAAGAACATAACAAAGGTCCAAGGCCTGAAGGAAGCCCAGAGTTGGCTGGAGCCGAGTTTACAATGGGGAGGTTGTATGAGACAAGTTGGGAGATGTAAACAGAGGTGAAATCACTCACAGTGTCACAGGCCATGATCACAAGTCTGAATCTAATGTGAAGCATAACTGGGAGCTGGGGAGGGGTTTTAGGCAAAGGATTTTACATTCTTTAAAAATCACCAGAATTTTTTCCCAATCCCAATATGAGGGTCAAACCTTTGCATCAGAAAAATTGTATGGTTCCTGATGAATGGAGTGACCACAGGGTCCAGCATGCTCTAGTGAGTCTTGGTTTCCACCTGTTGTCCTAGTATAATCATTAATGGTTCCCCACTTTCACTCTCACAGGGCCCTAGGGAGACAGTAAATTCTATGGTCAACTTCCTGATAGAAAATAAACTCAAACAGTCCTCAGGTTAACATTCAAGGCCCTTCTGAACCTGGTCCCAATTCACCAATTCACTTCTCTTCCTTTCTCCCTCATGGTGATCTGGGCACTTCAGAAATGTAATGCTGAGAGTATAAATGGCACTTTACTTCTCTGCTTTTGGTCATGTCCCTGCCTCTTGCTGCATGCTCTGTGACCATGACTAGTAGACAGAACCTTGAGTGTCTGACCTGAGAAGTCTTTTCAAAACCAGGCAGAATGAATGGCTTCTTCCTCTGTGCTTTGCCAGTATCTTTATTAAAGCATTTATCACACTGGGTTAATTATTTATAGGTCTATCTTTTCTGCTAGAATGGTAAGTACTTAATGGCAAGGACAGCAATTCCTCTTATGTGTTTTTTGGGTCCTCACCACCCACTGCATACCTGGTCCATAGCTGGTACTTGATACAAGACTGCTAGATGAATTATTTAATCTAAATTCAACATAACATACATAGTAAAATAATAAGGTTACAGACTGAGATTTTAAATTCTATCCAGTAAGCTTAAAACATTATTGCCTTCACATCTAGATATTTTCATTCTCCAACTTCATCCCAATATCTAATGTAGCCTCATTCATTAGGAAGTAACAATAAACTTTTAATGAAGACTACAAGTAAAAAAATCTTTATAGGGCAAAGAAGAAGAAGTCTAGTTTTAGGAAACCAAATAATTTTCAAATAATTGTGAAGATGAAATAAAATAGAATTGGTATAACCATTGTGGAAAACAGTATAGAGGCTCCTCAAAAAATTAAAAATAGAAATATCAAATTATTTAATAATCCCGGTATTGTATATTTACTCAGAGAAAGCTAAAACCCTAACAAGAAAAGATATAAGTACCCCTATGTTATTGCAGCATTATTTACAATAGTTAAGATAGAAGTAACCTAAGTGTCCATCAATAGATGAATGGATAAGAAAAATATTATACATACACATAACCACACACACACAGGCACACACGCAATGGAATATTAGACAGCCATAAAAAAGGATGAGATGGTGCCATTTGAGGCAACATGGAAGAACCTAGAGGATATTATACTAAGTGAAATAAGTCAGACGGAGAAAGATAAATACCATAGGATTCCACTCATAAATAGAATCTAAAAAAAAAAAAAAGAATAAACAAACAAAAAGCAGAATCAGACCCATAAATACAGACAAAAAACTGGGGAGAGGGGGCTGGGAGACTGGGCAAAATGGGTGAAGGAGAGAGGGAGATATAGCCCTCCAGTTATGGCATGAGTAAGCCCTGGGGATAAAAGGCACAGCATAAAGAACAGAGTCAATGATCCTGTAATAGCAATGTAATGGGATAGATGGTAGCCACACTTTTGGCGAATACAGCATTACACACAGAGTTGTCCAATCACTAAACTGTAACCTGAAACCAATGTAACATTGTGTGTCAGTTATACTAAATTTTTTAAAAATTATATTAAAAGTCAAGGTGCCTGGGTGGCTCAGTGGGTTAAGCCTCTGCCTTTGGCTCAGGTCATGATCTCAGGGTCCTGGAATGGAGCCCCACATTGGGCTATGTGCTTAGCAGGGAACCTGCTTCCCCCTCTCTCTCTGCCTGCCTCTCTGCCTACTTGTGATCTCTTTCTCTGTCAAGTAAATAAAATATTTTTAAAAATTAAGTTAAAAGTAAACAAAAAGAGCTGCCTGGGTGTTTCGATCAGTTGGGCAACTGATTCTTAGTTTCAGCTCAGCTTATGATCTCAGGTTCATGAGATGAAGCCACACATCAGGCTGGGCATTCAGCACTGAGTCCGCTTGAGATTCTCTCCCTCTCCCTTTCCCTCTGCCCCTCCCCTCCCCGCTTGCTCTCTCTCTTTCTCTCTAAAATGGATAAATACATCTTTTTAAAAAAGTAAACAATAAAAACCCAGATTTTCATATACTCACCACTCTTAAATACTCCTGCATGCATCCTGTTCAGAAGAAGTTTGTGGCGTAATTGCAGAACTTCAGCTTCCAAGGCTTGGACTTTTGATCTCCACATTGACTCCTGCTCGGACACCACCTTCGCAAGGTGCTCTGTGTATTCTTTGCTGCTTGTGTCAGCTGGTGTCGAGCGGATAATTGCCAAGGCCAGAGCCAGCTTTGACGTTCTCAAATACCATGTTTGAGCATCCATCCTGACTTTTGTCTCTATCATTTAGTAAGAAAAAAAATTCAGAAATTTCATTTAACTTTTGCAGTGCATTTCATTTGCTCAAAATTGATTTTGCAGAGTAACGCTAATTAATAAGTTTGTAATACAACTTGACACCAAGTAACAGAAAAAATTTTCTCAGGAACTGAAGAGAGTATGAAAAAATATGCAAAAGAAAAATGCATACACATGCATATTAAGTGTATTAAAATTCAAAACAGTAGGTTCAGACAATTTGACAAATTCTTGGGGTGGAAAAAACACACATTAATTCATTTAGTGTTTTCTAACCAGAGGCACACATCAGAGTCTCTAAGGGAGCTTTAAAAATATATACATATACATATATCTAATCCCAAATTTCTTTGCAAAATTCAGATTCAGCAAATCTGGGAAAGGCACTCAGGCTTTTACATTTTGAAAGGAATCAACGCTGTAATCCGAACCACTAAATTAAATCATTTAAATGCAAACCTTTCTCCTCGGACCCATTCTTCTAAGTCCTAGAGTCCTTGCTTCCCAGCCCTGCTGCATTCCTTCGTGAACCATGACCTACTTGTTACTATTCCTGCCTTTAACCAGGCCCCTCCAATCTATACTGAGAACAATCTTTAAAATATTGGCATCATTTAAGTTGTAGCTGTACTCTGATTCTGCACCTCCAAAGATTTCCAATTGCCACCATGAGCAAACTTTTCCAAATCAGCACTGTATCGAGGTCTGTAATTATAAGGACATGACAGACCACTGCATTTACTGGACAAATACTATGACCCTTACTGAAGTATAAACCCCTTGTGGGCCTCCACAAGGGGGAGCTTTGCACATAAAATGTACTACATAAAGATTCATAATGAATAGTACAAAGTTTAGGACCTCTGGTTGCCAGATCCAGTCTAACAAATTCAAATTCTTTACTCCACATTTCAAACTTTATGTCCAATTTCTCGAGCCTATCCTTCCACTGTGGTTAAATCATGTCATCCAAACAGATGCACTCAGCCTAAGCTCATTCCCATTCATATCGCTGCTCCTGAATTTTCCCTGGTTGTGATTCCCTGACTCTCATAGCTGCCAAAGCCCTGGGTATGTATCCTTCAAAGAACAGTTCATATACCATTATAAAACCTTTTTAGAGGTTTTATCATAACCTACAAAACTGTGTACCTATCTGGTATTCTATAGCTTAGCACTGAAAATACACAATCTAGGAGGAAGCGTAATACTGCTTTATTATAATCAGAGATCAACACAAAAATGTATGTATGATATGTTCATAACAGAATAATGTATCATTGAAAACTAGGACCAACAACCAAATGGTTAAGTAAATAACAATAGGACAATTCAAATGAATATAATCTATTAAGATAGGGTTTTTCAGAGATATTTTTTATTACCATGAGAAACTACTAATGATATGCTGAGTGGAAAAACAGTGAGGACATAAAACTATATGTACAGTATGATCCCAATTATGTAAAATATGGGAAATACAAAAAAAGTAAACAGGATTTATCTCTACTATATAATTATCAGTGATTTTTATTTTCTTACCAACAGTTCTCTAAATTTTCCTAATTTTTGGCTATGAACATATTTGGAATTATAATTAGAAAAAAAATTATGAATAATAGATTTCCAAAAGCAAAGTATAGTTACCATCGTTTTAGTCTTTCTCAGCTATATAATATACCAAAGATTCAATGGTGTGAAGATAGACCAACTAATTAGAATTATAGCTGCACCTATTTTAGTTTCACAGAAACCATGTCACTCAGCTGGTTCATCCCTCATCTGCTGTGTCAGCAATGGGGGCCAGACTCCCTGCCTGTACTTCAGGAGAGCACCTGTGGGCAGAATGCAGAAAGCAGGGATGACCCTCCCTAAAGAAGTAAGCCCACCATCAGATATAACAGTGCTGACTAAAGATAACAATAATACCAATAATGGAAAATAATGACCTATTTAAAGTGTTTTGGATAGAAAATGAGCTGATATTCAATTATGAATCATGGCAATCTAGGCTAAAAACTAAGAAGAAAAAAAAAAAACTTATTTATTAGCACAAGAGGACAAAATTCTCTGGATAACAGTATCACAGAAAACTCCCTGTAATCTTGTAAAGATTTCTAATTAATTGATTTAAGCAAGCTGATTAATTAAATGCTCTGATATTTAAGTCATCATATGTGATTTGCTAATAGTCTTAAAACCATGCTGAACGTCAGTCAACAAAAAAAGAACAAATTATAAAGTCCTTCTGGATTCTAACTATCCCAGTGTCACTTGTCTGAACATTAATTAGAACTGTACCACAAGTGAACAGAAATGATTGCTAATAGATATATTGGTACAGCCTTCTACCATACAAATTACACTTAAAACACACATAGAACTATAACCTACAACCAAACAGAAGCAGGCATTTTAAACTGCTTCCTCATATTTTAGTGTGTGTGTGTGTGTGTGTGTGTGTGTGTATGTTTATAAACATATGCCATTTTTACCTAAGGATAATATTCCTATCCTCAAAGTACCATCTGCAAGGTAAATTCTATTTCCCCTGAAATTTTCTGGAAAAAAATATGAGCTTCCTAAACATATCCTCTACTTAAATGAGGAAAGATCCATAGTAACTTTCAGAAAGCCTTTTTAAAATTCAATTTATGCTCAAATAATTATCGTAAATAATTAAAATGAACATTAAATGTTCCCCAAGAAGGTATTTAGTGTCTTTGAATTCTTAACAGCAGAAAACTCAAAATTTTAACAGTCTTTTTAGAATACAGCATTCGCTCGAATGAGCTTTCTTTTTCTTTACATTTGGGAATAGACCTTACCGTAGCAAAGTCCCCATAGGGCTACAAAGAAACCTAGTCACATTTCTTATGACCCCTGTATTCTCCTTCAACCAGTGCATGCAGAAATGGCTACTCTGCAAACAGTATTTTGGCAATTTTTACCTGCCCTATTTCTCCTAACCTCACTTTTACCTACTGAACTTTAATATGTATCAACTAACCAATTCTCTAAACTGTCCAAACTGTTTTGAATTATAATCCTGAACTCTAAATTCTGTTCATCTCCAAGATCACTGATGAAAATTCCATGAACTAAAGAGCCCCCGATCATTCCTATATAAGAAGTGAAAGTTTAAATTAGGTAACCATTCAGGAGGATATTTCTGTAATGAGCATCGAACACCTTCAAAATACTTATCCCCCTTTGGACCAGCAATACAAGTTCTAAGATCTTAAAAACATGACCAGAGTCACAAAAAAGTGCTATGCCCAAAGATGATCTTATAGGATTATTTATAATTACTAAAACAAAACAACTGTCACCAGCCTGAATATCTACCAGATGCATTAAATTGTGACACATACTTAAATTTAAAAATTTTTTTAAATATTTAAAACTATGGGAGAGTATTTCCCACACGATGTTAACTGCAGGATAAACATAAAATAGTAAATACAGTAAAACTGGAAAATTGGGGGAGGGGGAATTCATAGACATGAGACTAATATACTGATAGATTTAGAGACAGAATGGGGGGAGAGAAGGAAAGAGGAAAAGAAAAGAAAGAGGGAAGGAGGAGGGAGGGAGACAGACCAGGATTATTCACCAAAATACAAACAAAACACTGAGTATGAGTTGAGGAAGTCTGATTTCATTTTCTTGTTTATGCTTTTCTATAGTTTCCATGCTTTCCACAATAAACATTATAAAATGTGTTATATATGACAGGCAAAAATGTCTTAATACTAATCCTACAGAAAATTTCCTATCCTATATTTTTCAAGTTACAAATTATAGGGAAAATGAAGATGAGATTTGAATGAAGCCTCAAGTCTACACCCCTGATGAGAAGCTCCAGCCTGACTTACCTCCTCAGTTCTAAGAGATCTTCAAGTGTAAAACACACCACCAGTTCAACTACAGCTTAGGAGTAGAGGAGGGGTAACAATGAAATAATATCAGGTGAAACAAACTCAAAAATCTGAAACTGTCAGAGTGCCTACAGAATTGAGGAAACACAGTCAACGGAATGAGAATTCTGTCCTTTACATTCCCTGATCTCCATCCTTGATCAACTTTCCCCAAATTCCACTAAGCTTGTGGACTTCTGGCCTTTTTATGTCCACATGTAGATAGATGCACCTTCATTCAGATGAATCTGGTGTTCCTTCCACTAATCCAAAGGATACAGTGGATTTTAGAGGTAGGGCAGAAAAACTTTAAAAATGTTCCAGTATGAGGGCGCCTGGGTGGCTCAGTTGATTAAGGGTCTGCCTTTGGCTCAGGTTGAGATCCTCGAGTTTTGGGATCAAGTCCCACATCTGGTTCCCTGCTCAGTGGGGAGAAGCAGACTCCCCACTGATATTCCCCCCACTCATATTCTCTCTCTCTCTCTCTTTCTAATAAATTTTTAAAAAATCTTTACAAAAAAACCATTAAAAAAAAAAAAACCTTTCCAACATGAGCAACCAGGAAGCTACTAGTCACTGTATTTTCAATGCCAGCAATGCGGACTGGCAACTAAATACTTGAATGACTGAATGAGTGAATGAATGAATGAATAAATCAGTATAAATCAGGCAGTCACAGAAGGCTGCTCGGCCAGCTCTTAATCCCGGCTCTCATCATTAGGTCTGTGCCAATTCATATCAGGGAGCATGGCACTAGAGGAGAAATGGATTAGGAGGGGAATTTAATTAGTTGACTAAAGGTCACATTGGTCTCTCTTAACTGTAACACAACTTTTCTTGACTACTTCCAGTCAATCTACTCCTTCTAAACCTGTCTTTCTACAGCATACCCATAAACTTCTACCAAATAATTCCTGAGCAAAGAAAATACAAGAAAGACAAAATCTAGTTCATAAACAGATTTATAGGAGAGAGTAAGCTATAAGGGAAAAATCTAGACTTTATCTCATGTGAATACAATAAATACTTGTCTTGCCCCTAAAGCAAGGAACTGAAGAACATTCCCTAAATTACTGAAATGAACATCATAGGACAAAGTGAGTACAGGAGGAGATCCCTATTTGATATTTATCAAACATCAGTCTGGGGCACAGCAGAGTTCAGGCAATGCCAGAACAGTAAGCTACTATAAGACTTTTTGGATAATTAGTTTCAGTAAAGTTTCGACAAGGTCTGACACCTGATATTTGGATTAGGTCCAGCTGAAAAATTCTCTAATTATTGTTATAGTTTCAGCATACACGGTACTGTGAAGTGCTCAGCAGAGTAACATCATGTGAAATTTTACATAAAAGAATCAGGAATTCCTTAAGATTTCAAATCTTTCCACTTAATTATTAAGGGGCCTTTAAAAGCCTGCCCAGCAGAGAATCTGTTCATGACAAGAGGCTAGTAAAGATAAAAGGCTGCTTGCTTTTTTTTCTTTTTTTTCAATTTCATCAAAACAGGCCAACTATCATTTTCCTCGCGTTGAAAAAGTTAATCATAGATTTTAATTGTCTACAGAGTCCCTCAACAACCGTTTTCTTTTTATGCAAATCCCCACCCCCTTTTGACTCCTCAATGCTTCTTTTCCGTCATAGGAAAGGTTTTCTCTGGATTCTAAAGAAATGCTGCAGAATTTCATGTGGGGAAAATGCATCACATTTTATAAATCAGCAAAAAAGTACACTGATTCAGAAATGCAAAGTCGTGTACATATAGCACAATCCTCAACCATCTTCCTCCACTGCATAAATCCACAGAAGGGAAAGGAACTGGATACCTACTATTAACACGTATTTAACAATGTAATTGAGAAGAATTGTAGGTGTTTCCTAATTATACTGGTATTTCACACACTGATATGGACATAATTCTTATCACAAAAACAAACATCTTGTTCTCACAGGGTATATGAGAAAGTCTGATGACCTACAGAACTCAAATCCATAAACTCCACAAATTTGGGATTTTTACAAGGTTACACTCTGGACATGGAAAAAGCTACGTGTCACAAAATGAGGAAGAATAGAGGATGAAACCAGAAAACAAAGAAACAATCAGAACAGGCAACTGAGAGATGTTCAGCCAATCGCAGGGGAGAGAAGCAGCTGGCTTCTGCAAGGAGCACAGAAGACTGGGGGCGGGGGGCGGTGGTAAGGCAGAGTCCCCTGGAAGGAGTAAAAGGCCCTATCCAAAGAAGTCCCATTTTGTAAAGGGCACATTGGGAAGTAAGATTTGCTTTCTAACTCCTATTACATAATACCTTCTTATACTTCCCTTCTGTGTACACCTAAGACATCAACTCAAAAAAGCAGGAGTAGCCCCACAAAACATTTTCTTTAAGGCTGAAAAGTTGCCCTAATTCTCATCTATCTCTCTCATTTAAATCTCACCGAGCTGACCACAGTGAATTTCAGAGAGCAACTGAAATGCTTCATGGCTTCTCATAGGCCTTCATTTATAAATAAGTCTAGGGGCACCCGGGTGGATCAGTGATTAAGCGTCTGCCTTCAGCTCTGGTCATGTTCCCAAGGTCCTTAGTTCGAGCCCCGCATCTGGCTCCCTGCTCAATGGGAAGCCTGCTTCTCCCTCTCCCACTGCCCTTTTGTTCCCTCTCTCTCTCTTTCTGTCAAATAGATAAGTCTAATACATTTTTTACATTCACTTAGATTTACATTTAACAAATTAGAATTCTACTTTTTACTAGCCTAAAACAGACTACTAAAAGAGAGGGGCAGCTTCACACATACTGAGTACTTTGATTCTTGGCATCTTCTAGCACATGATGTCCTCTGAATTTTTGTCCCTTTAAACTCAGCCCCTCAACTTGGTCCAGACAACAAACACACAGAGCCAATATAGCTTTTGTTGTATGTAAGCCATCACTCAGCACTGGTCCTCGAGCTCTCATCTACAACTGTCCGCTCCTACCTGCTCCTGCCCAGACTCCCAACCCAGTTCTATGGCATTATATCCTCCAAAATCAGACAGACACACCATAGTATGTGCATCCTGTATCAATACAATGCTCTTCTCCATCAAGAACTTGTGAATTCACTGGATCCATGTTACTTATCTCCTGTTCCACTGAGTACCACTACAACCATCCCTAACCAACTAAAGAGTATCAGAAGTTGCAGGCCATTCTAGAAATCAGCACAGTACCCTCCAGGACAACAAAAAAACAGCACAAGGCCCATGTTCCTGATACCAGGGGATGGCATCTGAAGCAGGAAGTGGTCCTAGCTTTCCCTCCACCACTGTAACCAATACTTAGCTCTACCTATGTACCAGGAACCATTCAAGTCAAAAGTGTCAGCAATCCTGTAGTCTAACAATTCTTGTCTACTTTTCCCAGGAAATCACATCAAACTTCCCAAATTCCCTACTTCTTCTACCCACCCAAATTTTCTGTCCTCCTTAAGACTTAGATCTACCCAACCTGAGACTATCAACCCAAACTCATGTTTGCCTCATAATGACACCATTGCCAGGCCTGAACCTTGGTGCCCATGCAAGTATAGGCAGAACAGAACTGCATTAGGTGTCTTTTTTTTTTTTTCTTTTAGGGAATGCTGTTTGTATTAAGAATTTCTAGAATCTTTTTTAATGAGCTATCTTCTAATCAAGGTCTTTTATTGGCAAGAATATCAATCTATTTCATCTTGTAAAGGATACTCAAATGACAGTAACTAGCCTTAGCTGTTATCAGTGTTCAGTTTTACTCTGGGGTTATCAATTAAAGTGATTTGTTTAAAGCCATAGTAATTTCTCAAAGCTCATGCCACAGAAGAAATTTAGATCTTGAACTCATCATGCTTCTATGTCTAAATCTATTTGTCCTTTCAGTGACTACAGACAATTTTAAGAGTTGGGTTTTATCCCCTTACAGATTTTACTGAAATAGAGAAAATAAAGAAAATTCATTAATTTACACATATACTTGGCAATTTAGCTCAAAAGAAAACTTCTACCTATATGCTCTACCTAAGTTTTTTGATTTGTGTCTGAAGGACTAAATTACAAATATGTAGGTTAAGGTAATTAACTATTCTTAAAAAAAGATATATTGAAAGTAACTAAAAATATAAGCAGTAAACATAAGAAATCTGGAATGGGGGCACCTGGGTGGCTCAATTAGTTAAGTGTCTACCTTCAGTCTGGTCATGATCCCAGAGTCCTGGGGTGGAGTCCAGCCTCGGGATCTCTGCTCAGCAGGGAGCCTGCTTCTCCTTTTCCTCTCCCTCTGCCTCCCTACTCTGCCTACTTGTGATCCCCCTCTCTCACTCTCCCTCTGTGTCAAATGAATAAATAAAATCTTTACAAAAAAATTTGGAATGGCTCTATTAATATCAGACAAAAGAGACTTCATGACAAGAAAATATGAGAGATGTAGAGGAACATTTCATATGATTTTAAAAAGTTCAATTAATCAGGAAGATTAACAATCCTAAATGTGTATGAACATAATAGCAATAATAGAATTTGCAAATACAAGAAGAAAAACTGAAAACACATAAGGGAGACAAATCCACAATCATATGTGAAGATTTTAACACACTTCTTTCAGTAATTGATAGAATACCTAAACCTTGAATAATAATGATGATGATAAAAAGGATTTGAAAAATAATACCAACCATCTTGAACCAATTGACATTTATAGAACTTTACATCTTATAAATGCTGATGCATACATATTCTGTTGAAGTTCCCTTGGGACATTCAACAAGGTAGATCTAGATTGCATGCGGAGACAAAACAATTCCCTTTAAATTCCAAAAGACTGACATCTTGTACAATATGTTCTCTAACCACAAGAAAAACAAAGAGAAATGTCTGGGAAATCTCTCAAATTATTTGGAAAAGAAACCACACACTTCTAAATAATATAGGAGACAAAGAAAAAATTTTAAATATAATTAGAGTGTTATTTCAAACTGAATGTGAGAACGCAACTTGTTAAATTTTTAGAGAGGAAGCTAAACCACTTGTAAAAAAATAATAGCTTCAAATATTGATTATATAAAAGAAGAATGGCTTAAATTCAATGACCCACATTTCCACATTAGAAAATGAGAGAAAGAAGAGCAAAAAACAGAGGAAGTGAAAGGAAGGATATCATAAATACATTATCAGAACACTAGTAAATAGGAAATAAACAATCAAAAAATTTAACAAGGCAAAGTAAGAAAAGATTAATAGGGATGCGGGATGGCTCAGTTGTTATGTGTCTGCCTTCGGCTCAGGTCATGATCCCAGCTCACGGGATTGAGCTCCATGTCAATCTCCCTACTTGGCGGGAAGCCTGCTTCTTCCCCTCCCACTCCCCCTGCTTGTGTTCCCTCTTTTGCTGTGTCTCTCTCTGTCAAATAAATAAATAAAATCTTTTTAAATAAATAAAATAAAAAAGAACTTATACAACATGAGAAAACCAAATAATCCAATTTAAAAATGGGCAAAAGATGAAAAGACATTTCCCCAAAGAAAATAGACAGATGTACAACAGACACATGTAAAAAGTCTCAATATCTCTCATCAGAGAAATGCAGATCAAAATCATAATGAGATATCACTTCACACTTGACAGAATGGCTAAAATAAAAAACACAAGAAACAAGTGTTGGTGAGGATATAGAGAAAAATCAATCTCCACGCACTGATGGTAGGGATGCAAACTGGTGCAGCCATTGTGGAAAGCAGTGCAGAAGTTATTCAAAAATTAAAAATAAAACTACCCTACAATCTACTAATCACACTACAGGTATTTACCCAAAGAATATGAAAACAGTAATTCGAAAGGATATATGCACCCCTATATTTATTGCAGCATTATTTACAGTAGCCAAGTTATGGAAGCAGCCCAAGTGTCCATCTACAGATGAATGGATAAAGAAGTGATATTATATATAGACAGACAGATGGATAGATATATAGATACATACACACAAAAAATGCATACATACATACATAGGGAATATTATTCGGCCATAAAAAAAAGAATGAGGGGCACCTGGATGGCTCAGTCGGTTAAGTATCTGACTTCGGCTCAGGTTGTGATCCCAGGGTCCTGGGATCGAGCCCCACATTGGGCTCCCTGCTCAACAGGGTGTCTGCTTCTTCCTCTGCCTCTGCCCCTCTCCACACTCATGCTCGCTCTCACTCTCTCTCACAAATAACTAAATAAAATCTTTAAAAAAATGAATTAAATCTTAGGACACATGGGTGGCTCAGCTGGTTGAGCATCTATCTGACTCTTGGATGTGGCTCAGGTCATGATCTCAGGGTCTTGAGACAGAGCCCGGCATCGGGCTCCACACTCAGCAGGGTATATGCTTGAGATTCTCTCTCCCTCTGCCCCTCCCCACCTTGTGCTCCCAATCTCTCTCTCTCTCTCTCTCTTTATCCCTAAAATAAATAAATGAGGAGCGCCTGGGTGGCTCAAGGGTTAAGCCTCTGCCTTAGACTCAGGTCATGCTTTCAGGGTCCTGGGATCAAGCCCTGCGTCGGGCTCTCTGCTCAGCAGGGAGCCTGCTTCTCCCTCTCTGCCTGCCTCTCTGCCTACTTGTGATCTCTGTCAAACAAATAAATAAAATCTTAAAAAAAAAAAAGAAGAATTTTTTATAAAATAAATGAAATAAAATCTAAAAAAAGGAAATCTTGCCATTTGCAACGACATGGATTGATGTAGAGAGTATAATGCTAAGCAAAATAAGTCAAAGAAAGATAGACATATATATTATATATATAATCTCACTCATAAGTGGAATTTAAGAAACAAAGCAGATGAACAAAAGAAAAAGAAAGAGAGAAAGAGAGACAAACCAAAAAACAGATTCTTCACCATTAGAGAACAAATAGATGGCTCCCAGACTAAAGGTGGAAGGGGGAATGGGTGAAATAGTACTTAACATCCTTAACACTATATGTTAAATACACACTGGAATTAAAATTAAAAAAAAACACTAATGCAATATTATGCATAATCTACTCTAATAAATTTGAGAACTTATAGTGAAATGAATACATTCCTTGAAAAAATATACTAACCAACATTGACAAAAGAAGACAAAGAATTGAGTAGCCTTCTATGTATTAAAGAAATTGCACATTTATTAAAAACCTCACCACACTCAGGGTGCCTGGGTCACTCAGTTGATTGTGCAACTGCCTTAGGCTCAGGTCATGGTCCTGGAGTCTCAGGATCGAGTCCCACCATCAGGCTCCCTGCTCAGCTGGGAGTCTGCTTCTCTCTCTGACCCTCTCCCCTCTTGTGCGCTCGCTCGCTCTCTCTCTCTCAAAAAAAAACCTCACCACACTAAAAAAAAAAAAAATTTCCACATGGTTTCACTACAAAATTCTAGTAAACAATGAAGAAGAAATTGTGCCATGAAATTGTACCAAATTTCGTATCAAGTTTGTACAAAATCTTTCAAAAAATAAAGGATAAAATAAACCCCACAAACTCTTTTTGTGAAAAACAGAGAAAAAGGAAATATCATAACTTGTTTTATAATTTGTATGTATACAACCCTGATACCAAAATTTACAAATATATTACAAAGGGTAAAAAAAAACACACTACAAAACAATATGTGTAATGAACACAGACTCAAAAATCCTTTGCACAATGCTAGCAAACCAAACCTAGCAATATATTTAAAAACATCATCACTGAAGAGAGTTTTTTGAAGAATCCAAGATTGGTTTAACATTCAAAAATCAATCACTGTAATTCAACATACTAAGACAACAAACTATTTAAAAAGCAACATATGTTCATCTTAATAGTTTCATAAGAAATATCTGAAAAGTTCAAACTGGTTCATGGTTTTTTAAAAAACTCTCTATAAACAAAACAAATAAAATAAAAATAAAAGAGTTTTTACTCACTGTGACAAAATCCACAGGGAACATTACCCTGAATAATGAAACAGTGTATGCTTTACCTCTAAAACTGAAAACACAACAAAGATATCCACTCTTCTCATTTCTATTAAATACTTGACTAGAAATAACAGAGAGTGGAATACAAAAAGAAATAAAAATATATAGAGATTGGAAAGAAAAAAGTAAAATTCTACTTACTAATATACAGCATGAATGTCTACAGAAAACTCTAAGGAATCTTAAAACAAGCAACTACCAGAATTTAGTGACATTAGCTGGGTCTCAGGACATAAGGTCAGTATGCAAAAATCTATTATATTTTTACACAAAAGTCAGAATTTTTAAAATAATAATAATTAGAAATAAATTTTACAGTAGATATGAAAGACTTCTACCTTGAAATCTATAAAACACTGTTGAATAAGTTTAAAGCTCTAAATAAATTAAGACATATACTGTGTTCATGGACTAGACAAGATAATATTACTAAGATCTTAATTCTCCTCAAATTGACCTCTATATACCATCCTAATCAAAATTCCAATCAACTTCCTAGTAGAACTTGACAAATTATTTCTAAATTTTATACTAGAATAGCCTGAAAAAAGAACAAAGCTAAAAAAAAATGAAACTGCTTAATCGCAACACTTTATATACAAAGCAATCAGGACCAGGTGGTATCAGAATAAAGACAGACAAATAGATCAATGGAATAAAATAACAAGTTTAGAACTAGAGCCATACTTACACAGTCAATTCATTTTCAATAAGGGCACCTTGGCAATTGGGAAAGTAAAGTATTTTTAACGTATAATGCCGAAACAATTAAATACATGGAAAAAATGAACATCACCATCTCTTCAGATCTTACACATACACACACACACACACACACACACACACACACGCATGCATTTTAGCTGAATCATAGCCCTACATGTAAAAACTGAAACAAAAACTAAAAAAACAAAAACATGGTAAAAAAGAAATCATGGGGAACTAGAGGGTATTATGCTTAGCGAAATAAGTCAATTGGAGAAAGACAACTATCATATGATCTCCCTGATATGAGAAAGTAGAGATGCAATGTGGGGGGTTTGGGGGGTAGGAAGGGAGGGAGACAAACCATAAGAGACCCTTAATCTCACAAAACAAACTGAGGGTTGCAGGGGGAGGGGGGTAGGGACAGGGTGGTGGGGTTATGGACATTGGGGAGGGTATGTGCTATGGTGAGTGTTGTGAAGTGTGTAAACCTGGCGATTCACAGACCTATACCCCTTGGGGCTAATAATACATTATATGTTTATTTAAAAAAATTAAAAATAAATAAATTTAAATAAAGAAATAAAGAAATCATGGGAATGATGATTTGGAGAAGTCATAAAAAGCACTAATCTGTACAGAAACACTGACAGACTTTATCAAAATTAAGTCTGCTAGTCATCAAAAAACATCATTAAGAAAACAAAATGCAAAACCACAAACTGGGAAGAAATATTCACTATATATCTTACAAATAACTTGGAAATGACTATATGGCTATTTTTTTCATTAAGAAAAAAAGACAAACAATCCAACTAAAAATGGCCAAAAGACATAAATATATCATAAAAGAAACTACAAAAATAGTCAATAATCATAAGGAAAGGTATTCAACACTACTATTTTTCTTATCCAATAAGAAAAACAGAAATCAAAATCACAGCAAGACACCACTTTATACCCACAAGAGGAGCTGAAAAAATAACAAGTGTGTGAAACCACAGGGACTTTCATATGTAGCTGGCATAAACACAAATTGGCATAACCATTTCTGGAAAAGGTTTCACCTTTCGCTCTAAGGTTTCTTGGAAGGTTGAACATACATGTCCCTATAGCCCAGAAAATCCATTTTTACCCAAAAGATAGAAAAATATATGTCACAAAGACTTATATAAGAATGTTCATAGCAGCTTTATCCATAATAGCTAAAAACTGGAAACAGCCCAAGTGTTCATCAATAACTGGAAATAGCCCATGTGTTCATCAAACAAATTTTGGTATATCCATACAATGAAATACTACTCAGCAGTAAAGAGGAATGAACTTCTGATAGATTCAACACTGTAGATAAATTTCGTAACATTATACTGAGTGAATAATGACTTACACAAAAGTGTACATACTCTAAGTTTCCACTTAAATGAATTTCTAGAACAAACTAATCAATGGCGGACAAAATAAGAATAATGTTTCATTATGGGGAGAAGAAGAAGGGCAAAGGGATTAGCAGGAAAGAAGACTGAAGGGATTTTCAGAGTTCGAGTAAAGGTCTATATCTTGATATGAGGCTGGGTGAGATACAAAGGTGTGTTAATTTGTCAGAGCCATCAATGGTACAGGTAATATTTTCCAGCCCATTGTATATAAATTATACCTTGATAGAACAAGGGATTCCCAGCAGGGATGGAGTTTAAAGGGACCAGATTTTAAACTCCACCTTAAAACAACTAGAAAAAAAAATGAAAAATATACATCAACAGTTATCAAACAATGGACAGAAAGCAGTGCAGGGCAATAATTCCCTACAGAAGGCATACAAACAAAGTGAGCCCCACACCACAGTCTATTGGCTGAAGGCAGTTTGTAGGCCACAGTTCAAGGAGGTAGAACGCAGACAGAGCCTGTATATCTTAGTGAACTGAGAAAACTAAGATAGGAAATTAGAGAGGTCAGACATATAAGAATTGGTCAGGGTAGAGTATTATATAGCAAAAGAGCTCTGGAAGTCTGCAGAGGGGTTCCCTCAAAATTTTGGCTATGGATCTGTGCATGTGAAAGCAAAGTATCCAATGTTCAGTGCCTCTACTGTTTTTCCACCACCTAACAGTAAATGATAGGAACAAATCCTTTAAAGGAAGGACATGACAAAAGGTTAAGCAAAAAAACCTAACCACTTGCACTCCACTTTGACCACATGCTGCTGCTGCTACATTTCAGAGAATGGAAGGCCGACAAAGAGCAACAGGGAGAAAGGCAATCCATGGAAATGTGGCTCTTCATGAATGCAGAGAACAAAAAGCAGTCCAAAAAGAGAATTGGTATTTCCTCCTCCTCTATTCTATTTCAGTGGGTCTCACACTTGAACCTGCCTCGCACTCACATAGAGGGCTCATTAAACACAGATTCCCAGGCTCCACCCCTAGAATTTCTGGATTAGCAGGTCTGTAATTGCACTTCTTACACGTTCCCAGGTCATATTGATGCTGCTGGTCTGAGGACTACACTTAAAGACCCACTGCCATACTCTATTCCTGGGAAAAACCACTTTCAAAAGACTAATTACTTTCTCTAAGCAATGGTCTATTCCCAAACTGCTATGACCATCAGCCCTAAAACAAACAATAGAAATCATTCATATTTTAGGCTCATCGCTCATTATACCATAATCTTGTGAAGTATTTCTTAACTTCCACTCCTCCATACCATATCATATTTTTTACTATTTTAACATACTAGGAAACTGAAATTCAAAGACATTTTTATACACTCATCCTTAATCCTACAGCCCAGGTCTGATATCAGGGCACATGCTCTTTCCCGTGTATTGTGCAGCCAACCCTCCAAATCCCCATGTGTTGGGGATTAGCTGTTGATACCCACCCACACTGAGGCTGCACCCTATATGCTGCTAAATGAAAGAGTCTAAATTCCATTTTGAATCTGAACAATACATATGTGACTAGACTACTGACAAAAGGAGATTCTGTCATATCCCATGAAGCACAACTTCATAAAAACCTGCTTTAACCAGAGCTTTAGTCCTCCCATCCCAAGAACCGATAATACCCAACATTTAATAAGTGTTTCCTATGTGTCTTTTGGCAACCCTCAAATATACTATACAGTATATTTGATGTACATTATATCCCAAGAATCAATTAACTTAAGATAAACCTCATGATATTTCTTGTAGAATTTTCTTGGGTAAGCAGATCGAAGGGATGCAAAGGTCTTGACCATAAGCCCAACAACTGTTATTCTATAGACCACTAACTTATATTTTTACCCACAAAGACTAAACATGTGGTCAGACTTTTAATAACCATTCTGTTTGGTATATGGCAACTCAGTAACAGCAATTCAGTTCCACAAACATATTGAATATATATAAGACTAGAGGCCAAAACTGTGTTAGAATGTGATCAGACAACGATGAATTAGATATATACCTTGCTTTATTTAAAGTTCATAATAATGGAAGAGGGGATAAGGAGCAGAGGATAGTTAAAAATTAAGCTTATTTCAATCTGATAAGCCATTTAATAAAAATCAGTATAGGGGTGCCTGGGTTGCTCAGTCAGTTAAGCGTCTAACTCTTGATTTCAGCTCAGATCTTAATCTCAGGGTTGTGGGACTGAGCCCCGTGTCAGGATCCACAGTCAGTACAGAGTCTGCTTGTCCCCCTCCCTCTGCTCCCCCCCAATAAATAAATAAATAAAATATTTTTTTAAAAATCATAAAATCAGAGTATGAAGGATGACACTCATGGGGTCATCCAAACCTCTACGGTCCCTACCCAAAACCTCTTAAACTCATACTCAGTGGGTCTCTAAGAAAGAGAATGCCTGGAATACTCCAAGCCAACATCCAACAACATCACTGCTTTACTACAGAGCATGGAGATATCACTCAGGAATCTGACTGAGGGCGTCACTGGGTTTTTTTCCTCTTCTGAAATCAGTGGTAATTGTTATTAACAGTAAATCATTATAAAAGTTACAATCATTAATAGTGAAGTGAAGCTACAATTTATGACTGGTGGTGATAAAAATGAAGATAAATCATTGAGATCCTGATGACAGGTAAATTAAGAGACATCAAGAGTTAAAACAATGGTTTTTATGAGGCTCTCTTCTTGTTAACTCCTTATATTTGTGAGTGGTTACAGGAAAGACAACAAGATTTCAAGAATTCTGGATACTGACAACCCAAGTTGCATTGATGATAAGCTCTCTTTGGCCTGGCGAGACCGCGACTGTGTAACCCAGGCCATTAATTCACCGTGTAACTAAGATCAAACTTATCAGAAAGATGATGATGAGTGGGGGCACCTGGGTGGCTCAGACAGTTAAGCATCCGCTTCGGCTCAGGTCACGATCCCAGGGTCCTGGGATCAAGACCCACATCAGTCTCCCTGCTCATCAGGGAGTCTGCTTCTCCATCTGACCCTCACCGCACTCTCATGCTCTCTCTCACTCTCTCTCTCTCATAAATAAATGAAATCTTAAAAAAAAAAAAAAAAAAGATGATATGAGTAAGTAGAGAAGCTTGAAAAGGCCATGAAGACAACCATAAGAATGAATATCTCAGGATCACTCTACTGAAATTGTATCCAAAGTCTCTGCTTCCTCCTCCATTATAGTTAGTAAAAGCCCATCTGAATTACTCATGGCTACCATGAGCTTTCTGCACAAGAAGGAACGTGCACACGTATGAATGATCACTTTACTGAAGGTGAAAGGTTTTTATTAATATATACACTATAATCAGAATTCTGTGAACACTGATATTTTATCCATGGTTTCTTCTCCCACCCTTAACTCTCATTTTACAAAAACAAAATATTAAGTCTGAACAGAAAATTTATGCATAGTAGTCATCGTAAAACAGTGGGCTGTGTTTTAAGTAAACTGGTATTGTTAAAAGATATGTTAACAGCAGGTAACCCAACTTTGACTCTCATTTTTTTTAAAAAAGGTCATTCTTGGTATTTTCATCTTTAGCTTTAAGGAGAACTTTTAAATTAAATTTTACTCCCTCAATATGGAGGGTTTCTTTAACTAGAGACACATAAATGATAATGAGGAAAAAATGACAAATTTTACTACATTAAAATTTTAAAAATCTGTTTATCAAAAAAATAACAAAAGAATAAAAAGATAAGCCACTGCCTAGGAAAAGGAATTTCAACACATATAGTCAATAAAGGGTGAGGAATCATAACATCTAAAGATTGTCCATGAATCAATAAAGAAAAAATGAGCAAAAGAGATAAATTATCACGTCACAGAAAAGTTAATAAAATGGTCTGCAAACATATGAAAGACTGTCACATATATTCACCAAGAGACATGTTCAAAACTCTTCACAACTTCATTATAATAAAAATTACAAATAATCTAAATATCTGTTGCTAAAAGAATAGCTAAATAAGTTGTGGTATATCTGTGCCATCAAACACTTCTGGGCAATAAAAAATGAATGAACTAAAGCTATACACATCAAAATGGATGAATTTTGTAAGTAAAAGAAAAAAGCAAGAATTAAAAATGCATATAAACAAAAATATATATTGCTTAGAAGTATAACTATGTAGAAAAAGTACAAAGAAATGCATTGGGAGATATGTTTCACATTTAGCATTATAATTACTTCTGCAGCGGAAGAAGGGGGTAAAATCAGAAAGAGGATGAGTTTCTTCTGTCTTGCAAAAATCCAGTTTTTTAAGCTGGACGTTGAGTACACTGATATTTGCTGTATTACTCCTTTTTCCTTTTTATGTATTTTAAGATGCTATAGCATATATGTATTTTAGATTTTATTTTCTGTTGGGATGACTGAATGATTTATAGTGATTTTAAAACAAGGGCCCAAAGATGAGATTTGAATAAAGAATTTATATAGTTAATACAGTCAGGCCAACACAACTGCTAAATAAAGTACTTACTGTGGGTGTGACCCTGAAATGTGGAAAGCTGTCTTTGTACAGCCTCACTCTCTCTCCTGCAGAACACTTCCAATTCTTCCTAAACACCTCTCTGAACTCTATTGCTCCCACATCTATACAGAAGACAGCATGAATGAGCTGATATTAAGACATCACTAATACTAAGATAACATTAGCTTATTATCAGCTTGCACATTTTAGGAGGGATAAGCAATAAATAAAGCCCATTTCTGGAAGTGAACTGCAATATCAAAAGCACAGCTGACTGCTGAACGCCATGGGTTTGAGCCGCATGAGTCCACTCACACACGGATTTTTTACAGCACAGGACTGGGAGTACATTTTCTCTTCCTTATGATTTTCTTAATTAACATTTTCTTCCCTCTAGCTTACTTTAAGAATACAGCATGTAATATATAGTACATATAAAATACTTGTTAATTGACTATGTTATCAGTAAGGCTTCTAGTCAACAGTAGGCTATTAGTAGTTAAGTTTTGGGGAAGTCAAAAGTTATACTCAAACGTTCAACTGTGTGGCAAGATCAGTGTCCCCAACTTCTACTTTGTTCAAGGGTCATATACACATATTAGAACTATTTGTTTTTGTTTTTGTTTTAAGATTTTACTTATTTATTTGAAAGAGAGACAGTGAGAGAGAGCATGAGAGGAGAGAAGGTCAGAGGGAGAAGCAGACTCCCCCTGGAGCAGGGAGCCTGATGCGGGACTCGATCCCAGGACTCTGGGATCATGACCTGAGCTGAAGGCAGTCGCCTAACCAACTGAGCCACCCAGGCGCCCTAGAACTATTTGTTTAAAGGTAAACAAGTCTAGAGATCCATGAGGGAGACATTCATAAAATTCTTAACAGAACCTGAACACTAAAGGATCCACTGTGTTGTGGCAAAAAGCTTATACCTCACTTAAGGCATCAGCCAAAGTCCACTTCTTCCAGAGAGCCTTCCCTAAAAACCATTTCAGCCCATACTGATTCTCCCTTTTCTCAACAACTGGAGCTCGCATCACCTGAACCACTGATGCTGGCTCTTAATCAGTAACCAGCTGCTTTTGTCTTTCCTTTCTGGTAGGATCAGGTTCCTTCGGGCTCAGGGACTATGCTCTCTTCCCCTATGTACTCCTCCACCAACACCCTCCCACAAGAGGGTCTGAAGAAACAGGTATAGTGTCAGTCAGACTGGGAAGCAGAGGAACTAGGGCCTAGACTTCAGAAGGGAGGGACTGCAAGCCACATCCAGCTCTGTCCTTTGCCAGCTGAATGACAAAGTAATTTCTGCATCTCACTTTATCCATAAAATGAAAAATATGTTAGTAACATTTTCATAAGACTGTTTTAAAGACTAAAGTAAAACACAGTTGTAAAGCATATAAGATAGTTCCTGGCATATGGTAAGCACTCAAAGATTGTTATTTTTATCACCACTAGTACTGGTACTACTATTACAGCTATGCTATCCCACTACTGTTTATTTGGAAGGGAGAAATGAGTCTTGATATCACATAATTCCTAATTTTGTGCTCTCCTACCCAATGTTATTAGTCTAACCATTCCATTGATCAATGTCCTCCTTGACACCCAATTAGTAAGCTTGAATCCAAATGCAGATCTGGTATAACTAGAAAAACAATTAGTCAATTCTGTGCCCAAAATGTTCACTTCCCTAGACAAGGGTAATTGTTTACTTAACAAAAGCTTTTATCATGATTGCTCTTATTAATTAAAAGTTTACATTGGCCTTGTACCTGTGATGTCTCTAGTGGAATTATTTTGTTTAATTCCCATATATTTTGTAAAATCATATAGACATCTTCATAACTCCACCACAAATACAGATTCTTCTAAAACATATTCCCCTTTCCATTTAAAATATGAGATGTAAATAAAAAATTCATTCATTTGGACATTATTCTCCCATGCCAAGTATACTTGCAACGCTTTGGTATTTAGCAATGATAGATTTATAGCATGCTGTTGAAAGCTCCTTTGTGATTAAAATACACTTTAGAGCAAATTGAAAATAAGTTTAAATAAGAAGTTGTGGGATTTTTCAGGCATTCTTACCAAACATGATTCTGCAAGTTTAAATTCAGAACAGTCTGACAGAGCACTAACTGCTGACAGCATTATTTGATCTAAGTAGACGTGCAAATGTTCAACCACAAGGAAGCATGTCAATAATTCATAGATCTAGAGTCAACCTCTTGGGTAAGGAAAGAGTGTCCTTCCCCCCACCCCATCCCAAGACACTATTCTTCTGTGAGGAAATTCTTCCCTCTTCAGCCTGCCAGGAGACACATCACCTGTTACAATCAGACATTTTGCTGACTTCAGTTCTTTCAGTCCATTACGACCAGGCAACCAGTGAGCTCCATGTGCAAGTCACTAAACCACAGAGAATGGCAGTCTATCTGGAAATTCAGCAGTCCTTGCAACGCCAGTAATCTTAAACCCATGATCTACTTCAAATAGATGAATGAGGTTTTCCTAACCCAACCCTGAGAACTCTTCTTGCCTGTGCAGGTAACAGGTTCCCCAGACTCTGTTCAAACTGGGAGTCAAGCTGAGATCTCAGCACCCTTTTGGCCCTACTTACTCTCTATTTATAGGACCTAAATACATCAGCATTTCTGCCTACTTTGTCCTATTGATTCCTCTTCATCCACTGACTCAAAAACCCATATTAACACATAAATAGCCAACTAGGTAGGACTGTGACTACTATGAGACAGAGGTCTTGGGTTATAAGAAAAACTATCAATTAGAAGTCAGGATGATGAATAGCTACAGTGAGCAAAGAAACAGGAAATTCAGTGAGTTGTTGTTACTTTAAAATAAAAAGGTATATACATTTACCCACCAAACTCTGACCCTGAGTCATTAGACATAGAAGACAGTGATAAACTATATATTTTTTTCATTTTCAGTAATATTTCTTAATTTGAAAATTTTAGTATTTCACTCCAGGAGTCCAGTTCAGATAACTGTTCTGTCAGAAAATACCCTTGTAGCACATGGAAATGAACTGACAAATTAATTTACGAAATTGAAACACTAAAAAAATTATTCATAA
Organism: Martes martes; assembly: GCF_963455335.1. Taxonomy (NCBI): domain Eukaryota; kingdom Metazoa; phylum Chordata; class Mammalia; order Carnivora; family Mustelidae; genus Martes; species Martes martes. The sequence goes on from NC_137893.1 coordinate 50,836,253, forward strand.
ATGTACCAGCTATACTTTTCTTCTGTTAAAAAAAAAAAAACTGGGAACCATCTCATTGTGCTTTTTGAGGGTCAGACCACATCAGAGACATAAACATGATCGTAATACATTCATTTATTCAGTAAGTATTTTTTGATGACCTGCTATGTCCAGAGGATACAGCAGTGACACAAACAGATGAGTTCTTGAGCTCCCACTGCTTACATTCTAGTGGGAAGAATCACAACATAAATAAGTAAAATGCATGTATGTCAAATTGTAACAAACACAGCTGAGAGAACTAATGCAGGCAAGATGGAGAGAGACGGTGAGCAGTTGGTTGCAATTTTAAATACAGTAGTCAAAAGGGCCTCAATTAGCAGCTGACTTTGGAGCAAAGCTGCCAAAGGAGGTAAGGGAACAAGTTATGCTGACATGGAAGAGCCCAGAAGAGCAGGCTGAAGGGAGGGCAGCTGACAGGCCTGAGGCAAGGGCTGTGTACAGAGCACCTTCCCAGCACCATCCTCCTTGACCCCCATATTAATGCTGTACAGTGGGGTAATTATTATTCCTGTGTTACATGTGAGGGTCTGAAGCTCATCTCATTGCCCCTTGCCCAATGTCACATGGTCAGCAGTAGCTCTGATACCTTAACCTAGGTGTTACACCTCAGTCCAGAAGTCTTGCCAGTATACTGATTGCCACATTGCTGAGTCCAGTTCTGTGTACCGCAACTTGCCAGCAGCAACTGATTCAACAGGACTGTCAAAAAGCGTGATTGTGAGGGCAAGGGCTCTGGAGACTGCCCACCAAACTGCTGGAGAAGCCGAGACTCCAGGCACGCAGCATCTGAAAGGCTTCTGGACCAAAGAGGGAAGGGAGGAGTTCAATAATCCTCCAGAAGGCAGAACCAGGACTAATATATGGAAATTACAGGGAGACAAGTTTCCAATAAATAGATGAATAAGATACCCAGTGCGGGAGCTGTCCAACAAAGGAATGGGGCTGTCCTGTGAAGTTATGAAACTCCAATTACTGGAGTTACTCAAGCAGAGGCTGAACGGCCATCTTTCTGAGATGAAGACAGATTTCAAAACTGATATGAAAGCTACGTGGATTGACTGGCCATACCCAGTTCTGAGTCTATGATTACACACGCAACGGGCAGTGCAGCGTGCAAGGAAAAGTTTCAGCTGCGAAATCAGATAGCTTTGCTAAAATCCAGTCTCTACCACTTGGGAAGATTTGTGCACTTAACCTCTGGCAAGCCTCAATTTGCTTATCTCAGGGGAGATAATAGAAGCTGCTTCATAGGGGTTATTGAGAGAATTCAATGAGATAATCCACGTAAAGTACTGAACACAGTGCCTGGCACAGTGTAAAAGCTCAATAACTTTTAGCTTATACAGGTACATATACTGGAGAGCCTGCATAGAAAATGTATATATAGAAGATGTGTGCACATTTCTCCATCTCTGCCTTTACTCTTACTCCGTGGCAAGAAGAGTTCAATGTCCAAAGCTGAATTGAACAGCATAGTAAATTACAACATGATGATACTAACAATAATAGTAATAATAAACACTTAAATAGTCAGCTTCTTAGACTAATAATTTTATATTATGTCTCTACTAACAGGAAATATACATAAAAATTCATCTTTTAAACATGTGATATACAAATTTAAAACTACTGAAAGAAAAATCAACATTTTCTTAATCAAAACAGTTATTAAAAATTTAGAGTCTTTCAGCATGAGAAAGAATATCTAATAATCTGCACCTGCACCCAATGTGTGTGTATATGCAAGTACTCAATTGTGTACACACACACACACACACACACACACACACACATTTACGTATGCTTTCTACATGAAAATTAAGGAGTTAAACTAGAAATCTCATAATTACTCTTAAATTACTTCTTAATGAGCAAAAGTATTCCAGATATTTTTTATCTGGGCCAAGTATTTTATGCGTATATGTCTGTATTAATAGAAAATGAAGGAAAAATAACCACAGAAAGTTGTATCTCTATGCTGGAATCTGGAGATGTTTCTAGATGGTAGAGAGTGAGTTATGATTTTACATTAATTTGCCACCATTCTTCTGTCCTTCTGGATAAACTGACATATATTATTCATTGAGAAAACATTCAAGAATGGACCTCAATGATAAAAGGAAGCCTCCACTTTAGAAAAAACTTGGGTGATGTCACTATATTTTACATCTGGGTACTGAGTGCTGTTAGAAAGTCCTAGTAAGACACATAGACAAAAGAAAAAATACTTTAAATAACAGTATTTGCATGACTCAACAGTTACACGCACACGTTCGTGTGCGCGCTCTCTCTCTCTATATATATATATATATTCATATCCATTGTCGTATTTGATCCTTCTAATAAACCTGTGACATAACTGCTATTATTCCTGCTTTATCAACATGCAAACAAGCTCAGGGAGTAACTTTCTCAAAATTACATAGTAAGAAATGAAGATATCAATTTGACTCTAAAACTTTTCATCTTTCTATACTATCTGCTATACAGACACATTAAATTAGCATATTTTGACACAGATAATCTATTTAATAGATTTCAAGTATAGTAACATTTATTTAATTCCAAAACTGTGTTGAATGTGTGTCACAGACTCCCAAGAGCTTGGTATCATCTAGCCTGTCACCCAATAAGAGAATCAGGAGTCTGACCCAGTCTGCAAGGACATTATAGTATTAAAAATTGGAATACCTAATGATCAGTTCTTAGAAATTCCTTCCAGATACTCTATAACTTCTGCTTATGGATCCCAGGTCCACCTTTGAAAGCAAAACAGTATAAAGTCCACTTTCCTGATTCACCCTCCAAGGATCTGAAGCAAGCAAAGGGTTATAAAGTCTCCTATACCCATTATAACATCATAATATTGAGCCTCTTTTCATTCTGATAGCTTCCTCTGATTATTCTCTGTCTGGTCAAAGTTTCTCTTCAGTGACATCTAGCACTTAAACTCCAATTTGGCGATGAACATAATCAGGCACCACATTTGAACCTTTCTCTTAACAAGCAAAACTAGTGCAAGTTGTTGAACAGTCAGTCTCCGTGATAGTTCAAACGGGCATAATAAGAAACAATTAAAAATCTGTTCTTTTTCAAAACTGCTTTTAAGCTAGATCTCTAGTCATACAACTGATTTATTGAGAACCAAAAACAGTGTTATCCTCTAGCTTTACTTTTCTCCACTGCCCATGGCAAATCTAACCACAGAGGATTCCCACGGCTTCCCAAACAAAGCACATGCTGTCATGATGCTGGCCCTTTGTCTGTGACCTTCACTCTCTGATAGAAACACCCTTGACCATCCCCTGCCTGCAGACTCTCTATTCACCCTTCAAGGACCAATCCAACTGCCCCTGTCCAAAATCTTCGAGACTACCTGCTCCTTCCTTCCTCATCCTGGATCTGTTAACTGTACCCTCATCTGCATTTCCGCAGCATTCTGGAAATGTTTTCATCACAAAGTCCTATCAGCAGTCCTTTGGTGGGGGGGTCCTCACTCTCCTACTGGACAGGAAGTGAGCTCATTAGTGGCATGGATTGTGCCTTCATCTTTTATTATTGCTAGCACCGAGCTCAGTGGGAGAGATTAAACTACACTGTACACGAACAACTACAATAAAGGGCTGGAACTGAAAGACTTGACAGAAAGGGGAAATTAATGCCAGCTAAGGGATCACAGGGAGCTTCATGAAGAAGACAGCCTAATGGAAGATAGGAGAAGTGAAGGAGATACAGCAATGTGGAAATGACGGCCTGCTTGGTTATACAGGCAAAGGAAAGAACAGCAGCAGGGATGAGGAAAGCCATAAGCCTGGCGAGAGTATGGAGCCTCAAAGTAAAACATAAATATCTCTTGGACACCTCTGCATACTGGACACCATGCATTCACTTTATATCCAGTACCTCATTAAATTCCCCATAGTATTATCTCACTTAATAATCCTGCGATGTACAATTTAGTATCACTGGTCAGAGCTAGGGAAATTAAAGTTCAGAGAGGGCAGCTTTCTAAAAGATATCCAATTCACAAGTGGTAAAACTTTTTTTTTAATATTTATCTTTCTGCACATCTTCTTTCTACGACATGGTTTCTGGGTTTGGGTGTAGGACTTAAGTATAACCTGGATAGAAGTAGGCCTCTTGAACTGCCCTGTGGTCACTTTGTGTCTCTCTCGATGCCCATCTCAGCTTGTCACCACAGCAACACATGCACACACAAAATACACATGCTGACATACCAACTCCAAAAGCACTGTTAGATAAGCAATTTTTTCCTCCAAAGACTGCCCAGGGAGACAGGAAAGAGTAATATGCATATCAGTCAATCCTAAAAATCCCCATCAAAGCTCATTTCAAATATATCTTGACAAGGCAAGAACAGTATAGAGGCTAGGACAGCAGGTTCAGGATCCTAGACTCCTACCTCTGCCCCTTACTAGCTGAGTGACTTTAGACAGGTTGCTCAACCTCTCTGTGTCTCAGTTTGCTCATCTGTAAAATGGGAATCAAGATAGTACTTAATATATAAAGTTACTGAGGAAATGAAATTAGTTAAGGCATGTGACCCCTATGAACTCTATCAGGTACACAATAAACACTCAGTGCAATGCTTGGTCCACTTGAGACTAGTATGATCCCAGACCCACTGTTTCCCAAGCCTGTAATTCCATGGGTCAGTCAATCTATTAAAAGCTCAGAGAAGAGACACATATGGGCCAAAATGAACAGGAGGAGGAAGGAGCCCTGGAGCAGGCCTGGAAGATCTGAAGGATGCCTAGAATTCAGAGAGGCAAAGGGGGCACAAGAGCACCTCAGATGGAGTGAACAGTACGAGCAGATAGCAGAAAATGACAAATGAATTTGTGGGAGAAGACCAGAACTCCTCAGTTAAAGAATAAGGTATTGTAGGAAATAAAGGGAAATAATGTAAGATTGGGAAGTTGAGATCTTGAGAGTCAGCCAGAAGTGCTGACTGGCCAGACAGAAATAGCTGTGGTCTTCTGAGTGGATGAGTGAAATGATCCCAGTTGGGGGTCTTAGGAGGAAGGCTGTCCTGGGTAGGAAGGAGCTCAGAACTATTTGCACCACACACTAAAGAAGGGCTGGAAGGTGAACGAGGCCAGGACACTGAAAGTGAGCACACAGAAGATGAGAGGCTCTGAAAGATGCTTGTGGAATGGTACAGCTTGCTGCCAGACTGGAGAGGGAGAGAGAGTGAGGGAAGACTCCAATACGATTCCAATATTAGGTCAGTGAAGAATGGAGCCTAGTCACAAATGACGGAAAGTACAAAATGTACAAAATAATGCGGATGACACATTTACTCAGACCACACGACCTCTGAAGTGGTGTCCTTAATTCTATACTGATTCTCAGCTTTTTATAAATGAGTGATTGAAATGAAGTAAGCACACTAATAATTAAAGAAGCCAGCTTCCTGCTATGTAATTTGAATCAGTGCTTTTCTCAGTGATTTTACACACGACTCATATTTTTGGAATATACTGGGAAACTGGGAATTTGTCTGTTATTTACTATCAGCAATCTAGTATGAAATGTACTGCGGGGTCTTTGAACTGAAACGGTTCCCTCATTTCCAATCCTCAGTTATCCTACAGTTACTTGCATGAATACAGCATTTGAAGTACACAATTTTGGTTTTGGGAAATTGTTTTTTATGAAGACAACTTATTGGAAATACATGTAACTTTTTAAATCTATTCATTATATATCTGAAATAATGCTTAATAATTATCAAATAAATGGATGGTGAACAGTGGGTGAATTTTTTAATTAAAAGACAAAACAATCTTTATAAAAATGGACTATTTAAGAGTCATATTTATAAGAGAAATAATTTTTTAGGAAGCAGCAACTTCTTGAGAACTACATAAGTGTTTTGTTCCCTGTTGTAAAATGGCAGACTGGTCATGATCAATTTATATTCTGCCAACAAACGTTCACTGCCATTTACTGGTTGTGCCAGGCATTTGCGATAAGTATGCCCCTTCCCTCAGGAGCCTTTCTTCTACTGGAGGAGGCAGACAAATAAGAAAATAAATAAAATACAAGCTAATGCATGAATAATAGAACTTTAGACAAAGTACACAAACAGATCAGAAGAGAAAGTAGCTTTCTCCTACCATTGTTCCAAGAGATAAAAAGAAACGGATCATAAACAATCTACTATTGTAAAACCCATTTGAGGAATTTGAAAAGAATCACAAGTATGTTTTGTTTTTTACCCTTTTAAGAAACAGTCATGAAAACAAAAGGAAGACATGGGAAAAGAAGCAATCAGTAAGCAGCCTTTGCAATATATTTCCAAACAATTATATTAAAGATTAAGAAAGTCGCATCTTGCTAACAATCAACAGTCCTTTCTAATGGATTGTTTTCATTTTTCTATTCATCCAGATTAAACTAAAGCACACATTAAATACGAGAGGATTTATTTTCCTGAGTTCTGCCATGGTGAAACCAATCTAATCAAAAATGAAATGGGGAATGAGCTCACTGAATAAATCAGAAGGAAGAATTAAAGAAGCTGACCGATATTTTGGAGGCTTGTTAAAAAATAAATAGGACTTTCATTATAAAAATTGACTTATACGTAGAATATACTTAAAAACCTACTTCAGAACATTTCCTTGGGGCGCCTGGGTGGCTCAGTGGGTTAAAGCCTCTGCTTTCGGCTCAGGTCATGATCCCAGGGTCCTGGGATCGAGCCCCGCATCGGGCTCTCTGCTCAGCTGGGAGCATGCTTCCTTCTCTCTCTTCTGCCTGCCTCTCTGCCTACTTGTGATCTCTGTCTGTCAAATAAATAAATAAAATCTTAAAAAAAAATTAAAAAAAAAAAAGAACATTTCCTTAAAGTTAGTTTGATTATTAACCAAAAAATACTGCATTTCAATATATTTTGTTATATTGCCCAAAAGCAAGAGCAAGAGATATAGTAATGGGCATAAGAGAGAGTGAAATTCCAGGAAAAAAAAAAAAGGAACAAAATGTGAAAGAATCTGTGAGTCTGTTGATATATGCTTTTCAGATTTGAAACCTAAATAAAAAGTTCAGCAAAATACTTTAAACCATGCCCCCTAAAGAAATTAAAGGATGATCAGTGTATTTTTGACATTTGAAGAAAAGCAAAAGAAAATTGGATAGTAGACATAGCCCTCTAGAGATCTACAATTTGTAAATTACTTTACTCCCTTGATAGACAGCCTTTAAATATAGATAAACTCAGTAACGGGAGAAAACTAAGCCGTTGTCAAAGACAGCTGTGCCTATGGCATGTAACACTGAAATCAGCAGAGGAGGGAAGTGCGGACTGGAGTCAAATCACGTTCCCTCTTACAGCTGCAAAGCAAGGAAAGAGGACATATTGATCCTTCTATTCATTGGAGGTAGCAAACCTTCCAGGGAAAGTTATCATGCTCATGCTTAACTGAGCATGATCAGACAACACATGGAAAAAGAGCTTCTGTTCTAGGCACCCTGCTTGTAAACGGAGATAGTAAAGGAACTCCAAAACCTGCTGTCTGAAGAACAGAGGAATGAAATGTAAGTTGGATGTATTCCATGACACCTCAAGGAAGAAGACAAGGTCAGTGGATGGAAGTTATGTACACATATTCTATCAGTCCGATGTGTCTAAAGATGTGTGAGAGAACATCAGGAGTAATGAATTCCCTGTTGTGGAAGGTGTTCAGGTACAAATAAGCTCTGATATGGATGGGGCAGACTGTACCCAAACTCTGAACATTAAAGTTAAATGGATCACCCTCCTGGACCACTTTCACCCTGAGATTCTCTAACAATAAGAAATAAAAGCTACAGTCACTGATTTTGGGGGGACTTTAGGGACATACAATAGGTGCCTTTGAAAAAGTGATGGGAATACTATATCCATCAGGGTCCAGGCAGAAAGCTCATCTCAGTGCTGCAAGAAATGCAGGGATGGGACTCACAAGAAAGCAAGTAATCACAAAACTATCCCAAATGAGCTCTGTATGGCTCCAGACATACAATAGATGCCTTTGAAAAACTGGTGGGAATACTATATCCATCAGGGTCCAGGCAGAAAGCTAAGGGCACCACAATTTGGGTAGTATGAGGAAAGTTTAATAAAAAGACTATTTCTAAAAGTATGGGCAATTTAAGGGGGTAACAATGTCCTGGGGCTAGTGACAACAGAAAGGGGAAAAGCCATCCATCATTTCCTCTAGACCTTAAAAGTATGAGAGGAGGAAGCAGTCACCAGAACTGGGAGAGAAAGCACCACCTGATAGGGACTGTGAATTTTCATCATACAGGATCACTGTTAAGACTGTGGAGGGAGCAGGGGCTGGTATGGACCTGAAGGACGGAGGCGTGGAGAAATCTGGAGGACCAAAGGAGAACATCTAGCACAAATGCTAGCAAGGCACACAAAAGGGGGCAAACAAGAAAAGCCCTAGCCTGGGTAAGAGGTTGGAATATATTCTCTTTCTCAGGTCTCTTCCAAAGGGTGTAGTATGAATTTTTATTGGTGGAGCCTCATAGACCTATTGTTCTTTACTATCATTTTGTATCACTGGCTCTTTTTTCATTCTTCATGTATCCCCTTGGATTAGTTCTCTAAACTAAGCACTCAACTGCAACATATATGCTATGCCCAAAATTGTAGTACCATAGAATACATATCATATAGGCTGAAAATCTGAATACAGAATCATCTACCCACACTTAGGCAATTTTCCATCAGATGGCCTTGCTATTCGTTCCTTTATTCAACAGGTAGGTTTAATTATCTCCTTCCTGTCAGGCACTGTGCTAGACATAGGGACGCAACAGTCAACAAGGCAAGTCCATCGCTGCCTTCACAGAGCATTGAGCTGAATATCAGTCACTCTAATGTATAACACCCCTCATCAGGAAAAGAATCTCAGAAGTGCCATAGATCAGAGGTAGGCAAATAATGGCCCACGGGCAAAAATGGGCAGGGGGGGCTGCTTGTATAAACAACATTTTATTGAAATAGACACAGCCATTCTCTTATGTATTGTCTACTGCTTCTTGAGTGCTATAGCTTCAGAGTTGTGTCGTTGCCACAGAAACAGCATGGCCTTGAAAAGTCTGAAATATTTACTATCTGGCCCTATACAGAAAAAGTTTGCCAACAGTTGCTCTAAATAAAACCTAACGTTTTAAGGACGTAGATGTAAGGACACATATTGTCGCTCATAAAACATCTCTGAATACTGTACAAACGAAATCATGAGAGGGTTGGCTCCCTGCAGGGTTATATTTCTACTAAGTTTTGTTTCTGTTGTTTATTTTTCATTTTTCATTGTGAAGAAAGGTAACAAGTGGCTAATGTCTTCTATCGACACATTGCCTTACATTATATCTAGTCTTTTGATGGATCAGAGTTTTTCCACATCATAAAAGGCCCATTTTTACAAACGATCCTTTTCTCTGAATAACACTGAACAAATTTTGACAGGGGTGACTTTAGGCTCTCTTTTAAATTGAACAAAAAAATTGATGGTAAAAGCACTTAGCTAACGTTCAAATGCTATATAAATGCAAAATCAGAGCAGCAACAGTACCTTCGCTTCCCTACAGACAGAAACATGAGTGGATGCTTTTTCCTCATCGCTTGTCCCAGAGAACATTAAAATTTTAAATGAAGAAAACAAAACCTAACTTTCATTGGCTGTTACCAAAAATTCCTAATAAGAAGTGACAGGTTCTGTGCTGGCTCTGGTTCCTCCAAAGGATGTTAAAGAGGCTAAGTCAGTGGTGGCTGTGGCTGACCATCGATTTGCCATTCCCAAAACCCTTTTCATTCCCTAATGGTGATCAACATAGCATAAAAAAATTTAAATGGACACTTGGGTCGTATTTAGTCACCACAATGCAGCAGTAACTGGATTGAGAAAGAACCTTGCAAAGTCTTGGTTCCTGAAAGTTTTGCCACCCCACCAATCCGCTGATGAAATACACATCAAGTGCTCGAGAGAGGGGAGACTGAGCCCAGCCCAGTGGACAGAGCACCAAGAATGAGATGGTAACAGAGAGGCAGCATGGGGAAGGGAAGGCTGACTCAGAAACCAGAGAGATCTCTTCATACCAGCTTAGCCATTCTATCCTTGAAAATGCCTTCCTTGGACCATGTCAACTCCCTTGAATACATACGCTTTTAACATGCCATACTCCTGTTTCACATCAGTTACCACAACTGCAACTGGATAATTCCTTCTTTAATTAGTTGTTCGATGTCTATGTCCCTCAGTGACAAACAAGCGCCATTGAGCTCATTATCTGTCTGCTCAGAGCAGGAATCCCTACAGCGAACACATGGTAAGTGTTGAAAAAATATTAGATGACTGACCTAACGAGTGAATGGATAGGTAAGGAAGCTGGATCCTAGGTACTGTGGAAGCATATAAGAAAGCTCTGGTTATTCTGTGATATGTTCCTCAAAAAAAAAAAAAAAAAAAAAGCCAACATCTTCTTGTACTTATATACTATACACAATATTCTAAGAATATGCACTAATTGCATACCAACACTTAATCTTCTGTACCAACCATCTCTCTGCTCTTACAATCTCTTCTTCTGTACTGACTGTTATCTCTCAACATACAACCACACTCAAGTTGCTCCCAGCTTTAAAAAAAGAAAAGGAAAAAAAAAACCCTTCTCTAATCACCCCCACTCAACTTAGCTATTCTTACCAAGGTCACAAATGACATCATAATTGTCAAACCTTGTCATTTGCAAATCCTCATTCTATTTCTCTGCAGCATCAGATCATTAATATGACCCTAATGGCCACTCCTCTATTCCTAAAACACTTCGCTCTCTGACTTTAGGGCACGACTCTCCCAATTATCCTTCTATACAATTTGCTGTCAATTCTATAACCGAATCTGAAGATGTGTCTATGTTTTCCTCAAACCATTAATACCTCTTGTCTTTATTACCGCATCAACCTTCTGACTGATCTCTTCACTCCTTCCAACGCTTCTTCACAGTGCAGTCATACAATTCCCTCAATAAATCTCCAAAATGACCAAGCCTAATTTAACTGGCTCTATTAAAGTGTGACTCATGACCTTCAACTTCAAGTATCTTTTTCAAGTAGTTTAATGTATATGTGACATAAACATGTCCCATGAAATAACTAGAATATTCTCTCTGATCTTCACCACAATAACCACTAGACTACTAACATCTTTATATACGCTAAAACATATTTAAGACAGCATTTTCTAAGCTTTAACAAAGCCTCCAAAATACTGGTTTGGAAAAGCTGGTTCCAAATACTGGTATTCCCTCCATCATTCATGAAAAAACATCATCCAGATTATACATGTTCCAAATTATACATGCTCTTTATCGCCCTTGATCTAAAACCCTTCTAAAGCAGTAAGTCTTCCAAAATAAAAACAAGTAGAATAGTGGATAGCAAATCACAAATCTTTGCCAAGGAACTGAATCTCATTGCAGCCTCATGATACGCTGTAAATTCTCTAGATTTTAAATAGGAAAAAGGCAACACAAACAAGCCCAAGAAAGTGATCCGTGTGTGTGTAATTAATTTGACAAAAACACCGCTATTGAAAAATATGCCCTGCTCATGAACAGAGTCCATGTTATTATGTATTTTTTTCGACATCGTAAGCATTTTATGAATATTAAACAACAGTACATTTCTTTATAATATACGGATCCTGATGGAATTCAAGTGCAAAAACATGTTTCCTCAATTCCAGATTACCAAGCTACTTGAAGCCTTTCATAATTCAGTCCCAGCTACTTCTCCCGTCTTATTTCCTGCCACTTCAAACACTCTAGCCACACTAAAACATTGTTTTCTCCATGCATGCTTGGCTTCTTGCCTCTACGCTTACTAACCCCTTCATCTGTAATGAATTCCCAACTTCTTCCCCTATTTTCCAAATATCTGATACTTATCCCACCTCCATGAAGCTTCTCTGTCCCACAGCATTTTGTCTGATCCTTCTAATGCAAGTTCACCCTTTCCTTGAATGTTTCTTGGGCACGTACATATCCATCCGTAGCACAAGTCCGTGAGGTCCTTGAATGAGGAAGTCATGTATGTCCCATCTTTGACACCTACAGCATTTCATACAGTCCCTCCAATACAGTAGGTGATCGTTTAAAGATCTACTGGGGGAATGGATTTACCTACCAACCCCTGCAAGGGTTTCAAAACACAGGTCCGCCTTCTCCTCCTCAAAACCTCAGGAACCACTTTGGTGGTCAAGCTAGGCTTAAACATGCTCAGAGGCATGGAATACACCACAGACACCCATAAATTTCTGCGCCAGTGCTCCGGTGACCCCGGAAGCTCCATGGCAGGCCCAATCCGCGTAAGTAGGTGAAGGGAAGCCCCAACAGTGTGCAGGACTAGACAGGGCGCTGCGAGTCGCAAGAACGTAGGTCCGACCCCCGGGCCATTGAAAAGGCAGGGAGGTGCCGTGGGACCCTACGCGTAGGGCGAGCCCCTCGAGGCTGGACAAGGACAAGCGAGCAGGGCGGGCGCTTCCTCACCTACCTTCGGGGCTCCTGCAGAAGAGGGAGGGCACCCTCCGTGAGGAGCCAGTGCAGGCCGGCAAGGAAGCGCAAGGGCTGAAGCCCGGGAAGCCGGAGTGCCTGACCACGCGGCCAGGCGTCGGACTCTTAGCGTGGAACGCTGCCCAGTTCGCCCTGCCTTCTAACCTCGGGGCAAGTGGGCAGGGGCGGGGCCGGAGACCACAAGCCCCAGAAAGCCCAGCGGCCCGCTCGGCCCGTCGTCCCGTGGGCCGCTTGTTCCCAAGAGGCGGCTCTGGACCCCACGGAGGGAGTGGGTGAGCACTCACGCCGAGGGGGATCGGCCTGGCGTCGCCGAGTTCTTCCAGGACTGCTCTGCGCAGGGAAGGAAACGCGCCGTCGCTTTCCGAAGGAGTGCGCCTCCTCGGGTTGGCCGGTCGGAAAGAGAAACCGAGGCCTTGAGGAGGAAGGAATGCTCGCCCTGACTGGTTGTGGAGAGAGATGCAGTGATTCCCTTGGGGGAGGGGAGAATTCGGAGAACTGAGGAAAAGCCGAGTTCCAAAACAATTGTTCTTTTTCCAGAGGGGGAATTAAATTTCTGTGTCTTGCAAGAAATTATGATTACTATAGAGTGGATTTGCTCACTTTTTACCTTTCACGTTGTAGTTTTAATCTCTATTCTTAAATCATGTATACCTTGCCTCGTTCTAAAATTCGTTGGTATTTTACATTCCCAGCTGGATTCTAAGCAGCCTGAGGATACATTCCTTGGGGTGTTCTTTAGTATTACACACAGTGTGTGGTTGACATTGGGTAGAAATTTCAACATGTATTTATAGAATCAGTTATCGAGCATTTCTACGCGGAGGTCTGTTCAGTTTATTTTACTAAATGGATGAACTTTCTTGATTAAGACACCCATTTGCATGCAGTCAGTTATTGTACATTTCTTTAGAGCATCACTGTTCTAACCATCTGCCCCTCAGAAAGAGTCAGTGATTTTAAGTCTACTGTAATTTGTTTAAGGTATCAGTCTTCATTAATCCTGCAGAGGTAAATTTCAGGTAAGCCCAGACGGAATTATCTTGAACTCCAAATTAATGAACACTAGATTAATGGTTTACTGTATTTGCAGTTCCTATTAGAGAAATGTAAAATCCAGTCATAGTTCGTCTATCACAGAGATAATCAAGAGTCAAATAGGGGAAATGTTGCAAAGTTGCCTTGTGTACTGCATATGTGAAATGCTCTTCAATTCCACTCATTTGCTCATTATGCAAATTGGGCTGAACTCTAAACTTGTGCCGGGCACTGAGTGAGGCATGATTATTGCCCTTTACAAGTGTAGTCTGGTAATTAAAACAAACGGGTAAACAAACCATCAAAATATAGTGCAATCACTGAAATCCTATTGGAAAACTGCAGTCAGTTTTAACAAAAGTGTATCCTTTCTCATTAACCTGTACATAGATACTTATTAACCTGAGTGTATTTACAATTTTCTTTGATCTTCTGAAGATGGAATGGTTATGAATTTTACAAAAGTGTATAATGGAAAATAACTTACATGAAAATTGTACAAGTTTTCATGCTAGTTTTTGTATTACTCATTCCTAGTGGGAATATGTAATAAGTAATCAGTACATGTTTGTTGAAAGAAAAAATTAATGGGTTCCCAATATCTTAAAACATTTAATTTGTGCCTTTTGAAACTACTTTTCTAAAAATGTTGTGATTCAGCTATGTGTGTCATGGCCCAAACAACTTTTCTTTTCTTTTTTTTTTTAAAGATTTTATTTATTTATTTGACGGATACAGATCCCAAGTAGGCAGAGAGGCAGGCAGAGAGAGAGAGGAGGAAGCAGGCTCCCTGCTGAGCAGAGAGCCTGATGCGGGGCTCGATCCCATGACCCTGGAATCATGGCCCGAGCGGAAGCCAGAGGCTTTAACCCACTGAGCTACCCAGGCACCCCCAAACAACTTTTCTAAAAGAGTTTATAAAGAAGGGTAATAAGGTGAAAATGTGCAAAGATGCACCTCAGCTCTCTTATCTCTTCCTTTTGTTTACTGCATGTAAATGCAGAATATTTGAAGGAGACTTGAGTAAACAGGCAGAACAGAATATCTTAAAAAATTATGTTTGTCTCACATAACAGTTTTTTTTTTTCCAGTAAAGCAAAGTCATTAAATGTCAATCCATACATAGCAGAGAAAGTATTATGGTAACTATGTAGAAATGTTTAGGATCCATATAGAAACAAAAGAAAATTGTTTACCTCTGTGCAAAATATAAAACCTTAGATGGAGTATACTAAGTTATTATTAGTTAATTCAACATCAACCTAAAATAAGTAAAATGGATGAAGTAAAAGCAAATAATGTAATCAAGAGGGGTGCCTGGGTGACATAGTCAGTTGAGCCATGGACCCTTGGTTTCAGCTTAGGTAGTGATCTCAGGGTCCTGAGATCAAGCCCGGCATCAGGCTCTGCACTCAATGCGGAATCTGCTCAAGTTTCTCTCTCCCTCTCCCTCTGCCACTCCCATCATGCTCATGCTCTCTCTCTCTCTCTAAAATAAATGAATAAATCTTTAAAAAATGTAATCAAAGAAACAATATTAATTTTAAACAGCTGCCTTAACCATAAAGAGCAAAATATCTAAAAATTTCAAATAATATAAAGTATATCTTTAAAAAGCTTTTTGTTAGAAAATGTTATTGTTAAAGTAATTTACATTATTTTTTAACATAAAATTATGGAAATGGTAGTAAGCGTTTCTATTAAGAAACAGAAACATCAATAATCCCTAGGCCAACACCCATTTAGTTACACAGGAGAAAATTATTACCTCTGCATTTCAATTCAGTAGTTCAAGAAACATTTATGTTAGGTACAAAGTATAAAAAAGCCCTTTTCCCCAATGATCTTGCTGTGTGGTAAGGGAACCAAATTTTAACACTAAGACAATATAAAGAGCAAACTGAACATCCCCACTATGCCAGGTAATCATGGGCTATCTCTGAATTAATCCTCACAAAATCCTTATGGGCCAAGTACTGTTTTTAATCCTTATTTTAAATGAGAAAACTGAAATTTAAATTGGTTATTCATCCAAGGACATTCAGCTTGTACATGAGTAGCTAGGACTTCTTCATGTCTTACTTCAAAGTGAGTAAACTTAATCCTTCCACTCTAGCACAACTGGGAAGCCAGCCAGGTTCTTCTTTAGCAGATACCTTTAATTCTAGTCCTTGATCAGAGCATTCTGTCCACGAATGTCTTGACATTCTTAGCGGTATCTGGGACAGCTAATTCTACAAATCTTTTGTGTCTTTTAACCATTCATCATACCTTTTGGAGCCAGTCTCTTGGTTAGACTTCTAGCTGATACCTTTAAGACCTGCTTTAATTTCATTTCCATATTTGTCACAACTCAATATTCTATGGCCTATATTTTTCTCAAATTCATCTAATACCCTAACATAATTTTCATCAGATTTTGATCTCATGGTCATTAGAATTAACATTATACTACAGAATCCTTCCTATCATTATCGTCAATAATTCAAGTACTGTTAACACAAAAAATAATTTATACTGTCATTTATATAATTATTAGCATAGTCCAGATAACATCTTATAACATTTCCCAACCTTTGCCAGAATGGTTGGTATCTGCTTCAAGGAAGAGCATAATCTATAGAAGTTTCCAAATGTTTAAGACCATTAAACTAGATCAAATTCCTGAAAAAAAAAAAAATAAGCGATGTAGGTTTTTAAAGCACTTGATTTTGTATTTTATAGTCTAGAATTATAGAAAAGTGGAAAGATTAAGAATACAGCTGAGGTAAGAAATTTTACACCTATGAATTACATCTCTTTAACATATCTAAAGTCACATACTGTAAAAATAATTATTCCCCAAATTAAAATGTTACTTCACTTAAATACTTGTATTCAAGAAGAACTTTAAAAAGTATTTTACAGGAAATTTACATTTTGAATTTACTGAGAATGTTAGGCTTTTAGAAGAAATATGTCCCCCAAAAATCTATGTGTAAAGTGAATAATTCTTTTTTATATGAATATTGATTCCTAATTTATGTGATTATAAACTCGGTTTTTAGCTTTTTTGTTTTCTCAGAGCAGTACTTTAGTGAATTCCAGTGTTGTTTTTTTTAACTGAAAGTGTTCACAGTTTTACCATCTGAATTGGTGAAAGATATAAGAAACAAATTAGACTAATCTATCAGAATTATAAACACCACAGAAAGTATTTTAGGTCTATTAGGGAAAAAAATTATACTTTATGAAAATATGAGGTAAAAAAGAAGCTTGGGCTAATCCTGGAAATCATTGAGGCTTGTTACCAATTTGGAAAAGGGGCTTTAGAGGCACATCTAAGAAAGCCTTCTGTGGAGATGAAAGAAAGTTTGCAGAAATGCAGACTGCTCTTTTACCATTGGATTTACTGTGACTTACTGAAAGACTAGATGACACACACTAGCAAAAAAAGTTAAGGCAAAATAGGTGCTATGGAAAAGATGCACATTTAAAGCTTTAATTTTAAATAAACAAAATATAAGAATTAGGCAGAAATACTCAAATGTAAATGCTGGTACGTCCAACCATTAAAAATGCAAAGGTGATTTAATAATGGAAAAAATTTAAAGCGACACTATTTTGGTTTTATTTAATAATACAAATATTAATCTATGTAAAACAGTTCAGATAAAATGTTAAAGAAAGGAACATTAAGATTATTTGAAAAAAAGAAAAACTTATACTCTGGGGTGGGAGGGGGCACAATGTAGTGGCAAATCTCCTAGAGGAAGTAGAACTGATTACATAGATGCTACAGTAAGATATATAAACTGCCTAAGGAGTCAGGAAGATAGGTATTAAAACCGTTGAGAAAAAGCCCATATCTTATATTGTTTTATATAGCAATACATCTGTTTTATCCTCAGTTGAAATTAATTTGTCTTTTTTTTTTTTTTAAACACTGATAGAAGGTGTACAATGTAGTGATTATGAGCATGGGCGCTCTGAACTGAGACTGCCTAGTTTGGTTTACTAGTCTGCCTTTTAGTAGCAAGAGACCCAGAGTAAATTTGATTGGCTTTTAAGATCTCAATTTCTTAATCTATAAAGTGAAGATGATAATTATACTCATATTAAATGATATAATTCGTACACAGCACCTCAGTTTCTAGCATACTAGCACACACTGTTTTATATAAATATTAGCTATTATTACCATTTCAATTTCTACTTTCCTTGCATAGTGATTTTTTTAGCAGCACCAAATATAAAAATAGATGGCTGTAATTCATATTGCAACGTTTTCTCTGCTAATTAGCAAATGATTACTGATAACTGCTATCCATAAGAAAATCCTCAATTCCTCTTATCTTTAGTAACAAGAATTCATAAGTAAATTTGGATCTCCCAAAGGAACACAATTTTTCCAGTAAACTTTTCCCAACTACTTGCCTATGCATTGTGCCTTCAGAATCACATAGAAAACTACTACCTTTGAGCACTTCCAAGTAAGGTTTATTATAGAAAGGTAGAGTAGAAATTGAAAAAATATTACAACCACCCCAAATAACCTTCATTCTTATGTCCTCAGAATATAAATTTTAAAGAGCTCTGTTAAGATTATCAAAATCCAGTTTTTATTCAGAGAGAAGTTTGGATAATAAATAGTATCAAGTTTTTTATATGACACATAGCCCAAGAGAAGAGGAAGAAAAGAATCTACATAGTTATGATGTGTTGAAGACAAATTATACATATTATTTTCTGCTTCATTGTTTGTTAACAACCAAGGCTGTTTAAGCTGCAAATCTGAAATATGAATATAATCACAAGTAACAACAATAACTATTATTTATTGATGCCTTACTCTGTGCTAAGGACCTCACATACCTCTTCTCAATAACTCTATAAAATAGGTATTCTTATTTTATTTGCCCTCCATTAACAAATCACAGAAGTTAAGTAACACACCCAAAGTCACCTAGGCATTTTAAGTAACAAAATAAGGGTCCAACCCATTTCTGACACACTTTTACTTCTCTGAGTAGATACTTTCTGGCTTCCGGTTCATTTCTTCCAGTGAAAGCAAATGCCTCAACCTCTCCCACCCCCAACACACACACACACACACGCACACTCTTACACACACACATTCATACCCTGAGATTAGATGACTTTTGAAACTAATTGTACCCTAAAACTATATATTCTAGTAGTTGGACTACATTCATTTATATACTCTCTTCTAAATGATCTTATGTAAAGACTTATTCATTTGATTCTAGTGGTATTGCTTTATTATAGTGGAAGGAATTTGCATCACAAATGGCAACAGATGTTTTCTTCATTTACATTATACAAAGCAATAAACATATGTTGCTCTCGTTGCTAACTTGGAGCCAGAAACATGCAGTTTCTATTTTCACTGTGGAGTCTGTGATATCCGGGAAAAGACATTGGATTTAGAGTCAGAGCACCAGGATTCAATCTATATTTTGCCATTTATTGCACTGTGACCCAGGGAAAATCATTTTACCTCTCTGTAAAATAAAGGATTTGGGTAAGATGACCTCAGAAATTTCCCTCTGCCCTGAATTTCTAATTGCACCTCAGACCCTAGTACTAATTTTCAATCTGCTTCAAATTTCTGAAGTTGTCTCTTTATCCTTCTGCATAGCCTCTACATTTTCCATTATTTTTCTAGGAAAAAAATTCCACATTCCCTGTTTAAAAAAAAATAAGTCACATATGACCTTATTACAAGAAAAGTTGATAAATATATAATGTAAAATGTGAATAGATTTTAAGAATTAATTTATTACTGATCTTGAAGTGCTCTGGTATATTTTGTGCCTTGGGGCCTCAGAGAAACTAAAAATCCTGTATTCACTTCTTGATGACCCATACTGGAAAACTGAACACCTATGAGGTGCCTTGCAAAACACTGGGCAAACAATGAAGGAATTGCCATTGAGGAACTCACAATCTCTTGGTGAACACAGTTAACAAGCATCACAGTGTAGCATGTGTTTAGTGGGGCCAACACTAGGTGCTGTGGGAAGCATGGGAATGGATACCAGTCTCATTTGGGAGGAGGGAGTTTTTAGAGGCTTTTTAGAAGTGACAATGTTAAAAATGAATTCTGATAAGACAGGTTATACCAAGGGAAGATAAATAGGAGAGAAAGTGGGAGAAAGTACCCAGTCCCAGATCCTAGGCCTCACAGGGTCTGGTATACCTGGTTTTGTGTCAAAGTGTATCTACCGGTAATTTTAAATTGCCCTCTCTTTGAAACAAAAAGCCCCAGCACTTTCCAATTCATATTCCTAATGTACGTTATTCAAATGAACTGAGCTACACTTGTAGATTAATAATATCTGAAGGTTCATTTTCTAACCCACTAGTTAGTTCCCTACTAGAAAAGTTGTCTCCAATTATTTATTGTGAGAAGATCTTTGGCCACTTGTATGCTCATCAGAAATTATAGTATTCTTATTTATTCTAATTCTTACCTGTCCTTTCAAGATGTTCTCCTTAGGCTGAAAATCAGTAGCTTTTGTTCATGAATAATAATTCATTTTAAGAGTTAAAACTGAAGGTCTGATACTATATCTTGAGATAACTAAAGCTCTTTGTCCTCAATGATTTCACTATTTGATTATCTTTTAGAAATGCTACCCTATTGAGGATTGCTTTTTATGCTATCTAATGCCTCATCCAGATAAACAAATTTTAAAATCCCAGCTGGAGGTGAGTGTTTGCCTTCATGGTAAACTCATCAGGAGCTTATTGTCTTCATCCTTTTCTTGCTCTTGCTTTTAAATCCATCCTCAAGCAAATCCTCTCCTTTTGTTTGTTTTTCAGTTTGATAGGGCATATTAATGGAACAGATGCAGCAACAATGTGAAAACGTATTTGAAAGAGCTAAAACTTCATTTACAAATTGTTCCTGTCCTCACGCTCCATAGAGTTACTAAGTCTCCGTGCATTATTAAAAGAAGGCTCTGACATCCACAATGATCTTTTCCAGTTTTGAGTGGCATGGTGTACTGACCTTGGCTGTGAGCCCTGTGCACAGCTTTACCTCAGCACCTCTATGGAAAAGAGGAATAAGAAACAGGAAAATGTTTGTTGAAATATTTATGCATGTGTTTTAGACTTAAGGAGTAAGATTATTCTGGAAATTACTTTTAAAGTCAAATCTGTGTAAGTATTAATATTTTAATTTGTTGCTCCAAATAAGTGTTCTTTTCTTTTAAAACATCACATTTCCATTTGAAATATTTTGATGAAGTAAATGTAGTGAGTCCTGATAAAAAGTAAAAGTCACTCAGGTTTTGTACAAACAATAATAAGAAATAGCAGTGGAGGCTGAAGAGGCTAGTAAGCTGTGATATTAAGAGCTAGTTTATTCTTTTGTTAATTATGTTAACTCTTGTCCAGATGTCTTTAGAATATGAGTAATAAGACAGACATGCTTTGTAAGAGCATTAAGGGAAGTATGGAAAGCCCTTTTTGAAATCCAATCCTGCTTTAAGCTTGAGGCACATATATCTTCTACCCAATTAATTACTTACTGCCCACACCAAACTGAATTAAAAGTTTCAAAGGTACTGAAGGCTTCAGCATTGTAGTATTCCTGCCAATTCTAGAGTCAGACAACTTCAACACAAATGCCTGCTTTGCCACTCACTGGCTATGCCATCTTGGAAAACTTAACCTCTCCAAGGCCTTTCACATCTATAAAATGAAGTACTAATAGGGTTATTGTGAAAGTTATAACAATAATTCACTTGAAGCATATAGCAAAGAGTCTGGCACACAGAAAATGCCTAATATGTTAACTACCATTAACAGATAAACAAGACATATTAATATTCCTACTACACTCAAGACTCCTACAGAGCGAGTGTGGTGCTTGTCCATTAAAGCCGTCAGTAGTATATGAAAACGTCAGGGTGAATGTATGCATATTACTGGGAAAAGTAGATAGTATCATCCTAATTTTAGGCAATCTATTATTCTATATTCAGCTTTTTTTTTTTTCTAGGCAATACATTAGATTGAGATTTTTGTTTACCATGTCCATAAGCTTAACTTATTTTGGAATTTTGGATTTGAAATACTATTTCTAAATTTAGGATAGAACAACAGAAGAGAAAATTAGGTACAAGTGTTTCGTACTTTGAGAATTATTGCCAGAAGCATATTGTAACTATGAACAGAAAAATTGCTATATTAAAAATTCATAATACATTAAGGTTTTATATTGGCTAAGTAGCTAATTAATTTACTGACTCAATCTAAAAGTACAGATTGTTAAATATGAAATATGATTAATAGTCATGTTTTAACATCAAATTTGATAAGCTATAATTCTTTCACTTGCTTTGAGCTATAAATTAAGACAAAATATAAGTAGTCAAAGAAAAATACTTCCATTATAGTGTAGAGAAGACAAAATATGCTTTGGGGTAGTGTCTTATACATTGTAGACAGTAAATATTTGCTAAACTAAACTGAAATACACAGAATGAGGTTCACAATAACTAGAGATGATTGAAGAATAGTTAAGAGTAAAGATGGTGTCTTATTTAAGTGTGAGAGGTTGTTGGGAAGTTTTAAAACCGGATCCATATTAACCCCTGTCCTGTCAAGAGCAATGAACTTCTAAATAAATTTCTAATTTTGCAAAGAAATTCAGCTGCACTGAGCGTGCATTATTTTAGCTTTTAAAAAAAATTATCTGTGTTACTTTCAGTCATGTAATTTAACTTCACCAGGTTTCTGTATGGCTTCTTCTGTAAAGGGAAAATGGCAATCATGTTCTATGCTGTTGAAAACCCCTTGAATTGGGAACACCTGACAGACCTTGTTGAACGAGCACATCCCAGGGCCATCTTGGGCCTCCTGAATCAAAATCTCAGAGGCTGGACCTGGGAATCTACATTTTAAGAAGTGCTCCCACATCATGTGGTTCTTAGGCAAACTAACCTTCACACACTAACCTTCAAGAACCACTAGTCCTTAGAGTCCCTATTAATGACTGATTGAGGAAAGGAGCTCCTGACAGCATTAGTGAGGGGAGCCAAGGCATCCTTTTCTTATGGAACAGGCTTCAGACACAATATGTTTGCTAGAAATTAGAAGATTAAATAATCAATAAAAAATAAAAAATACCTGCATAAAAGGAAGTAAAAATAAATAATATTATATAGCAAACTGTCATTTATTCCCTCCAGAATCAAATCATCAAATCAAAAGTAAAGAAAAATATCATTTTCTCATGTATTTAGTATACCAAAAATTTAGAAATGTATGGTTCTTTCCTAAAATTTAGGTCTCTCATTACCATTACATCCATGACTCTGTTATAGTGTCTATATTGTTTGTTTTCAAATCCATATAGAACACATGTTCTGTGATCAGGCATTGTTATAAGCATGTTACAAATTCTAATAAATTTAACAATCAAGCAGCAGATAGGTTGCTTTTTTATATGAGTTTCTATTCCCAACATATGTTCATACTAGCTTATCAAAAGAAAGCTCACCAAATAAATAAATAAATAAATAAATGCTTTATAGAAAATGCACTTTCTTCACACAATATTCTCTCTTCAAAATAGCAATGTAAGCAAAAGAACGCATTTCTGTTTGAATCAATTCTATTTGGCTATTTGGCAGCTTGTTACAGGAAGAGTGAAAAGACTCACACAAAGTGATTCATATCATTTAGAAAAGAAAGCCCAGGATACAAGGGAAAAATCATTTGGAGAGTATTAATCTTAGAAGGTGTTTTCTAGGAGAAATAAACAAAATTACTGAGATAATTTAATGTTCCTGAATTTTTAATAATAAATGGCTTGGATAATGATTTTATCGAATTTATTTATTTATTTATTTATTTATTTATTTATTTTCAGAGTATTATGACTAGCTCAGCTCCAGGAAAGATGAAGGAGAATCAAATCTGCTCAATGTAGCAAAGTCTTTGAATATAGTTACTAAAAATGCTACATACTTTGTAGGGAGTCTGACTACTTTTGAGCAAGAGCAGAAAAGAGAAACTTGAAAGTGAAAAGAAATACATTAAAATTTTGAATTAGGTCATATGATTTTTCTCCTGGTAAGTGTTAACTGTCTCCTTATAATAGAAATATATTCGATTTGTTAGAACGTGAGGGCATATGTCTACTATCTTTTTACCAAAGACACGCCTGGGTGTAAGCAGCTCATAGTGTTCTAACAGACAGGACGCTAAATTGGACTCTGAAAACAAGGCTTGCTTGCTTGCTTGTTTTTTGTTTTTTGCCAGTACTTTTGCCTCACAAGTCATTTGGCTCTTTTGATCCTCACTTCATAATCCTCTTTATTCACTGACTCAACAAATAGCTATAAGCTCAACATATCTATGTTAGATACAGTAAGTGAAGGAAAAAAAGATGTGCATTTTTTTAAAGAGTTCATTTCTCAATACCTCAAACCTTTAATCTGACTTTGCTTTAGATAAATCAAGTCAAACTAATAAGGTTCCAGGTGTATAATACCGAATTCTAGCCCATGTTTCTTCTAGTCCTAGCACTAATCTGATGTATAACTCTGCCCTGTATTTTCAGACACCATGTCAGTGCATTGAAATTCATTGTTTTCTCCAAATGGTACCCTAATTTAGTGAAGGAAAAATCTCTCAAAAGCAGTCAGTACTCCTTACTTACAATCTCGGAACTACCAGGAGAATAGCAAACTATACAACCCAAGGTATATTTCTTTGGAGTTTTGACATATAATTAATATATCTACCAAGTTCTTAGCCATATATAGCACATAATCATATATACTTATTAATCGGTTACCAGTCTATTGCTTAAGCTTATTTTCCCTCAATAAAAAAAAAAACTGCTGTTTCAAAATTAATGATAATAGGAATTAAAATCATTATAGGAACTTAGGCTTTTAACCAAACTTTGGAAATAATTATGCTAAATAATGAAGGATGGGTATAGATTTCTTGCCCTCAGCTGATTATAACTAAGCTCTCCCTTGTGGACCCCCTAATAGCCTGAATGTATGATTATGAACAGGATTCATAATCATACAAATCTTGTCTTGAATGGACATTAAGAAGGGGTATAGGTTGTCCCAAAGGTAAACCACTAGGGTGAATATTTTTGGTCCACAGCTTCAGGATAAGAGAATACTGGCCCTATTAATGATAGCAGTAATAAAGGGTATGATCTTACAAAAAATTATACAATCATGTATTTCCTGTCACAAAATGTAAAAAATATATATATATCAACTTTTAAATGGTGCAATAATGGCTTAGTTTTCTAGGCATTATTCAGGATAATCCACCTTATTTAATCATGCCACCAGTATTCAAACTAATACGTTTTGAGGTGAAAAGACTCTAAAAAGCTACCAAGCTCGAGAGGTACAAACCTTGAAGCCAACCAGCAATGATACAATTATGACTCTTCCCTGTGTATATTCCAAGAAAGTATGTTACTTAATAAATATTTAATACCTTTCTAAAGGTCTATTGATTTTAAGCCCTGTGTATTTTCAAAATTTTATTTTGCTAATAAAGACATTGCAAAAAATATATTAAAGAGAGAATAACCTTGTCACTCACTAGCATAAAGACCAATATCTAATTATTTTAAGATGAAGGAACATTTATTCTTTGAAGTTAATGTCCATTCCCCTCTTATTTATAGACATATAAATACAGAGCTTCATGCACTAAACATTTAACAGTAATTTTCTTCTGTTATATGTGCCCCAATCCTCAACTCTTTATTTTTTTGTCCATTACTAACTCCTAGCAATAAAAATTTCTCATTATAAGAGCAAGGGAAAACCAGCCCCCACATCATTCTTCCCTAGTCCCCACCAGTAACTCTTAAGAACCATAGAATATGTTAGGCTTAGAATACTTTACTAAAATAATATATTCTTGTTACTGTTTTTCTGATTTTATTTTTTGAAGCACTTCAATATGCCTCCTGAGACTCACTGGGCTAGCTCCAAGAGTTGGACCTCCAGTGGTCCCCAGACTTGGGTAATCTAGGTATCTGTGGGACTCACTTTTGACTTGGATTTTCTCTGACCTATGCCCCTGAAGCCTGGGGCACTTCTGTTCCTCACAAATTTTCTAACTCACCAAAAATTTGCTTAGTTAAAAATGTGTTCATTTGACAAAAACAGCAACCTCCACTCAAACTGTCTTAAAAAAAAATAAGAACAAATCACTTAACAGGAGGTTCATATCTAGAATAGATTTCAGAATTGTTTGATGCAGCGGCTGAGCAATAAATGTCTTGAGGGAACCAGATTCTTTCCATCTCTCCATTCACCTCTCCCTAATGTCAGCTTCAGCCAGAGTATCTGGTTATCAACCAGCTGTCATAAACAATCGGGGCTTCATAGTTTCTTGTTCAAGACTGGCTAGGAAGAAGTTGACTTCTTTTCATGTAGGATTAAGGAAGAACTTTCCCAGACGCCTTCAGAAACCCCTTCTGGCACCTGTGGTTAGCTCTATGCATAGATTCTCTCATTTAATCTTCACAGTCTTATTAAATAGGCACTATTCCTTTTCTTTCTTTTTTAAATTTTTAAATCCAATATAGTTAAAATATAGTGTTATATTAGTTTCAAGTGTACAATATAGTGATTCAATAATTCTATAGATTACTCAGTGCTCACCACAATAAGTGTACTGTTAATCTCTTACTCTTATTTCACCCATCCCTTACCAACCTCGTCTCGGGTTACCATCAGTTTGTTCTCTCTAGGTAAAAGTCTGGTTTTAGGTTTGTTTGTTTTCTTTTTTCTTTGTTTTGTTTCTCAAATTCCACATATGAGTGAAATTGTATGGTATTTGTCCTTCTCTGACTGACTTATATCACTTAGCATTATGCCCTCTGGGTCCATTCATATGGTTGCAAATCCCAAGATTCCATTCTTTTCTATGACTGAGTAATATTCCATTGTAGATGTATATCACTTCTTTTTTATTCATTCATCTATTGATGGACACTTGAGCTGCTTCCATAATTTGGCTATTGTAAATAATGCTGCAACAAACATAAAGGTGCATATACATTTTGAATTAGTGTTCATATTCTTTGGGTGAAGACCCAGTAGTGAAATTACTGGATCATATGGTAATTCTATTTTTAATGATGTGAGGAATCTCCATACTGTCTTCCACAGTGGCTGTACCAGTTTGTATTCCCACCATCAGTATATGAGGTATCCTTTTTATACACAACCTTGTCAACATTTGTTTCTTATATTGTTAATTTTAGCCATTCTAATAGATATGAGGTGATACCTTGTTGTGGTTTCGATTTATTTCCATGATAATGAGTGATGTTAAGTATCTTTACATTTGTCTTTTGGCCATCTGTGTGTCTTCTTTGGAATGTCTGTTCACATCTTCTGGTTATTTGTTTTTTGGGTGTTGTATAAGTTCTTTACATATTTTGGATACTAACTCTTTAACAGATATGTCATTGGCAAATATCTTCTTCCCTTCAGTAAGTTCTCTTTTAATTTTGTTGTTTATTTTCTTTGCTGTGGAGAAGCTTTTTATTTTGATGTAGCCCCAATAGTTTACTTTTGCTTTTGTTTCCCTTGCCTCAAGAGACATATCTAGAAAATGTTGCCATGGCTGATGTCAGAGAAATGAAGTAAAAAATCTAGTATTTTTATAGTATCTGGTCTCACATTAGGTTCTTAATCCATTTTGAGTTTCTTTTATGTTTGGTGTAAGAAAGTTGCCCAGTTTTATTTTATTTTATTTTATTTTTTGCATGTTGCTATCCGGCTTTCCCAGCACCATTTGTTGAAGAGACTTTTCCCACTGTATATTCTTGCCTCCTTAATTGATGATTAACTGATCATATAATCATGGGTTTATTTCTGGGCTCTCTGTTCTGTTCTGTTGATCTATGTCTATTTTTGTGCCAGTATCATACTATTTTGATTACTACAGCTTTGTAGTATAACTTGAAATCTGGGATTGTGATACCTCCGGCTTTGTTCTTTTTCAGGATTGCTTTGGCTATTCAGGGTCTTTCATGGTTCCATACAAGTTTAGGATTATTTTTTCTAGATCAATGAAAAATGCTGTTGATATTTGGATAGGGATTTCACTGAATCTGTAGATTGACTTGGGTAATATGGACACTTTAACATTTGTTCATCCAATTCATGAACATGGAATGTCTTTATATTTGTGTCATCTTCAATTTCTTTCATCATGTTCTATAGTTTTCAGAGTACGTGTCTTTCATCTCCTTGGCTAAGTTTATTCCTAGGTATTCTATTTTTTTGTGTAATTGTAAATGGGATTATTTTCTTAATTTATCTTCATTATTAGTGTATAGAAATGCAACAAATTTCTGTATATTGAGTTTGTATCCTGTAAATAGTGAATTCATGTATCAGTTGTGGTAATTTTTGGTGGCATCTTTAGAATTTTCTACATATAGTATCATGTCATCTGCAAGTAGTGAAAGTTATAATTCTTCCTTACCAATGTGGATATTTTTTTTTCTTGTTTTATTGCTGTGGCTAGGACTTCCAGTACTATGTTAAATACAGGTAATGAGAGTGGACATCTTTATATTGTTCCTGATCTTAAGGACAGGTTCTCAGTTTTTACCATTGAGTAAGAGGTTAGCTCTGGGGGTTTCATATATGGCCCTTATTATGTTGAGGTATGTTTCCTCAAAACCAACTTTGTTGAAGGTTTTTATCATGAATGGATATTGTACTTTGTCAAATGCTTTTTGTGCATCTTTTCAAATGTCATATGGTTTTTCTCCTTTCTGTTGTTGATGTGATGTATTTTGTTGATTGACTTGTGAATATTGAACTACCTTTGCATCCCAGGAATAAGTCCCACCTGATCATGGTGAATGATTTTTTTTAACATAGTATTGGATTTGGTTTGGTAATATTTTATGAGGCTAGTACTATCCTTATTGCCACTGTGCAGTTAAGTACTTGCTCAAGACCACCCAGCCAGTAATGAAACAAGTGTGGTCTCATCACCAAAATCACAGCAAGTGAAGATGGATTCTTGCATGTAGATAGATTGAAACAAAATAAATACACTTTCTCTGAAAATTAATGTCAAAAAATTTGGTACAGCAGTAGTACTGGTACCTTGCTTAGCTACATTGTGGATGAAATAAGGATCTGGGGGGTCCACTTTAGGATAGGATTATAAGGATTCTCTCTAAATATCATTTCTGTGGAGGGGCACATGGTTGACTCAGTTGGTTAAGTGTCTGCCTTCAGCTCAGGTCATGATCCTGGGGTCCTGGGATGGAGCCCTGCATCAGGCTTCCTGCTAAGCAGGGAGTCTGCTTCTGCCACTCCCCCTGCTTGTGCTTGCTCTCTCTCTGTCAGATAAATAATAAAATCTTTAAAAAAAGAACATTTCTGTGGGGGAGAACATTCTTGTGTACAAAAAGACTAAACTGAAAAAAAAAAAGCAAATTTGGAATATACAACCCAGTGAAAGATTAAGAGAGCCTTTATAGGTGGGTTTTAGGACAAAGAGAGCAGAGAATAAAGTGTGGTGTCAGAGATCTAAAACCAAACATTAAGCTAAAAAAGCTCCAGTTTTCATAAAAACAACTAAAATACTTGGACTTCAAGAAATTTCTTCTAGACTGTTACTGATCACATTCTGATGAATTACTGATTATTTGGTGACAAAAATTAGTGGGGAAAATTTATCAGGTTTCTTTAATTTAGAATGTAACTGAGTAGTATTGAAACAAATTTTGGGGCCTGAGATGGAGCTGCCCGGGGCGCCATTTTAGCCACTTAGATAATTTTTATACTTCTGTAAAGTCTTTATCTGATCAGAAATGTATCCTACTCAGTCAGCCAATCCCCAATCCTCAAGCCAACTTTGGGCTCTATACTTATTTCCTTGTTCCTTCTCACCCCCAAACAAGGTTAACACTGTGGCTCTAGTCAATCAGATATTTTCCGCTTGTTTCTTCCTTATTCATTATTCTTCATCTTATAAAAGCTTCTTGCCTTGGCCCCATCTGACAGTTTTCTGAAGGAAGACTGTCCTACTTCATGAAATGCTAAATAAAGTTTGTTTGTACCACCCAAATTGTCTTCATTTTTTTTAACAGCAGGAATAATTAGGTATGAAGAAAGTAATAATTACTGAGTGAAAAACAAAACCAACAAAGAAATTGATTAGAAAAAAACAAATGGTAAGAGTACAATCAAACAATTTAAGAATGAAAAAATACAATAGTTATGCAGTCTGAAAGACTGAGAGAATGAATTAAATGATTACTTTAATGGAAAAAAATTACTTTTACATACGTATTTTATCCACCCTGAAGTTTGATAGGATATATATCACGAAGGAGAAATTTGCAAGAACCAAAATGGTAACATTAAAATATATGTGAGTTTTTCCCAGCAATAGCTTTATGGAGAAAGGGATAAATTTCAAAAGTTTCCTGAAGGGAAAAGTAAATTTAGCTAAGTAAGATGAAAGAAAAATGATCAAAGGTTTCCACTGATTTGCTTGCTTGAAGGCAGTAACAATAATGGATGGGAAAGATGAGAAGAGGAACTGAGTAGAATTTTTTTTTCCCCCATTTAGGGACAGTCAGACACACAACATGCAACTTTTTTCACATGATAACCGAAAGAAATCAGACTTATAAGGGTAAAATTAATGTGGGCCATGTACAGTTGTGATTAAAGTAAATCAGATGAGAAAATCACAAGCTTTGGTTTAAAAGATTTTATTTAAAACTTTTAGTTTAGAAGACTAGCTGTCACAAAGTAAGCATCCAGATTACAGAATGGAAAAAAATAGTAGAGATGACAAAAACAACAGAAATTAAAGGGAAAAAAGACAAAGGTAGTGGGGAAAACTTTGAAACTGTGTCGCACTTAAAATCAGAATATTCTAAATCAGAGGAGTTTGAGATTACTATTCACCAAATTTACTACTAAAGACCTTTTCATAATAGCACAACACCCAAGGAATGGAACAGGCTTAAATGTTTCTATCAACAAAATAGTTACCATTAAGACACAATAACTTTGTTCGTGAGTACTTCTCTTTGAAAAAAAGAGACATTATAGCTGCTTGTTTGCCAATATAATAGACTCTATCTTTATGTCAATCAAATCACAGAAGTTATCAGAGTTTTCTTCAAAATATATTTCTCAATTTATGGACTCCCATTTATGTTAAATCTTGTCATCTTAAATAAAATCTCCAAAAATCAGATAAACATTCTATCATTTCAGATTGGAAGGAAACTACTCAATTGTTTAAAAAATATGTTTACAGGGGACGGGAAAGTTTATTCTGTGGTATTTTATGAATTTAGCTTTTTTTGGTCAACTTTATTGGATTGATGGGGGAAAAAAAACACTCTGACAACCCCTCTGGCAATGATTATGGATTTGATATGCTATATTTGTTGAATATTCCAATATTCCACACAAGTTATTAACAGCAGCCCAGAATGTAATATCCCTGTAGTATTGCTTCAGTAATTTTTTCACATAAAGATTTTATGAATTTTGAAGTAAAACTGATATTTTATTGGCACTTTCTCTCTTCTAATGTAAAAATATGGGGGTGGGAGTGGGGAAGAACCGAAAACACAGTTTGGAAGTAGTGTTACAGTCAATAATATTTGCAAGAACTGACAATTCTAAATATTCAAATTATGATCATTAGTTACTTCTTCATAATGGTAATAATGATGACTTTAAAAATGAGTGCATTGTTTCACATGCTTTCCCTTTTCCCCCCACAAATTATTGTCTTACTTGTTTTACATGCGGGAAACTAAAGCGTCAAATGATTTGTCTAGGGTCATTCATGCATTTTCAAATTGAATAATTTATGTGGTTTGCAAAGCAATCACCAGAGATTATAATTAAAAACACTCTTCAATGGTTATGGAAGTTCATAGTTTAATTATATACACATATCCACTGTTCCTTTTCCACAAATAATTTAGCCATCTCAGCAGAGTGGCTTACTCTGGTAGCAAGAGAAATGAGAGCCAGTTTCAATTGTAATGGCATGTTCTGGAGAAATTCCATGTGTAATGGCATTTCTTAAATTAATAGAAGAGGACAATATTTCATCAGTTAGTACCTGTGGATTCCAGAGTATTCTTTTGCCATTCTGAGATGGGGGTGGGGGTGTATCTTAGCTCTTTGTACAGAAATTCTTCTTTACTCAGAGCTAATGATTGGCATTGATTCTTGGAAAACGTTAGGACATAAATGTTTTTTTTGTTTCTCAAAACAAAAACCATCCTAAAATATTTTTTATTTTCATTTTTAATGCTAATATACTTGTCAGTCAGCATATTATTACTATCAAGGCAGTAATTCCATATCGGAAGACACAGTGAAATATGTGGGCAATGAAATGTCTATGTATGCTCATCCCAACATGTTAATAATGTAAAAAACAAAACACCTAAATGTGTTACAATAGAGAGTGGCTAAATAAGTTATAAGAGCCCTAAACCATAGAATATTATTCTACCATGAAAAATGATTTTAAAATCTTTTTGTGATATAGAAAAATTCTTAGAATTCACTATTATCAGTGAAAACCAGAGCTTCAAAGTAAGTATATACAGCATGACCTAAACCAAAGTAAAAATCATGTGCATAGATAAAATGTTATAAACACTGTTAACACTCCATTGTTAATAGAGTTTGTTTAAAGTGGTAGGAATTGTGAATGATCATCATTTTTGTCTCTGTACTTATCTGGATTTCCAAATTGCATCTAACTGGCGTGCATTTTATTTATAATCAGAGACATGTACTACTCTTGAGAAATGACTATTGCTCTTCATTTAAACTTTCAAAAACTGAATCAGAGTTTTTTCTTTGCTAGT
The DNA here is from genome assembly GCF_963455335.1 of Martes martes. NCBI lineage: Eukaryota > Metazoa > Chordata > Mammalia > Carnivora > Mustelidae > Martes > Martes martes. The sequence continues at coordinate 50,868,828 of NC_137893.1, forward strand.
ATTCATATTCAATTCCTATAACTACACATAATTTCAGTTCCTCCTCAATGTAGAAAATGAGAGGCAAAAGAAAAGAAAGTCATAATTATTGTTATTTTCTATAAGAGCATTTCATCCTTTAATGCTTCTTGAACACTTTCAAAAAGCATGGGTCTTCGTGAAGTCTGAAACATGGCATGAATGATGCACAAAAGGAAAACAAAATGTGTTTCCTGTCTACAGAGTATGGAGTTCATGCTCTCCTTCCCCTGAGTTACTTACATAGTTTACTATGCAATACGAGTTTTGTTTCAAGGACATAAGGCAGGAATTTCTATTTTAAAATTCACATAAAATATAGAAAATTTTGAAGTTTTTAGAAGAAAATCAATAACTACAAAACACAATGCATAATTATATGCAAGAAATTAAGTAAAAGCTTGTATTCCTCTCTGCATGCAGAGAGAAATTTTATATCAATGTTGTTGCATTGTGAATGTCAACCTGACATTCCTCCTTTGCTGTATTAGTTCTTTTGCAGAGTTGCAGGGTTCTTGTCTAACAGAGTCCAAGAATGAATCTCATGGACAATGGGGTGAAGTGAAGTGAAAGTTTATTAAAGGAAGGTAAGAACAGAAAGGAAAGGAAAGTAGCTCTCTGGAGTGATGGGGTCCCATATAGGTTGCCATTGAGTGTTTTTATGTTTGGTCGTTTATAGAAAACTGATCAGGAAACTTGGTAAATATCTGTAATATTTAAGACAAACAAAGTGGATTTGTAAATATAATGAAAATATCTCATCTATATTTAGAACAGACAAGGTGGATTTGTTATGTTCCCTTCTCTCTGGCTAATATCTTGCCTATAGCCTTTCTCCACATCTGGGATTTCTGTGAGCCTGATTATGCAGCCCTCTGCATGAGCCTAGTCACTCTGCCCCTTACCTGTCTCTCCCTACCCAGCTCTGCCTGTCCCTTACTCAGTTTCTTAACAAATTAGTACATACTTAGTGGCTTAAAACAACAGAGACTTATTCTCTCACAACTCTGGAGGCTGAGAGTTTGAAATCAAGCTCTAGGCAGGGTCACACTCTTCCCCCCACCTTTTAATTTATTCATTTAATTTATTTTATTTTATTATTTTTCTTTCAGTGTTCCAAGATTCACTGTTTATGCACCACACCCAGTGCTCCATGCAACGTGTGCCCTCCTTAATACCCACCGCCAGGCTCACCCAACTCCCCACTCCCCTCCCCTCCAAAACCCTCAGTTTGCTTCTCAGTGTTCACAGTCTCTCCGGGTTTGTGTTCCCCTCCAATTTCCCCCAACTCACTTCTCCTCTCCTTCTTAAGGCTCTTGAGAAGGATCCTTCCTTGCATCTCCCTGGTTTTGGGTAGCTGTCAGCAATCTTTGTAGCAATCCTTGGAGATCTTGGGCTTGTGGCATCAGCACTGCAATTTCTGCCTCTTTTTGCCTGTGTCCAAAATTTCTCCTTCTAATCTACCCACTCTAATCCAGTATACCCTCATCTTAACTTGGTACATCTGCAAAGACTCTGTTTCCCAACAGGTCACATTCCTGGGTCCCAGGGATTATGACTTCAACATACCTTTTCTGGGGACACAAATCCAACTGTATGGCCCCTCTTTCCCTTTTGCCTTTTTTTCCTTCTTTTCCTCCCTCTCCTTCCTCCTTCTCTTTCCTCCTTCCCCTATCCCTCTTTCCCTCCTCCCTTCCACAAATGAAACATTCTTTCTCTTGGCCTTGAAGCTTCAGTCTCCAAGATGTACTTAAACCTCATTAGCTACTCCTGCTCACTCTCTTGCAGGAGTCTCCTTTTCTTGTTCAGCCTTTAAAATTTGCTGGGCCCAGGACTTGATCCCCAGCATCTTAGCACCTTTAGAATCCTTATATTTTCCCTAGGTGGTCTTGTCCGTTTCCAGGTTCTAAATACCATTTTTAAACTTTGTATTTTGGGATATCTTGGGCCTGGGTATCGGGTTATCTTACTACGTACTACGATGTACTCATTCCCTGGATAACGCTATTAATCTCAGACTTTCAAACATCTACCAGCAGAAAATTCTTACACGGTATCCATCTCTACTCTGTTTTCTGAATTTCAATCCCTTTTTCCATACGCCAGAAAAAAATCTCCATTTGGTGTCTCACAAGCTTCTCAAAATGAACATTGTTCAAAATTCATTGTAAGGGGCTCTACCTTCCATTCCTAAGATTTTTTTTTTTCCATTAGTGTTTCCCATTTCAGGAATGGCCCTAACTTCTACGCAGTTGCTGGTTTTAAGAATAGATCTCCATTAGTTCAGACTTCAACTCCATTTTCTCTAGTTTTCTTCTAAATCTTGGTAGGGGAAGGAAAAAAAAATCAACTTGAGGAGCCTAAAAACAAGGGCCAGAAAAGTAGCAGAGTGGAGAGTCACAAGAGTGAAGGGGAAAATGTCATAAGAAGAGATTTATTCACTTTTTTAAATGATGCAGCATCCCTTGCTATGAGAAACATAACATTTCTCTAAATGGAACAACACTGAAGTCAGTGTCAATGACAGAGGATGAGCTTTTAATGGAGATGTTATGATATAATGGGTCAAGGCAGAAAAGGAAGGCAAGAAATGGAGAGGGATGGATTCCAAGGTCAATTCTTTGGAGAAGCTTGGCTGTGAAAGCAAGAACAGAGACCAGATGATGACTTGGTAGGAGACATGGGGTGCAAAGATAAATTTGTTGTTTGATGTATTCATTTCTTTCTTTCTATGGTTTTTAATTCTAAAGAAAGCATATTTGAATATTGATAGGAAGGGCCTATCAGAGATTGATATACAGGAAGCAGGCTACTCGAAACAAAAATCCTAAGAATGCTGATTGGGATGAAATCCAAGAACATATGATAAATGTGACCCTTGGTAGAAAGACTTGCACCTCTGAGATTGAAGAGAAGACCCCTTCCTGTGAAATAGCTGCAGGTTAAGATGAACTGGTGGATGAAGTGATGGGAAGACGAGTACATTTCTGATGCCTTCTGTTTTTGTTGGAGAGTGTGAAGGCAGGTCATCCACTGGAAGTGACTGATAAGGGATGTCTGTGGGGGAAGTGAAGAAAATGGGAAATACTTTCCTGAGAGATTGGAAGACTGAGCTGGAAAGAGAAGCATGGAAGAATATCAGGCAGTCATGACTGCAATTAGCAGTCATGAATTCAGAGTAATATCAATATGCCCATTTATTTAATTGCCCTGATGAAAACTGCTAACATGCTGTGTAGATGTTTTGAGGAAGTTGGAAAGGTGGCTGTCCCCCAGGGAAGCCATCCAGAAGGGGTCAAGGGACGTTACCAAGTGACCTTAATCTTGGTGAATCCACCACAGATTGGAGGCTAAAGTGCTGCTATGCAGTATCAGAACTCGGATCTACCAGCCTCTGGAGGGTCATAATTCTTCTAGGAGCAAACCTATGCCTCTCAAGGTCACAAGCTATAACGTGTAAGACAGCATCACAATGCGTTATTTACAATTATCACCAGAATTGATGTGTTCAAACTGGCACGCTTATAATAGCAGATTATAATCAAATAGGGCTTGATGAACATGAAATTAGAGCAAAGAGATTAGATATAGGGATGACATAGAATATATAGTTACCTTCACAGTAGGTATGTGCTTACCATAAGGACAGAGAAGCCAGAAGAATTGGACCAGGTCAACCCAACTTTGGGAAGCAATGATATGTGCATAGCCAGTGTAGGCTCTCCACTCACCACTTTTTCACCTCTCCTAGTTTGTTCGCCCTCTTTCCAAATGACACATTTTTTCTTTTAGTCTTACTTAGGCCTGGGACCCACTATGTGACACTGAGTGACTTTGCATACCTCTGCTTTACTCCATTTTGGGTGGTTCATAATTAATTCCCACATGGCAATCTTAATTTTCTCCTTTTCCATGTTCTTGGACTATGAGTGCCAAGACAGATCAATCATATATATACTTTAACAAAATTAGTTTATGATTTTGATAGCTCATTAACATTAAATGCAGAAACATCATAATTTCTTAATTTTTCCCTGATTTTATAAAAAATGTGTTATTTTTAGTTTGTGATCAGTTGAGAAAGAAGGTGCTAAAGATAATCTTAAAATTTGCAAGTGATGCATGATGATTAAATTAAATCATTTTCCTTGATATTTTCAGCAACTTCTGGAGAAATCCTTACAAATCATTTACTGTTAATTAGCCCAAAGTAAACATATAGTATTTTAAACCATAGAACAAATCATGTCCTGTTAATTAGCTGATTTATACAAAGTAAACAAATAGTACTTTTATTTTATTTTTTTAAGATTTCATTTATTTACTTGACAGACAGAGACCACAAGTATGCAGAGAGACAGGCAGAGAGAGAGGAAGAAGCAGGCTCCCTGCAGAGCAGAGAGCCTGACGTGGGGCTCGATCCCAGGACCCTGGGACCACGACCAGAGCTGAAGGCAGAGGCTTTAACCCACTGAGCCACCCAGGTACCCCAACAAATAGTACTTTTAACTATAGCTGTGATAGTTTAAAATGAAGTGTGAACATACAGCCTCTCAACCTTTGAATTTCCCAAACTGCCGAACTAAAATTCTGAATAAAGAAATCTTGAATCATCTTCCCCCACTTTCTCAAACTAGTTCTACTTAAAATATTTTTAAAAATCTGCATTAAAAGATTTAATGACCATAGGAATATATTGAAAGAGAAATCACTAACTTTATCAGAGTACACACATTCCTAAACATTTTTTGCAAAGACCTAAATGATATTTCTATTTCTTTTAGTTTTATAATCTTGCTCTGTTCCTTAAATCTATCAGATTTTCTTATGCTCCAATTACTTCTTTGCTGGATACATGCTAAAAGACTGTTAAGCAGAAATAATCCTTTAAATGTACTCTTCTAGAGGCAACCAAAGACCTAAATTCTGATCTTCTACAAGACCACTGCTAAAGACAAGCCAGAAGAAGTCAGTGCTGGGGCCCCATTTCCACCAGTAATCTCAATGCCAAGTATTTGTGCTGTGCTACTTTAAAGACAACAATAATACGATAACAGTAATGATGATAATAATGGAGCTACTTTTCACGAACCCAGAAACTTTCCTTACACTTTCATTTAATTCTATTTAATTCTCAAAGCAAACCTCTCTGAGATTCAGTTATAGGTCAAAGACCCTTTAGCATGACTCCCATAGACTTCCGGATAAATTGTCATGGTTCTAGTTCCATATCTCAGAATTCTTGAATCTACATGGACCAGGGTCTGCTAGCTTGGGGGGCTGGTATTAAACAATGAGAAGTTCTTTTAATCCTGACTATATATAATGCATAAAATAATTCTGGGATTGATGAGAAGTATCTGGCTCAGGTAAAGTTTTCAGCGTATTTTCAGGCAAGGCTATTTGTAGGACGACCCCAATCTTTTATACCTAAGGCTACATCTATAAGAAACCACTGAAATGTTCTGAAGTTCTGATGTTACTTCATTCCCTTTCTGTACTCTCAACCCCAAATATGCATCTTCTCACCATTTCCATCACCACCACATTGTCTCCCAACCTACCTTTAAGGAGAAGCATCTCCCTCTGTCCTACGTGATGTTTATCTCTGGGGTATTGGCACCATATTGACTTCCTTCCATGTCCTTTAGTTTAGAAAACTCTACTTAGTTTGCCCAGATGTTTTCTCTAGATCTTTCCACTACATTTTCTTTAGATCTTTCAATGTGTACTTCAGCATGTGTATATAGAGTGGTTACACAGCATTACTATCCCTGTTTGCACTAATTAAAGAAAAAAACCTGGAAGGCAACATGATTGACTACATTTGTACTCATTACTGAATGGACTCTACCATTCAGGCAAAGGTCTGTGTGGCTTAAACACCTTACATGTGATGTTAGCCATGGGAACCCAGTTTCTCTCTATTGAGGGATCACTCTAAGTATACCTCATACCCTAAAGTAACACTCACAGACAGCCCTAAAGCAGTGGTTCTCAATCAGGGAAAATGTACCCTCAGGGCACATTTGGCAACATCCTTAGCCATTTTTTATTGTCATGTCTGGGAGGATACTGTTGCAGACTAGTAGGTAGAAACCAGGGATGTTGCTAAATATCCTTCAAGGCACTGGACATTCTTCTAATAAAGAATTATCTGATCTAAACTATCAGTAAGGTTGAGATTGAGAAATTTTGCCCTGAAGCTTTTAGAACTTTGGTAAAACAGAACAACACTTTGAGTACTTCTGGAGCCAGTGTGCTTTATCTCTTACTACTCCCCACCCCCTGGATCTGGACATCTCTGCCAGATGTACTGATGTTTCCTCATATACTGATCTCCCTAGAACAATAAGATGATGTTCACTTAGAAGTATTCATATTCATGTATTGAATGTTTATTTCCTTAGTATTTATTTATACAAACATTTTTTAAAGTGACCATAATAAATATGTTTTTCAAACCCCTCAAAAACTATATGCAGAAAAAATTCCAGTTCAACTTTTTTCAGTTTATAATCTACAGTTCTTCCTCTGATTCAAACGTATAACAATAATGGATAACACTTTAAAAAAAGAATATTAAAAATGCATTACTGTGTTTAAATAAGATTGATACTTTCATAGACTAGCAATGAAAGTGGGTTACCAATGTAAGTGGGTTACCTTTTTATGAGTACAAAAATAGCAGAGGTGAAGAAAAAATTCTACCCTTGCAGAAAGAAAGGGATCCAAAAGTCTTCAACTCCAACAAGAAAAACAAAAACAAAAACAAAAAACAAAGTATGAAAAAAATGAGCAAAGGACTTGAAAAGACATTTCTCTAAAGAAGATCAATGAATGGCCAATAAGCACATGAAAAGATACTTATCATCACTAGTCATTAGGGAAATGCAAATTGAAATTGTAATGAGATACTATCTCATACCCGTTAGGATGGCTATTATAAAAATAAAAATAGAAAAGAACAACTGTTGGCTAGGATGTGGAGAAGTTAGAACACTTGTGTATTACTGAAGAGAACGCAAAATGCTATGGTCATTATGGAAAATAGTTTGGAAGTTCCCTAAGAAAATTAAACACAAAATTACTATATGATCCAGCAATTTCTCTTGTGAGTACAGACTACAAAAAATTGAAAACAGAGACTTGACCAGACAATAGTACTTCCGTGTTCATTAACATTATTCCAATAATCTAAAGGTGCAAGGAGAGCAAGGGTCTATCAACAGATGAATGGATAAATGACCTGTGGTATATACATACAATGTAATATTAATTAGCCTTACAAAGGAAGGAAATTCTACATATGCTACAACCTCCATGAATTTGGAAGACATTATGCCAAGTGAAATAAGACAGTTGCTAACAGGCAAATATGGTATGATTCTACTTATATGATGTCCCTAGAGTAGTCAAATTTGAAAGGACAGAAAATAGAATGGAGGTTTCCAGTGACTGGGGGGGATGGAGGAATAGGGAGTTATTGTTGAATAGGAAGAGAGTTTTAGTCTGGGAAGATGAAAAATTTCTGTGATGGATGGTGGGGATGATTGCACTACAATGTGGGTATACTTAATGCCACTGAATTATATACTTAAATGGTCAAAATGATACACTTTATGTTATGTATATTTTGCCACAAAAAGAGTTCCCAGTCCAAAACTGGAAACAACCAAAATGCTTATCAACATTCAAATAGATAAATAAATTGTGGTATATGCATACAATGTAATGTAACACAATTACAATGCAACAGCATGAACAGATTTAAGACAACATTGATTTAAAGAAGTCAAAGAATACATACTGTATAGAGTTTCACCCACATGAATAATAGCTTCATATAAAACTAATCTATCATTGCAGAAATCAGAATAATACTCACCTTTGTGGCGGAAGAGGCACTGAGGAAACTTTTAGGGGCTGGAAGTGAGCTGCATTTTAATCTGGATGGTAGTAATAGGGTGTCTACCTATGTGTACTTCATACTGTATATTATACCTAAGTTTAAATAACAAAAAAATTCACTTAGGCCAGTCTCACTTCTTGAAAAAATGAGTTGGGTAATACTCTTATAGCCATGAAAAGAGGATGAAAAAACATGTGACTGACTTTACCTCATGTTAAATAGAGCTTCTGGCATGAGGTGGGGGGGATGAAGCCTGAAGATAGAGATGCAAGAGGAAATAGACCCTAGCTGAGGCCACCACAGGGTCAAGTTATTCCACTAGACAATATCCCAGTGTGTGTGTGTGTGTGTGTGTGCGCGCACACACACAATCAAGGCTACAGTTTAAAACTTTTTGCATTTCTGAATAATGACCTCCCACGGTCTACCCTGGGAATCCTTCTGAGATGAGGAGAGGACGAGTGGGAAGGCGATTAGAATTTGCTATGGAGGATTACCACGAGAAGGGAATAAAAGCTTCCACTACTCAAAGTAGTTTTATCCATATTTCTCATGCGAAACTTGGAGAGATTTTTAAAAATGAAGATATGATGGCTTCTGATATTTTTCTCAATATTTAACGTCAAAATATTATTTGGAATATACTCCATTTTTCTTTCCAAGTATGAGGCTACCACAATTGTAAAAGAAATATAAACTGTTTGCCCAATAGGATACAGGTGAAAGATTGAGTATTCAGAGTCCAAAGTTGTGAGGAGAGTTCCAAGTGACATCGGGCCAGTCCACAGTGTCGGTCGTCTTCTTTAACCTCTAGTGCTTGCTCTTATTTCCTCCCTTTTCTGAGCACTTGCCTTTCTGGGCTGCCTTTTGGGGAGTCAACAATATGAAGAGCAATTCACAATAAGGTATTCTGCTTCTTAGGAGAAATTGAAGAAGGAAGCATGTAATCCTTGTTGTAAGCCTATAATTTCAAATATTTCAGAAGTCAGAAGGTAAAATAGTAAATATTCAAATAATTATTAGTTAACATCTTTGTGGTCTATACCCCACATCAGAAGTTAACAGCTGGAATCTGTGAGCTTGAGTGATTAATTACCATGTTTTATCAATTCCAGGATGCCTATTTGAAAATGTTTAAGCATTTTCAAATTGAGATTCATCTTATAATTCTGGTATTTTATGATCATGTTCAGCTAATTAGCAGTCATTACCTGGGTATGTAAAAAGCTTCAAGAAAGCACCAACATCAAAGGATTTGGGCTTTATGGAATATGGCAATTCAGAGTGGCATATAGAGTGCCCACAACATAGCAGGCACTGTGTGACATGTTAAGAGCAGAGTGAAGAAAAAGTCAGATATAATTCTTGTTTCTCATGGAATGTACAATCTATTGAAGAAACAGATATTAAGATAAAGTCTAATGATTGATGTAATGGGGGAAAACAGGGTAAACATTCTAGATGTTTCTGTGAGTATATTTTTTGTATAGGATTGATATTTAAATCAGTGGGCCTATGTAATGCAGATTACCCTCCATAATGTGGGTGGGCCTCCTTCAATCAGTTGAAAATCTGAATAGAACAAAAGACTGATCTCCTCTGTTTTTCCAGAGAATTCTGACTAATACAGCAACTTATTTCCTAGGATGAGTGTTTTAATCTCTATCAAATGCTATGCTGTGTTTTATAATAGCTATTTATAATACCTCTATATTTCCATCCTAAAACTTAACTTATGAATAAATATAACCTATAATTAATAAATGATTAATTATAGTCAATATAATGCTACCTATAAGTGTAATACAAAATTAAAATAACTATAATAAAATACACTTATAATAGAATGGTATATATTTCATCACACAAATGCATAGGCTTGACTACCTTAAAAGACATATAATGAAGTAGACAAGTGCTTGCAATTATTTGTAATAAATAAGTTGGACTGGAAGATGAATAAACAGACCAGAAACTATTCTGTACCAGAAGTAGCAGTAAATGAGGAATCAAAGGTTTTAGGTGGATGCTAAAGTAAAAACTATAGTCAGAAAAAAAAAGAAAAACAAACAAAAAAACCCCGAGGTTGCTTTATGATAAGAGGTAGATAATTTTAAAGTAAGAACGACATTCTTGGTCAAACTATAGACTATTAAAATGACAGAAATGAGAAAAAATGATACTTTGATACTCTCATAAATAAACCGAGCCATATTTATTTAAGTATTGTGTCAAAAGTACTCTATATGGTATATAAATGTTATCACATAAAATAGATTTTTTACTTAGAAGTCCACTCATGGCTTCTAGTTCTTAACAAGATCATGAAGACTATATTCTTTGATAAGCAACTAGGAATAGAAGATGAACTGGAAAAAGAAGCACTTTCTCAGTAAAAATTTCAATAAGTAATTTCACAGCACAGATCTTATTATAGTGCCATAAAATTTTTAATACAGAAAGAATACCAGTGATATTAAATATTTTATAGCATTTATTTATAATATTTTATAAGACCCTTCCATTTCATGTATCTTTGTTAATTTAATAGTATTTGATTCTAAGTATATTTTAAAAAGAGTCTCAAAACTCTGCCACCATACATTTGCATATGGCAGACAGCTATAAAGGCAGACTGGTATTTAGGGACAGATCTGTTATCTCAAATATCAGTCATGATGATACTGCTGTTCACATCATTTTCTGATATGAAACACTCTTGAGAATTCGAAAACTAAACAATGTGCAATATTCTATTGATTTGCATAGCAGTCAGATTCTGGAAAAATTCAGAAAATATCAGAAAACAAATTGTTAACCTTATTGGAATTGACTCCAGAAGACATTTAAGAATTATTAAAAATCCAGGGGTATTCAGAAGCCTCCAGGATTGCTCTCTATACATTGTGAAAATCCCAGAATCTTTGCCCACTGCCCTCTCAATGTCAGTTTACTCTCCCTAGTCATTAGGACAACTGAAAAGCCCAATATTTTTCCAATATGCCCCATGAGAGGTAGTGAAACCCAGGTTAATAACTAGGGTTTTGAAGCAAATGACTCACAAACTACTATCCTCAGCCATACTTGCCTCCAGCTGCCGACTCCACACTGCCACTTGGATGAATCATCAACAACTTAAATCTAAGCATAAGCAAAAAACATTGGATCTCTTCACCTACACCTATTTTCTTTCCTTCCACATGACCCATCTCTATCAATAGCAACTCCATTATTCTAACGTTGCTTAGGCCAAAAACATTGACTCTTTCCTCTCATACTCCATGTCTAATCTGATATTGTCTGCTCTGACCAGAAATAATCAAGAAAGTAATCCTTCAGGACCCCAGATCAAACCCCACCTGGGGCTCCGTGCTTAGTCAGGAGTCAGCTTGGGATTCTCTCTCCCTCTCCTTCTGCCCCCTTCCTACCCCCTCTCAATAAATAAGCAAATCTTAAAAAAAAAAAAAAAAAGAAAGAAAAGATAGTACATTTTGTATACCATTCACTCAAACTCTCTCATTTTTAATGTTTTCCTAGTTTTTCATTATCAATTTTTTTTCTTTCTTTCTACACACACAAACATACACATAAGTATTTTTCAATTTTGTATTGTGGTAAAATACACTAAATATAAAATTTACCCATACTAACCATTTTTAAGTGCACAGTTCAGTGGCATTAAGTACGGTTATAATATTGTGCAACCATCACATGCTATGGAGATGGAGCTGTGGAGGAGGATAGCTCTCAGTCTTGTTTTCATCTTGTAAGACTGAAACTCTATTCCCATTAAACAATAACTCCCAGGGCACCTGACTGGCTCAGCCAGTGGACCATGCAGCTCTTGATCTTAGAGTTGTGAGTTTGAGCCCCACATTGGGCATAGAAAGTATTAAATAAAAAAATAAAACAAAACAAAACAAAACAAAAAAACCCGACTCCCCATTCTCCCCTACTCTCAGCAACTAGAAACTACCATTCTACTTCTTGTCTCTATAATTTTGACTACTTTAAGTATCTCATATAAATATAATCATACCATGTTTGGCTTTTGTGACTGACATTTTACCTAGCATAATGTCCTCAAGATTCATCTATGTTGTAGCATATTTTGGATTTTTTCCTTTATATTGCTGAATAATACTCCATTGTACATATGTTAAAAAAAAAAAAAAGAGAGAGAGAGAGCGAGAGTAATGTCTATCAGCATCCAAGTAATACAATCTAGTCCAATCCACAATCATCACTCATCCAAATTATTGCAAGTCCTTTTGATTCTACTCTCAATGTGGCACTCAGGTTTACTCTTTATTTTTATTTATTTATTTATTTATTTATTTATTTATTTATTTATTTGACAGAGATCACAAGTAGGCAGAGAGGCAGGCAGAGAGAGAGGAGGAAGCAGGCTCCCTGCTGAGCAGAGAGCCCGATGCGGGGCTCGATCCCAGGACCCTGGGATCATGACCTGAGCCGAAGGCAGAGGCTTTAACCCACTGAGCCACCCAGGCGTGCCAGGTTTACTCTTTAATCACAGGAGTCAGATCATATTTACTCCTCTGCTGACAAAACTCTCAAGCAGCTTACCATTTTCCTCAGAGTAAACCAGTATTTTTGAAGTATCTGTGATATCAGCCTCTTCCTTCACCTGTCTGAACTCATCTTGGACCACTCTCTACCTAATTCATTCCTCTTGAACCAGATGGCTACTGTGCTGTTCCTTGATCATGCTGATCCTATTCCTGTCTCAGGGCCTCTGAACTTACCATTCTCACTTCTTAGACTCCTCCTTCAGATGACGTCATGTCTAGCTGCTTTATTTCCTGTAGGCCTTTAGTTGAATATCACCTCATCCAACCTTTCTTCATTACCTTGTATAAAATAGCAATCACTTTCTCACCATGGCCCTTCCCATTCCTCTTGCAATATGGTGTTTGGTTTGCATGTGTGTATACAGATAGAGAAAAAGAGAGAAGGATTAATTTTTAAAAACTGGCTCATGTGATGGTGAGGGTAGGCAAGTCCAAAATCTATAGGCTAGACCATCAGGCTGGAAACACAGGGCAGAGTTGTTGGCAATGTTGAGTTCAAAGGCAGTCCAGAGGCAGAATCTCTTTTTCTTCAAGGAACCTTGCTCTTTCTCTTAAGACCTTCAACTGATTAGTTGAGGACCATACACATTATGGAGGGTACTCTGTTTTACTCAGTCTACTGATTTAAATGTTAATCACATCTAAAAAAACACCTGCACAGAAACATCTAGACTGATGTTTGTCCAAAATTCAGGAACAATGGCCCAGCCAACTTGACCCATAAAGTTTAACCATCATACTCCTTATTCTGCTTTATGTTTCTCCATAGCACTTATCATTATCTGATTTTATATAATTGTTATTTGTTTATTGCTATCTTCCTCTACTAACTTGTAAGCTCCTTTAGGATAAGAACTTAGTCTGTTTACTGCTCTGAATGCATACTACTCACTCTATAAATACTTGTTACATGAATAACTGAATATGTTATTAAATTGAAACTACTTGACTTACGGTCATCAATAACTATCACATAGTACAACAGAGACAAAAATCCAATTGAGGCCAATACAATTTCCTAATTCATGAGGGATAAAGATTATAAAAGGGCTCTATCTTTTATAATTTGGTTTATTTAAGTTTCCATATATACAGAGCATGTTTAATTTTCATTCCAGAGTACAAATTCAATGAACAAATCCTCCTATTGGCTTTACCAAGAAAAATCAGAAACCTCTTTTAAACTGATGGAAAATACTGAATTCTACAGCCTCTATTACAGACAGCAAAAAAGCTGTCTGTATACCAAAAAGAAAAAAAAAAAAAGACTACTTCTTTTCTAGGTGTACTATATATCAAATTACTCTTAAATATATCTTCTATAAAATTTCTTGTGTAAAGAAATCATAAGAAAATTGTTTCTGCTTTCAGAGAAGGAAAACAACTTAATTAAAAATTTAATTTCTTTTGCATAAGTAAGATTTTGGTTTTCACTTTCTTCAAAGCAAACACAAAATAACTGTATATTTACATTCTGAGCATGTTCAACATTCTCTTTTTGTCCTTTATTTTCTTAAGCACAATAGTCTTGAGTAGAAATTTTGCTCAGTTATTTTCAAGTCACAACATCTTCTCTTAGTACGAAATATGGCAATGAATAAATAATATAATATCTGATTTATAATACCCTTCAAGCTCTTTACTTCCAACAATTTCTGGAATCCTATATTTAAAAGCCTGCACACCATAGTATATTTGACTAGATTTTACATGTTTTGTACACCAACTCTCATTTCAAGTCTTTGTGAATTTAAACTGGAATTTTATTAAGTAATTGATGTAGGTAGTTTCATTTTCAAATGGTATCCGCATATGGACCAAATAATGAAATAATAAAGTTCAGTGACTGAAGAAAAGTAATAACTTAGTATTAGTAATATTAATATTATATTAATAATGCTAATTAACAATGTGTTATTAACCACTCAGTAATAGACACATTCTTTTCAAGAATATATTGGCACAGAATAGACACATTAGACTGTAGACTTCAAAAAGCTGTTTATGTTAAAAGACGTTTCAACTAGAAGCACTTAACCCTAACTCATTCTTGTTGGAGGGGAAACTGTGACATGTTTCTTACTATTAGAAGAACTGAATTGCACTGAGAGTGGAGTCCAGAGAAAGAAAGTGTATTTCTCAGAACTTATTCTTTTGCAAATAACAGAGACCCAACTCAAACAAGTTAAAGCAAAACCGAAATTTGCTGGCATAACTGAAAATTTACAGGATTCCAGGTGTTCAAATCATGTTGCCATGTCTCCTCTTGCTCTCCTAAATTTGATTTCCTTCATGTGACTTCACTCCTGGCAAAGTTCTTCTCTTATAATAACATGTCTACTAACAACTCCATGATGAAATTCTCACAACTTCACCCCACTGACAAAGTAAGAGCCTCCTTTTCTCAATAATTTCAGAAGAGTCATGTCAAACATGTATCTCTGACCCATTCATTGTTTCTGGAAAGATGGAATATGATGATTGTTCATTTTGGGCCACATGTTCATTCCTGGATTGGGGGCTGGGGAAAGAATGGGACATAGGGTCACACCAACCTAAGCAATATAGACTAAGTGTGGGAAAGAGGCTGTTCTCAAAGGAAGATTGAAGAGTCCTAGGGGGACTACCAGGGAAGGGCTAGTGAAAGTCACCAGATGGCCACTAGATTCATTTCACACTGCATCAGAAATATTCATTTCACATATGCTCAGAAGGAGCAGGTGATTGCGAAAAGGTTTGGGAAGAGAGTAGAAAAAGAAAAAGGATGAGAGGGAAAACCTAGACCTCCTAGTAGAATGGATAGGAGTTGTCAGAGAAAGAAAGATTGATCAGCTCAGAAACAAGAATGAAAGTGAAGTTCCCACAGGATCTAATTTTCATTTCATTCAGGACACTTGTAAGATGGAGTTAAATATGGATTTCACCTTTTCCAATGATTACCAGGACCCCAGTAATGGAAATGAACGTTAGGCATGTTATATGAGCTTCCTGAAAACTGACACTCTCGAGATTATATGAATTATGGCTTCTAGTTTTACAGTCCAGAGAGTATTTTTATAGTTTCTTGTACTGTTTAGGTAAAAGTTACATAATCCTTATCTCTATGTCTTCTATAATGTGATGAGAGGAATTTCTCATTTTACTGGACACCTACAAATTGCCAGACCCAATGTTAACACTTCTGCACATGTAATCTGGAAGAATCATAGGAATTCCCTGGAAGATGGTGGAAACAGAGTAACACAAAATCGTGTAGGAAGTCAATGTGTCGGGCTGGTTGTATAATGTAATGATTAAGGCCGTGTGTCTCTCTTCTGCAGGCTGAGTAAATGGAGTTTACAGACACCATTGGTTTCTAGGCTGCTTGTAGCTGCATGCTAGCCTGTCTTAAAATTTCATGTTCTATTTTTTGTTTTTTTTTTGTTTTTTTTTTTTTTAAAGATTTTATTTATTTATTTGACAGACAGATCACAAGTAGGCAGAGAGGCAGGCAGAGAGAGAAGGGAGGAAGCAGGCTCCCTGCTGAGCAGAGAACCCGATGTGGGGCTCGATCCCAGGACGCTGGGATCATGACCTGAGCCGAAGGCAGCGGCTTTAACCCACTGAGCCACCCAGGCGCCCCCATGTTCTATTTTTAAAACAAACATTCTCTTTCTTTTCCTGAGGTTGAAACCCATTGTTCTACCAGGCCATATATGTCTAGGTAGCTCTCAAACATACATACCAAAGCACTTCTTGAATTGGTAGAGACTATCATAATGAGAAGAGAAGGTGCAGATCTAATAATCCGGAAGCTCAGCCTCCCAGACCATGGAATTTTCTATGGGACTCCCTTCTACTAGTCTAGACAAAGTCTAGATAAGCCACAAAATTAAAATAACAAAACGTTTTTCTTAATTTACTCTCAGAATCCTGTTTCATTTTGCATTACGTGTGAAGAATAACTAGAAATATTTTATAATTAAATTTTAACAGCATTTTCATGGGACTTCAGAAACAAAACCATATATTTGTGTCATATGTGCTATCCATACAAAATTTTATGAGGCATTTTACAGAGGTTAATTTTTTTATTAGCATATAATGTATTATTTGTTTCAGGAGTACAGGTCTGTGATTCCTCAGTCTTACACAATTCACAGCACTCCCCATAGCACATATCCTCCCCAATGTCCATCACCCAGCCACCCCATCCCTCTCATCCCCCCTCCCCTCCAGCAACCCTCAGTTTGTTTCCTAAGATTAATAGTCTCTATGGTTCGTCTCCCTCTCATCTTGTTTCATTTTTCCCTCCCTTTCCCTATGATCTTCTGTCTTGTTTCTCAAATTCGTCATATCAGTGAGATCATATAATAATTGTCTTTCTCTGACTGACTTTTTCACTTAGCATAATTATTTTTGTAATCAACATAGTTCTAAGAGTCCACAAATTTTAGTGGTTACTCTGACACACATCAAATTTGAATACAAGATCATTTAAAAATTGAAAACAATTTTATTTCATATATGCATATTTAATGAGGGAGAAGCTAAGTAATTACCTTATTACTCCTAATTCTTTTTTTTTTAAAGATTTTTATTTATTTATTCGACAGACAGAGATCACAAGTAGGCAGAGAGACAGGCAGAGAGAGAGGGGAAAGCAGGCTCCCTGCTGTGCAGAGAGCCCGACGCAGGGCTCGATCCCAGGACCCCAGGACCTGAGCCGAAGGCAGAGGCTTTAACCCACCGAGCCACCCAGGTGCCCCAAGTATTACTCCTAATTCTTAGTGATGTTTTAAAAAGAAGAAAGTTGCTGATATGATAAATAGCTTGTATATGATCAAAATATTTTAGTCTGAATCTACTACCACCAACTATTTGATTTGAGCAAGACACTTAGCTTTGAGGGACCTCATTTTTCCCAGGAGAGACCTGGATCATATAATTTCTGTCAATCTCTGGAACTCTAAAATTCTAATATCCTAAAAATAAGAATGTCTCTTATTTAATTTGCTCCTAGATAGAATGGGATTTAAATAGTTCTGATCAAATAGACATATATCATATTTAAAAACAAAAACAAAGTAAATGTGTAAAATGAGAAAAGTTTCTCCCTAACTTCTGATAATTTTTATCATCTTGAAGTCACCCCTGCATGAGGAAACAACTATGGGATTAGTAGCTTGTAGACAAATTTCATGCTTGGCAGTACTTCCCCTTGGTATCCAAAAATTTAAACTTTATGATTTATGAATATAGTTTGAGTTCTTATTCTCAGATGCAGCTGAAAACAAACATAGGTCTAATCCATATACAAAGTTCCAAAATTCAGGAAACACCTCCCCTTTTCTAAGGATTGTTTCAAGTTTAGACTGACGATCCCTATCACTTACTTGTAACAAAGTGAACTTTTCTATGTCCTCATAGAAGATGAATCTTCATTTCTCAAACATCTCCATAGGCTCATGTCAGGCACAAGCAAAGCACACCTAATAAACAATTTAAGTGGTCTATCATTGTTGGTGTTGATTTATCTCCCAAGTATGGATGAAAAATGTGAGAAAAATCAAGGTGAGAAGAGAATGGCCATCCTTTACTCATATTCTGGGCCTAGGATCAGTCTCAGTTTAAGCTCTGATTCTGTTGATCATATTTTTCATTCTAAGGAAGGCTCTGGTCAAATGATAATTTACTTATAAGAACCTCACGAGACTAAGATTTTACAGAGCAGTAGTGTTCACTTATAATTTTTCTAGACGTTTCCACATTCTTATGCAAAGCAAGTATTAAGGAGAAGTTGTTAACACAATTGGTTGATTTAAGATTGATTTCATAACTTTTATTCAATTCCTCCAGGGCTAAGTAACAAACATATTAAGCTGTATTTCTAGGCAGGAAATAAATAGTCACAAGGTTTACATATTTCATACCTCAGTATTTTATAAATTTTGGGATCTATTTTAGGTAAATTTAATACATTCAGTAAGTGGTTTTGTGATTATTTGCCCTCTTATTTCAGATAGTGCAAGGGAAAAAGTATAATATCCAGTTTTTTATACTTGTGCCATTTAAAAACATAAAAATTCATAATTTTTTGTGGAGACTCGTCAGGACATCAAAGATTGCAATTTAATTTTCAATAATTATGTCACTTGTCTTAAATTTGCCTTTCAATTATTGCTGTCACTTAAAGATTTTTGGTTGTTATATTGATATAATAATAATAATAATAATAATAGGGGTGCATGGGTGGCTTAGTGAGTTAAGCGTCTGACTCTTGATTTCGGCTCAGGTCGTGGTCTCAGGGTCCTGAGATTTGGCCCTTCATCAGGCTCTGTGCTCAGCATGGAGTCTTCTTGAAATCCTCTCTCTCCCTCCACCTCTGCCCTTTCCCCTGCTCATGCACTCTCTATCTCTTTCTAAAATAAATAAATATAATCTTTAAAAATGTAATCAGAATACTATCTATAAACTTTGTAAGATTCTCACAAACTTTAATAAATCAGGTAAGATGAATGGCATAAGTTTCAAGAAGTTTCACATGCACTTTTTGAAATGATGACTATAATCATGTTAATCAACGCATCAATCATGTCACATAGTTATCTTTGAGTTATACACCCATTAGAGTAGTAGTAGAAGGAAGAGAGTGATCAATTTTATATGAATGCCTTTAAGGAAGTATTTACTACAAGATGTTTATGTTGAGACTAGGATCATGAATATCATATTTCAGAATTGGGAATACAAATTGCACAAAAAAGAATCAACAGAGCAAGACTGAGACTTGCTAGCAAGACTGAGGTCCTGCTTGCAAATTTGTCCCTTCCCTGGAGTCTGGAAACTTAGATTTTAGGAGTGTTTCTACCACGCCCTGATAAGAATGATTCATTATGTCTAAACTATGCAGCTTTTGCTGCATACTTGGTTTCCTTCTGGGAGTCTGGGAATTTGGTATGTGCTAGGGAGCTAGACAGAGGGTGCCTACATAGCCAAGCCCCATTAAAAATCCTGGGCACTGAGTTTCTAAGGAGCTTCCCTGCTAGACATTTCACATTTATTGTTACAACTTATTGCTGGGAGAATTCAGTGCATCCTATGTGACTCCACTGGAAGAGGATCCTGGAAACTTGTGCCTGGTTTCCTCCAGATGTCACTCCTTCACCTTCTTCCTTGCTCCTATGTATTTGTATCCTTTAGTTGTAATAAGTTACAACTGTATGATGTATGCTTAGTTCTAAGAATCCTCCTAGCAAATCAGCCTCAGGGTAGTCTTGGAGAGAAACAGTACAGGATACATTTTTTGGGAGGTCACCTTTGGCAGAGAAAACAATAGTGGCCAGAGACAAGGACCACTTGTAAAAAAGGAAACACATTCTATTTTGGGAACTGCACCTCATTTTGAATGATTCTGCTAAGATGGGGAGGACAATTATATAAGGAGCCAAAGAAAACCTTAAACATTATCTAGATATTTGGTTATTTCCCTTTTTAAGGGCTTCTATTAGTTCAATTCTTATTTGACCAAGTCTTCTTCAAAGCTTCTTACTGAGAATGAGCCCAGAAAGGTAGTAATAGTCCAGCTGAAGTCATGGATCAGACTCAAACATCGCTGCTCCAAGAAAACTGTTCTGATTCCAACCAGTGAAAAATGGAATCTGTCCATGGTCTTATTTTTCAAAATACTTATTCTAAAGTAAGCTGCTTGAGAAGATTATGTGTGTGTGTGAGAGAGAGAGTTTTAAGATTATTTTATTTGCAGGACAGAGAGAGACAGAGAGAGCATGAGCAGGAAGGAGGGGGAGAAGCAGGGTCCCCGCTAAGCTGGGCTCTATCCCAGGACCCTGGGACCATGACCTGAACTGAAGGCAGACGTTTAACTGACTGAGCCACGCAGATGCCCAAGAAGAATTGTGTTTTATTTGTATTTATTTTTCCTTAATGCAGTGCCTAGCATAGTGTTTTATTAATGGAAGACATTTAATAAATATATTTATGATCCCTTATGAGATTATGAGCTTCTTACAAGATGGGACCATATTTTATTCATCTTTGTATCTCTGTAATCTAGTACAATATCTGGTTTACATTATCCATTCTTTCATTTCCAGGATATTTATTGAACATCTATGATGTGGCACACACAGTTCTAGGTGCTTATAATTAAATGGCAAACAAGATAACGGGGCTAACAGTCACATGGGAGCTGAATAAATGCTTGTTGCATTCAGTGGTATTTATCAGTCAGACTCTTGACTTCCCACAAGCCTGGCACTGTGAAAGCTGTCCCTTTCTCCTATATTTTATTTGCCTTATTTCCTTATCTGTACACTGTAATTCTGGTTTTGAAACTGGACTAACTACTTCTGCTCTCGTCACTTAGATTTTTCCCCTCAGAAATGGCATCAGCTCCTGGTCTAAAACAATTGTAACCAAAATACAGTTGGTATTGGAATATGACAATTATAAATTGTATTATGTAATTTAGATGATGTGTTCCAACAAAGGCAGGGAGTTTTGTTTGGTTGGTTTTCTTCCATAGTCTCAGAACTCAGGACAGTACTTTCTCAATAAAAATTTGTTGAGCAAGTCAGTTGAATAAATAACCTTATATTAGAATCAAATGAAAGTTTATCAATGAAATATTATTTAAAATTATATTTTGGAAGATAATATTAGCCAGGATAGACAAAACATGCAACACATAATGTGAAAGAAGCTGAAAACCTCAAGATGATTCTATAATGAAAGAATTTCCTGAGATGGGAGGCAGAAAATTTGGGCTCTGTGTGCTTTGTCATTAGTTTGCAATAATAGGACTTTTGTCTGGTCATTTTAAATTTTGTGCACCTCCCTTTTCTCATCTGTGAATTGAAGATGTTGAAAGAGATTTCTATGTTCTCTTCCACATCAGTATTAAATCCATGTGGTTGTTTAAAAGGAATGATACCTGATGGGCGTTATATATTTTTGTGTCATCCTTGCTCATGGGCCATGCTAATCTTCTCTGTATGGTTCTCATTTTAGTATATGTGCTGCCGAAGCAAACACCCTGATGGGAGTCACGTATAACCTAATTTGACCGGTTCTGTAGACTATTTCCATCAGTTGCTGGTCATTTTCTCATATTCTAAATTTATTAATGTCTCAGACAGTGATGACAATGGTGATGGGTAGGCAAATATAATAGAAACAACAGTATCAGCTTACAGGAAAAACTCTAGCGGATGAAGCTTTATCAGAATATAAAATAAAATAGTTAGCTAGGGGATGAGTAAGTAGGGAACAAAATAAGATGATGCATTTTTATCTGTCTTTTACAGTATATTTGAATTTAAGTGGTGAATAGCAGTAAGAAGGTTGAATTGATGTAGACTGATCCAGGAAGATGGATTTTCTTTTCTGGAAAATTTCTCATAGAATTTCACATGCTTCATAGACATAAAATCTCTTATTATTTTTAACAGTGATATGTCTTAGTAGATCTATTATTTATATTTAAAACGTAATAGTTTCTCATAGATTTATATAAATTAAAAAACCAAATATTTGATACAATAAAATGAATACCAGTGATATTTACTTTCTGTGCCAAATCCTCTTGAGAGTTAACATTTAGGTAAAATGCTATAACATGCAGATCACATTACTGAGGATTGGCTTGGGACAGGTTGCCATGGCTATTTATCCAAATATACAATTATCTGGGTCTTTCATCAGGAATGAGAATTCTCGGACAAAAACAAAGATTTACCATGCAGCCTGAAACAGACAGACAAGTAGCTTTAAACAATAAGCAACCTTTTCAGATTGATTTTTTTTTCCCCTTTCATCAAGAGTCACTGTCAATGATGTCTGGCTTTCCCCAGGATTCATGACATAAAATTTTTATCTTAGGAAATGTTTGTTAAAAACAAACAGACAGGGCGCCTGAGTGTCTCAGTCGGTTAAGCATCAGACTCTTGATTTTGGCTCAGGTTATGATCTCAGGGTCATGGAACCCGCTCAGCACCCAGTCTGCTTGGCCCTCTCCTTCCTCCCCCTTCTACCTTTCCCCCACTTGAGCACCTGCTCTTTGCCCATGCTGAGCTCTGAGCACACCTGTGTGCACCCTCTCTCTCTCTAAATGAAAAAATAAAATCTTAAAAAACAGTCAGTATTTAGTGTATTTGTATTATAGGATGTCTATAATGTAGCACCAGGATTTTGTTGTATCTGTCCATAATTATTTTTCTGGAGTGTAAGTTTTTGAAGGACCTGATTCTGGAAACACATAAGACTATCATGAAGATTTATGTTTGGATTTCCAGTAGAAACTTTTAGAAATCAAATGTTTTTTGATGTATTATATTTTGGGCTAAATATGAAGGGAGGGGGGGATAATTCTTCTAAAACCTTTTTTAAAAGACTAAGTAAAGAGTTTAAGACTGCTAAAATATGACCTCTCAAAAACTTCTCAGCAACTTTCTGAGGGGGAAAAAATGTGATTAGTAAGTCACATTGATGGTGAAGCTAACTTGAAAATGAATTTTTACATAAATTTTAAGTTCAGGGGCACCTGGGTGGCTCAGTGGGTTAAGCCTCTGCCTTCGGCTCAGGTCATGATCTCAGGGTCCTGGGATCAAGCCCCGCATCGGACTTTCTGCTCGGCAGGGAGCCTGCTTCCCTTCCTCTCTCTCTGCCTGCCTCTCTGCCTGCTTGTGATCTCTGTCTGTCAAATAAAAAAATAAAATCTTTAAAAAAAAAAAAAATTTTAAGTTCAGTATATCATTCATGAAGGTATTTGTATTTAATTTTTCAAACATTGTATCTGAACCTAGTCATCTTTGTCTAAATGTTCTGTTTTGGTCTGATTTTGAAATTCTCATTATTACATGTCGGCTATCTCCTTGATTTTCAAGGATTTCATAAAAATTATGTCATTAGAATTTATATTTCATATTTTCCCAAACTTGTCAACTATAGTCCTCTTGCTACAAGATTACCTTATCCAATACCAATATTCTCTCTTCTGTTTATGCAGTTCTTCAAAGACTTCATCCAGCCCCAAATCTCCAACTCTAAACTTCAAGTTAGTTATCACCAAATCCACTGTTATTAATTCCATTGATAGATATTTATCGAGTATCTTCTGACTTGCTAAGCACTGTGTTGAGAACAATGGTGAGAATTTTCCCCATCCCAGTCTTTCTTTCATCTTGTTTATTCACTCATTCTTTTATTCAACAAATACTTAATAGACTGCTATTTTGTGCCAGGAAAAGCACTAAGTGGAAGATTACAGTTTACAATTTCTTCAAAACATGAGAAATGTAAATGGACAATTTCAGCTTTAAGAAGTAAGTGCTAGTTTGATAAAGGTTTTATACAGTAAGCTCTGGAAGATGGGTGGGCATGGAGGGTCAAGAAAGGGTTTTGCATGATTTAGCATCTTGCCTGAGAAATCAAACCCGAGCCAGTTGTCTTGGTTTAGATTTCTCTAGACGTTGACCCTGAGACAAGGATTCAAATGCAAGTAGTTTATATGATAAACTGGTAGAGAAGTGGGGAAATAAAACAGGGAGGAGAAAGATGCCAAAATAAAGTGTACATGATCAAACCAGTTACCACCATGGACGACTGGAACTCTACCCCTCTAGGGAAATAGGAGAAACACTGTGGTATACAACTTAGAGTTATCTATCATCCTCTGCTCCAGGTTGAAGAATCTGGTTTTTATTAACCAGCTCCCTGTCCATCATTATCCACTTTTGCAGACACCGACTCTTTGTCATGTTTAGTTTTCCTTATGCATGACCACATGTGCTCTTAAGGCTAAATAAAACCTTAAGACCAATAAGTGCAGATATTTACATTGAGCAAGCTTAGATGTGTATAAATGAATGTTGTAGACATAGGCACAAGGTAACAACACAATCTGCTAAACCAGGTAATTTCATAGGCAGGGGATAGACCACAGCCAAAAGGCAAATTACTAGCCAGGTTTCTTGAGGATATATTGCCTAAGCAGAGTTGTCAAGGTTTCCCCCACCTAATTTTATTTTGAACTTTTTGTCACTAAACCACCTCTATGGCATGGAGAGTAGTCTCTTTCTAACCCTAAAAAAGTGGTACACTCGGGTTCTTTTCCCAGTCTACAATCCTCCTTTCTACATCAAATTGTCTTTCAAAATCCAGGTTATGACCTTCCCAAATATTCTATGGTGGCAACAATGTCCCCTTTTCTGAGAGTTTTAGTGTGTGTGTTTGTGTGTGTGAGACAAACTATTCTCTGCCATTGTGCATTGGTTCCTGTTTAACGAATGTTTTATTTGCCTCTTCCCCAACTCCCTGAAGTGCAGGGACCTATGTAAGTTAGAATTACATTGTGCTGTTTGATAGAAAAGTGAAAATATCACTATTTTTCTCTCTTGTGTAAACTTGGATTATCTAGGTTGATATGACAGTTTCTCTACCATCAGCGATCTATAGCCCTAATCCTAAATATACTGCTTCCACATCATAATCTGAGTTAGCTGCTGTGAACCTAACCTCTGTGCCCATATTTTAGCTAGCAGAACGCAGGCCCTGAAGAAGAAACCTATCTCCTGGTAGGTCACTTTAAGGTTATTACACAACATATGCCCTTAAAACCACATAGTGAAATGGTCACACTTGGATGTCAGAGAGTCTAGAGTATTAACTATTCCAAGTAGTCATATGTGTTATGCTGGGTCCCTTAAGAAGCAAACATCAGGACGGAATTAGTTGTGCAAAAGCTTAACTGGGGGGATGCCTATGAAGAATAAAGGAGAGTAGGAGCTGATAGGGAAAACTTTCAGATTATGATTGATGCCGATCTGTCATCTGAGAAAGGAAGGAATTGAGTAGGAAGAACTTCATACTGCAGTACAACTCTGAGTCTCAGGCAGGCCTATAGGAAGCCCCAGAGCAAAGATTTTCCATTAAAGAAGTCCGATGTTGGGCATGAATGGCCCAGTTTTGTTCCCCAGGTGTGCTCCATCCTCCCAACTGGCTGTCTCTGGCAGGGGTCGTGAGTGGCTCTCTTGTGGGTTGCCACGGGAGGTGACCACGGCCCTTTGCTTCGATTACTATGGAATCTTCACAGAACCCTTCCTCACACTTCTTTTCTACCCTGTTAACTTCCAATGCAATATTATACCCATGACTGTGAAATATTACACACATATGCTTCATGAGTAATTTGCTCACTTTCAATGTCAGCTCATACTCTAGTTTTTTCTTGGTTTTCTAGCAAAATCACACATTTAGAGAGGCTTTCAGATGTAACAAGATTCTGAGTTCCAACGTATCTTCGAAAGCCAAGGAAATTTTTCTAAGAAAGATGGGATTTTATTAGTTGTTGAATGGAATTTGTTAAAGGGGATGAACACTGACAAAGGCAGCATAATATTATGGGTTTGTAGAGTTCAGAATGAAGGAAATGAGCACGTGTGATTTCACAGATGAAATTTAGTTCAACTTCTGCAATTAGGGAACAGCTGAGGACAAGGAGGCACAGGTAATCTACCTAAGTTCCCACAGTACATTGAGGCAGCGTCAGGCCTACGTCCCTGGTCTCCCAATATTTTGGTGTGTGCTCTGCTCTGTCTCTCTTTTTGCATCGGGCTTTATCACCAAACATTGCTAACTGGTAAGCTCTATTTGGAGGTCATATCCTACAGAAGGAATTGAACAGAAATAAAGTGACTTGGGGTTTTAAAGGTCAGGCCAAAAAGGCTATTTTCCTGAAGAAATGAAAGACTTTGTTATACCCATTAAGCATAATAATTGGCGACTGATAGGCATAATGCCTTATGCTCTGGTTAACCTAATCAACAGAATCTGCAAAATATCAATCCATTCACTGCTTACACTAGGAGGTACTTCTGGAGAAATGCTAGGCTTTCATATTAATTGGAACAAATTGCACATAATGGCCTTCTCTAAATGGTCTGATGCCTCACGCTGTCAAATCTTCACAGTCCAGATCTGGAGGATCACTCTCTTGGGCATAAAGATGCAAAGAGCTTCACCTTCCCAAAGTTGTTCACCTGCGGTATTAGAGGACTGCTGCATGAATCACAAGTAATAGTAGTTTGCTACTTCTTCTCCCATTATTGTTAAGCAGAAAATAAACTGCAAAGCTAAACACTCACCCCAGGCTTGCTTACATCTTCATTTCCGTACCTCTGAGAATTCAGGTGCATTTTCAACAAGTTTATAGCTCCATAAGACATTAATATAGCCCTTCGGTTGTGGTAATGTTCTGCCAAGTGCAGTGCTCAGAATGGCATCATGTGTACTACTAATAGTGCGTTAAATCTCTCTCAGATCCTGCCGATCCCCAGGATCAAGGTTGTTCCAGGGGAGCTGTTTGAAGAGATTGCTGATGCTCGATATTGATAACAAGGAGCCAAGGATGAAGGCTGCATTCAGTACTGAAACTGTGTCTTCTTTTACAATAAACACCTACAGCTTTCTTTTCTCTTTTGGACACTGATGGCATAATGATAACCAGAGAAAGGTCCTCAGCAGAGAGAAGGTAACTGGGCCAATGAGGTAATAATAAGTGCATCATGCAAACTCCAGGAACAAGATAAAAAATCAGTTGGACCAGGGTTGTGCTAGTTTGTCCTGACTTTTCTATTGTTTCCAGGTCACACTTAGGAATAAGTGCCCAGGTGATTAATTGTGGCACCTTTTATCAAATAATGAGAGTTTAACTTCAAGTAACAGAATATTCAGACAGGAGTGGCTCAGACAGTAAGAACGTTACTACCTTACATAGTAAGGAGTCTAGATCTAGACGGTGTCGGGGTTTGTTTACGGATTCAATGACATCATCAAGGGTTAAGGACCTTGTCATTTTTCCGATAGACCACCCAACATTTACTGTGTTCATGATCATAATGGTTTGTCAGAGAGCATGTTGACCAGTTATTAATTTAAAAAACAAAAATCCGGGACTCATGGGTGGCTCAGTTGGTTAAGCATCTGCCTTCAGGTCAGGTCATGATCTCTGGGTCCTGGATGCAGTCCAGAGCAAGTCCCTCCTTGCTCACCGGGGAGCCTGCTTCTCCCTCTGCCTGCCGCTCCCTCTGCTTGTGCTCTATCTCTGACAAGTAAATAAAATCTTTAAAAAAATAAATAAAAAACAAAAATCTCTAATTCCCAGTTGATTAAGTGCAATTTATAAACTTTGTGAAAAATAACAGAGGCTAATACTTTTATGACATTATCCTAGGGAACAAGAAACTCTTTAAGAAGTCACACAAAATTTTAAAAGTCATAAAAGTTATTATTTAACTATTATTAAAATTAACATATTCTATTGATCAAATTGTCATAAAGAGAGTAAAAATATAAGCCACAAACTAAATAATATTTATAACACAGATAGCCAATAAAGGAATGAATTCAGAATATGTATATATTCAGTATAATACTTACCAATTAATAAGAAAAATATAAACACTCAAATAGAAAAATGAGCAAAAGATATGATTTTATAGCAAAGGCAAATAAAGGGACTTAGTCACATAAAAGAGATGTTCAACCTATGTAATTAGATAATTTGTTAATTAAACCTCAGCTACAATGGACTGAATTTTTGCCCCCCAACAATTCACATGTTGTACCTCTGACCACTAACAGGATGCTCTTTGGAGATGAGGCCTTTGGAAGGTAATTAAAGTTTCCTTAGTTTATGAGGGTGGGGCCCTCATGATAGAATTAGTGAGTGGACTTAGAAGAATAAGAGGAGAAAGGGATCCTTCTCTTACCAAGTGAGGTCATACTAAGAAGGTAGCTGGCTGCAAGCTAGGGAGAGAGCTCTCACCAGAACTTGACAATGTCAGCACCCTGATCTCAAACTTTGAGCCTCCAAAACTGTGAGAGAATAAATTTCTGTGTTTAAGCTATCCAATCTATTCTGGTATTTTGTAATGGCAGCCAGAGCTGACAAAGACAATAATATAACATCAGACTGGCAGCTATTAAAAAAATGAGATCATGTCATGTATATTGGCCAATTTATGGATTAAAAGAAAACACATCGACTGCTTGTGGATGAATAAACTGGAACAACCATGTTGGAAAACAGTTTGGTATTCCCTAGAAAATCTGAGAATGTGAACATCCTACATTTCACCTAGAAATTAGGGAAACACTTCCAAATGTGTACTGGGAAACAAGCACGTAAGTGTATAAAATAGCTTTGTCCATCATGGTCCAAAACTAACTTATCAACAGCAAAATTGACAAATATATTGTGATACATTTATAATACATAAGAATGCTGTACTACAGTGAAAATAAACATAACTAACCCACAGGGTTAATGTCAAAAATATAATATAAAATGAAAGAAGCAAGTGACAAAAGAGTACTTACAATACGATTTCATTTATGTGAAGTTCAAAAACAGGTAAAACAAAATGTCATTTTATATTATTTTTTATTCAAATATAATTAGTAAATAGTGGTATAATAGTTTCAGGTGTATTATATGATGATACAAAAATTCTACTCAATTTCCAGTGCTCATCAAGGTAAGTGTACTCTAAATTCCCTGCATCTGTTTTACCCATCCCCTCACCCACTTCCCCTCTGGCAACCACCAATTTGTTCTCTGTATTTAAGAGTCTGGTTTTTTTGTTTGTCTCTTTTTTCTTTGTCTATTCATTTTTTCCCCTTAAATTCCACATACGAATGAAACCATACAATATTTGTCTCTCTCTGACTGACTCATTTCTCTTAGCATTATATTGTCTGGTCCATCCATGTTGTTGCAAATGGCAAGACTTCATTCTTTTTACCACTGAGTAATATTCCATTATATACATACCACATCTTCTTTACACTCTCATCTATCACTTCTGTATCTTGGCTATTGTAAATAATGCTGCAATAAACATAGGGAGGCATATATTATTTCGAGTGTTTTCATTTACTTTGGGTAAACACTCAGTAGTGGAATTACTGGATTATATGGCAGTTCAATCTTTAATTTTTTCAGGAATGTCCACACTGTCTTCCACAGTGGCTGTACCAGATTGCATTCCTAACAACAGTGCAGAAGGCTCCATTTTCTCCATATCCTCTCTAACACTTGTTTCTTGTGTTTCTGATTTTAGCCATTGTGACACGTGTGAGATGATATCCCAGTGTAATTTTGATTTGCATTTCCTTGGTAATGAGTGATGTTCAGCATCTTTACATATGTCTGTTGGCCACTCTAAGTCTTCTTTGGAAAAAATGTCTGTCCAGATCCTCTGCCCACTTTTTAATCAGATTATTATTATTTTTTGGTGTTGAGTTGTGTAAGTTCTTTATGTATTTTGGATATTAACTCCTTACTGGATATATCATTTGCAAATATCTTCTCTCGTTCCTTGGTGGCCTTTTTGTTTTATTGATGGTTTCCTTCATTGTGCAAACACTTTTTATTTTGGTATAGTCCCCAAAGTTTAATTTTGCATTTGCTTCCTTTGGCTGAGGAGACATATCTAGAAAAATGTGTCTATGGGCAATGTCAAAGAAATTACTGCTTATGATTTCTTCTTGGATTTTTATGGTTTCAGGTCTTACATTTAGGTCTTTAATTCATTTTTATTTTTATTTTAATCAGCATTATTAGGTAAAATTGACATGCAATTGACTATATTTAAAGTATAAAATCAGATACATATTAATATATGCATGTATCTGTGAAACCATCACTATAATCAAAACAGTGAACATATTAATCACTCCCAAAGTTTCCCTCTGCACCTTTGTAATTCCTTTTTCATCTCCTTCTGTATCACATCCCCCATTCTTATCACAGATCTGCCTTTTATTATTATGTGTTTGTCTTTTTTAGAGTTTTTTTGTTTGTTTGTTTGTTTGTTTAAAGATTTTATTTATTTATTTGACACAGAGAGAGAGAGAGACA
Organism: Martes martes; assembly: GCF_963455335.1. Taxonomy (NCBI): domain Eukaryota; kingdom Metazoa; phylum Chordata; class Mammalia; order Carnivora; family Mustelidae; genus Martes; species Martes martes. The sequence continues at coordinate 50,899,270 of NC_137893.1, forward strand.
GCGAGGGAGGGGAAAACAAGCAGGGGAAGCAGGAGCCCAATGCAGGGCTCGATCCCAGGACCCTGGGATCATGACCTGGGCCTAAGGCAGATGCTTAATGGCTGAGCCACCTGGGTGCCCCATTATCTTTTCTAGAGTTTTATATAAATGAAACCATACAGTGTGATTATTTCTTGATCTGTCTTCTTTCACTCAGAATAATCATTTTGAGATCAACAAAGCTGTTGTTATAGCAATAGTCCATTCTTTTTTATTGCTGAATTGTATTGCATAGATATACCACAATGTATTTTATCCATTCACCTGTTGGCTGACATTTCAATAGTATCCTGGTTTGGGCTATTATTAATAAAACTGCTATGAACATTCCTGTACAAGTCTCTGTATGCACATTTATTTCCTTTTCTTTTCAAGTGGGATGACTGAATCAGTGTTAAGAGTGTGCTGAACTATTTAAGAAATTTCCATTGTTTCCCAAAAAGCTCGTACCATTTTATATTTCCACTAGGAGAATATGAACATTCTTTGTACCTTTGTAAAATTGATCATCCCTATTTGTATGGGTTCATTTCAGGATTCTTTATTCTAAAATAATATATTTTAAAATAATACATAAATAACAGATTAAGCTATAAATAAAAGAAAAAGAACAACTAACACAAATTTCAGGGTCATGATTACCTTCACATGAGTTGATAGAACAAGATGAGATCAAGGAAAGGCTTTTAGGATACAGAATGTTCTTTTTTTTTTAAGTTGGGTTATGAGTATAAGCTGTTAGGTTTTGTTATTAGTCTTTAAACTTGACTTATACATTACAGAAAATCTATTTTATAAACTGTACTCTATAAAGCCTAAAGCCCTAAACCATAAAAAAGTACCCCCAAACTGACTTCTCCATACCTTCTATTAGTCAAAACTGTTTTACATGATGTTCCTCCCCCAAACAATCATTGCCGAAGGGGAGTTAAATTTTTTATGTGTTTCACAGTGACCAAAGCTGACGTGCTGATATTAAGCTAATTTCTCACTACCTCAAACCCATTTTTTTATACAGTTTTCCTCCCTTATCCACAGTTTTTCTTTCTGCCGTTTCAGTAACCTAGGGCAAAGTGCTAGCGGGAAACATATGATCCTCCTTTTGACATATCATCAAAAGGTCAGGAGTAGTCTAATGCTGCATCATGGTGCCTCTGTCATTCACCCCACTTCATCTCATTATGTAGGCATTTATCATCTTGCATCATCACAAAAGAAGGGTGAGTACAGTACAGTAAGATATTTTGAGAGAAAGGCTACATTCATGTTACTTTTATCACAGTATATTATAGTTACAATGGTTCAATTTTATTATTAGTTATTGTTATTAAACTCTTACTGTGTCTAATGTGTAAGTTGAAATTTGTCATAAGTATGCTCGTAAAGGAAGAAAAACATTCTCATATGTAGGGTTCTGTACTATCCGCGGGTTCAGGCATCCACTAAGGGTCTTGGAATGTTCAGGCATCCACTAAGGTCCCCCACACTTAAGAGGGGGACCATGAACTCTCTGAAACCAGGGCTGAAACTGCAAACATTACCCCTTTGCCTACTCCTTCTCTGTTAGGCGGACAGCAGAGGGCACTAGAGGCAGCCTGGAAGGCGGCGAGCTAGAAAAGGGATAGGAAACTTCCTGCGGGACGTCCTATCCTATTAGTATCTCCAGGCAATTGGGTCCAGTCTTCAAATTGTATTCCATGTTTCCAGACTAGTCACTGAGTTACCAACACCAGGAAGTGCCCCCTTTGCCTTGGTCTGAATTCAGATTTCCTCCCATTTTCTAGGTCTGATCAACTGAATTCTTCCCTTTCTTCCCCTCAAGACCTGGGGCTAGAAGCTGCTTCCTACATTTTCTATCACCTTTACCTCACAATTCCCTTTTTGTCTTGTAGTCTTCAAAAACCTTTCCAGTTAACCATTCTCTGTATCAAACTCACTCTTAAAATAGCTGTAGTGGTTTCAGTTTTGCTGACTTGACTCTCCGTATGTCATTCACGTTAGCTTTTTTTCTTTCTGAAAGATATGGTAGCCTCTAAGAGAAAGTTAAACATAAAAGCTACCACACAACCTTTTTTTTTTTTTTAAGATTTTATTTACTTATTTGACACACACACACAGAGATCACAAGTAGGCAGAGAGGCAGGCAGAGAGAAAGGGGGGAAGCAGGCTCCCCACTGAGCGGAGAGCCTGCTGTGGAGCTGGATCCCAGGACCCTGAGGTCATGACCTGAGCTGAAGGCAGAGGCTTAACCACTGAGCCACCCAGGTGCCCTTTAACACAGTTCTGAAACCTAAGTTAAGGACTCTGTTTTAGTTCTAAGGACCACAGGCTATTGAGGTCACTAAGTTCTTACACCCATCTTATGCAATGATGAAAAGGCCGATCAACGCATCTTGAACACTTAGTCAACAAATGAAAAAATACTTTCTAACAAGCTCTCTGGTGCTTTTTAGAAATAACAGTAGTGAAGGGCCCCTGGATGTTTAGCTGGTTAAGAGTCTGACTCTTGATCTCAGATCAGAGCTTGATCTCAGGATTGTGAGTTCAAGCCCCACATTAGAGCCCACTTAAAAAAAGAAAGAAAGAAAGAACAGTAGTGAAAACACCTAGTGAGGTTAGTTAGCAGTGTCTGAACTGTATACATGTGACTAGAATCTTTTAAATTCTGACTTTCTATACCAGGATTAGCGTATTTCAAATGATAACTAACAACCCAGGGAGTATACAAAAAATAACACATACCATGCACAGTACACATGGAGCATACATGTGTATGTGTCTATGTGTGTGCTTGTGCTTGTGTACTCCTCAGTAATAAAGTATTACATTGTAATTTATAGTTAGTATAGCATCAAGCATGGTTCATATCCTAAGCCTGAAAGAAAAGACTTCCCTGGGCATATTGCCTCTTCTTGTCTAAATAATACTGCGGTTCTATGATAAAGACCAACAATATCTGTCTCAAGCCTAAGTATGTTTTCTAGATTTGTAAATCTTTACATGTTAAGCTGGTAGAATTTAACTTCATTGGATTGTATGAGGAAGATTAAAATTTTATTGGTGACTCTAGTGTTTATACAAAGGTTTCCATATTTCACCCAGGGCAGTTCTGGTTTATTTTTGTTATCTTAGTACATTATTGGTAAGAACTCCTTCCAGTTTCAATACTGATCACGTTTGGACAATACAATATTCAATAATTCCAGTAAATAGAGTAATAAAATGAATCCTGTCGACTTTCATTGTCAACATGCTCAATTAGTTCGGGTGGACATGTAAAATGCTATATAGTCTCTAAAAATGTTCTCTATTAAGGTTGAAAGGTGGATTATTATTTAAATTTATTTTCAGAACTGCAGTAAGTTTTACTTTCTACACTTCTAACCCTCTACATGTCTGTGTGAGTTCTAAGTATGAATTTAAAGTATTTTTTTCTCTGCATACTGGGAGAATGTGGTATGTAATTAAAATGAAAAATTAAAATTTGATGAGAAAACTCTGTTCTCTGTTTTCTAACAGATGAAATATCAATGTGTTCTTAGATTATAAATGAGAGTTTTCAACCAAGAAATGTAAATTGATTAGGAGTGATTTAGTGCAACTCACTGCATCTGTACTAATTGCACAAAATAAGAAATCATCTTTACCTCAGAAATCTCAAAATCTGCTATAATGTTAGTGAAAGCCTTGGTAGGTAAAACCTCTGGCTTTTAATTCAACTGATCAAAGCCATTTAAAGGAATAAAAAAATGTGCAGCACCAGAGAAACACTTAAAAGTTCAAACGGTAGGAAAGAAGATGTTTGTGTGCTGCTACAGGCACCTTGAAACTACAGTAATTAGCCTTGAGTTAATAGCTGAGCAAAAACCCAAACATTGAACCTGAGACAAAGTTATTGCATCTGATATATCCAAAAGACATCATATTCATAAACAGGTTTTAAAAGGCTTTTTTCTCCAATATTTGCATACAAGAGAGAACAGAAATCTTTATATTGCCATATTAGCTTAGAGGTGTAGAGCTCTTGATTTTCTTAAAGGCGCTTAAGAGCAAATTCTTTGTAGAAGCTCTGAAGAGGATTTGGGAAGAACCCCCAGAGATGAAGTTATATGCTCCTGCGATCCAGCTGGACAACACGCCCTCTAAATCTAGACATGTTGAGTTAATGAGTCTGGGAACAGTAAGTCTAACATAATTTTCAGTCCTGACTTTCTGTTCTTTCCTGCAGAATGCAGTCTGAGAATAATCTACAGTCCTTTCTCTTTCATCATATTTATGAAGGTAATAGGCCATCCTGCTTCTCTCTCCTAATCAGGCCAGGTATGGGAATGGTAGGCTTTGTCTAATTTTCAACTGTGGGCCATAAAGGTCATTGATGACCAAAGGTTTTGATTTATCTTACTCACTGTAGAACTATTTACTGTTAAATACCCCTATAATTGAAATTTAAAGAGGTTTACTTTGTCTAGCCTTAAGAAGATAAAGTGTAGAGAAGTGATTTAATTTCATTCTGAAGTCTATTCTCTGACAGTGGTTTTCAGTTCTATTAAAGGTCAGAGCAAAAGGTACAGAGCAAAGGAACAAGAGAAATGTGAGGTAGATGTTAGAAACTTTTGGGTTTTAATTTGGGAATAACTAGAATTTTTACTGCCCAGATGTTAGTTCTTCTGACGATATTTAAGGAGAAGGTACCAAATCATCATTTTCCTGGGAAATTTGGAATGCTATCTTTGCTGGACCAGAGTAAGCAGTGGTTAAGTAAGTAATGTTATTCTATTTTTGAAGTTGACTATGTGCTGTCCTCCCTCTCTGTCTCATCCATCTATCATCTATTAATCACTTAAAGTGATTTATTAATGCATTTTATTAATCTAAATTTATAAAACCTGCCTAGAAATCAGTTAGAACTCCTTTGAGGAATCTAATTCCTCAAACGATATACTTGAAGCTTCATAGTAGTCTGGACATTTAAACTGCTGTGTATATGAGATTGTGAATGAATGTATGTGTATGTGTGTTTTGAAAGTACTGTATCAAAAAAATCTTCTTTAGGTGGCTACGAAACTAAAAAGAACCACAAAGTCCTCCGTTAAGCCTCTGAGGAGACTTGGAGAAGTCAGAGACTGTTAAGGAATCAGGAAATAACTGTTTGAGATTATATATATATATATATATATATATATATATATATATATATATCTGGTCACTCCCTCAGTGGGGCAGACTTGAATCTGAAAGGGGATAATGACTTATTTCTCAACAAGTTTGGATCTTTACTGCTCCACAGAAACCAATAAAAGATCTCATTGCATTATAAGATACTTAATGGGACCATTAAGAACCTCAGCTTCCTCTGAGGGAGAGTTGGTGCCTGACTCTGGCAGATAATCTCTCCAAGAATTAAAAGTAGGCAAATTTATTGAGTTTTGACTATTGAATCCGATTTTTAATTTTCAACTTCATTGCTGACATTTTATCTTCAGCCATATGTATGAAAGCATTTCAAACCCTTCATTATCAAATTCATTTTAGTTATTCTGTTAAAATATCAGCAATATGCTAGCTACTGGGGTCATGTAATTGTTAAGATACTTAGCTATTGGACTTTCTTTGTCAGAAAAAAAGAATTTTTTTTGTTTTGTTTTATTTTAAATAGCCTGGGCAACAACTAATTTCATAGCTAATGAATAAAGTTATTGAAAAGAAAATTCTGAAACATACTACCATACCCTTAATGAAGAATTAAAAATGTCTTAATAAAATTGATGTTTTGTACGATATTATCCAATACTCTTGAAAGACATTGGCATCTTCTTTTTTTTTTTTTTTAAGATTTTATTTATTTATTTGACAGAGAGAGATCACAGCAGACAGAGAGGCAGGCAGAGAGAGAGAGAGGGAAGCAGGCTCCCTGCTGAGCAGAGAGCCCGATGTGGGGCTCAATCCCAGGACCCTGAGATCATGACCTGAGCCGAAGGCAGTGGCTTAACCCACTGAGCCACCCAAGCGCCCACACTGGCATCTTCTTAATAGTGACTTCACGTTTATTCAATACTCAAGGGATTGAACACATTTTAGCAATAACTTTTATGTGAATCTAAGACATTTAGCTTCTGCTATTGCTCCATTTTTGTGAAGTCATTTGATAATTTTTAAGAAGCTGCTCATTTATCAGTGAATTGCTCTAATCCATGTACACATATATGATACTTATACAGACACATATACATGTATATAAGCACATGTTCATATCAAGCACCTTACAATATTTATCAAATAAGTAGGTAATACCCTTTGTTGTAGTTGTCTGCATGAACATATTATGGAAAAAAATAAGCAAAATGGAGAGATACATTGAATATCTCGGACTGTAAAAATTTCACATAGTCTAATCAAGAAAGTGAGATGCAGATTTTTGGAATCTCCCCTGAGCTATAGTATCGATGATATTGATTAGCTTTTCATAGCTACCTATTCATCCTATGTGGGTGTTGCAATACCAACAGTGCACATTTTAGTAGCTGTCCCCACCCCACCGTGCTTGCTTCTTGCTTTACGTGTGATTTCATACTTGAAAGATGCTCTATGTGCTGTATGGTTTATGGAACCAATTCAGATCTTCTACTTTTTCTTTTTTTTCCCCCCATTTCAGATCTTCTGAAGAATCCAGAGCTCTGTGGAACATGGTCAATATTGGCCTAGGTGAAACCTAAAAGGTTTTTTCATTTAAAAGTACTAGGTGTCTGGGTGGCTCAAGTCATGATCCCAGGTCCTGGATCAAGCCCCACATCCCTGCTTCTCCCTCTCCACCACTTGTGCTCTCTTGCACGTGCTCTCACTCTCTCCCTCTCTCTCTCTCAAATAAATAAGTAAAATCTTAAAAAAAAAGAACCCAATATCATTAAAAATAAATAAATAAATAAAAGTGCTAGGTCATGTATGTATCTCCATCTACACTGACATATTTCTATTGATTCTGTAATTGAGATGTGTTACTAATCCCTACATTGTTAAAATGCATGAAGTCAATCCATAAGCAGGGAGATGACATTTTGAGAGAAATAATGGGAATACTCACCTGGGGACTGGCAAAGTTAGGTAGAACAGAAATGCTATCACTATGATCTTTCTAAGATCCCCAAAGTTAGTGTGGCTTTAGGCTTTCCACAGGGAACCATTCTCCTGTAGCTCTATTATAAGATCTCTGCTGAAGTAAAGCTCTACTCTGCTTACACTAAGACAGGAGCAATAAAGAAAAGAACAATAATCTTTTATCCCAAGGGCAGGAGGAGCCTATTGATTACAATAGATAAATTGTTAGCAGGTTTTTATATGATTTGATTTGCTACATCCGTATCAAATGTTTTAAAAATTATGTTGCGATATATTGTAAATGCACTTGCTCTGAAAACTGAGAAGATAAAACAATAAAAATAATCTTTTGCCATAAATGTGGACGATTTCTTGAGGTTTTATTTGTCTTAGATTTATGTATGCAATTCAAATGCATAGAATTTACCACCAGTTGGTTTTCACCACAGGCTTCTGTTTGTTTCACAGAAGCATGATCAATCTGTGCTTTTCTACGGAGTGTTACAGTTTCTGATGTTCCATTATCTAAACTGTGATTACCCAACCTGATCAATTATTCTTAGGTGAAAAAAAAGTCTCCATTCCCAAATGAAAGAGAAGTTAAATTTACTCTATGAAAGCAAAAGAGGAAAAAAAAAGTGTTGATGGATTTGGTCCTTTAAATTGAATTACTGACAGAAATAAAGATTGGAAAAAATATACATGCTATTCCCTCTGCCTAGAATCACTTTTTTAGGTACCACCCTTGGATGGCAAAATCTGACCAAAATATAAGATGCAGATTAAAGATAAGTTCCTCTCCGAAATTTTCCTGACATTTACTAGTTGAAGCTAAGCACTTTTCCTTCTTGCTCATGAATCTAGATTGGGCTCAAATGGAGTTCAGGCACAGCTGATAGTATACGGGAAACTCTTCGGTGTGGACTGAAAGAACAAGTTTGCTTAGGCATTTTAGGTAGTTTATTGATTTCCTAGCTCTGCCTTACCAAAGTACTACAAAGTGGGTGGTTTAGAACAACAGACATCTAGTCTGTTGCAGTTCCAGGGGCTAGAAGCTCAAAATCAAGGTCTCAGCAGGGCCATGTTCTCTCTTGGCATTCTTTGGCTTGCCGCTTCACCATTCCCATCTCTGCCACTGGCTGTTGTCACGTGACACTCTCCTTTGTGTCTGTTTCTTCACCTAGCGCTCTCTTCCTGTATCTTCACATTGTGTCTCTTTAGGACACCAGTTATCTTTTTTTTTTTTTTTAAAGATTTTATTTATTTATTTGACAGACAGAGATCACAAGTAGGCAGAGAGGCAGGCCGAGAGAGAGAGGAGGAAGCAGGCTCCCCGCTGAGCAGAGAGCCTGATGCGGGACTCGATCCCAGGACCCTGGGATCATGACCTGAGCCGAAGGCAGAGGCTTTAACCCACTGAGCCGCCCAGGTTCCCAGGACACCAGTTATCTTTGATTAAAGGCTCATCCTATTCCAGTCTGATCTTATCTTAACTACTTCTGCAAAAACCTTATTTCTAAAGAAGGTCACACCCTGAGGTACTGGGTGTTAGGACTTCAACATACCTTTTTGGAGGACATAATTCAACTCCTAGTGGCCAGAAAGGAAAGGGGATATCTTGTTGGGGAGTTGGGCTCAAAACCTGCATGGGGAGCGGGGCGCCTGGGTGGCTCAGTGGGTTAAGCCTCTGCCTTCAGCTCGGGTCATGATCCCAGGGTCCTGGGATCGAGCCCCACATCGGGCTCTCTGCTCAGCGGGGAGCCTGTTTCCCCCTCTCTCTCTGCCTGCCTCTCTGCCTACTTGTCATCTCTCTCTCTATCAAATAAATAAATTTAAAAAAAAAAAAACCTGCATGGGGAGGATAGCCTGTCCTCGGTGTTGGTTGCTGGCTTCTTGGCTTAGCACTTGGATTTGCTTCTGAAGTCTGTGAGGAGAGGGTAGACATGGCAGGGAAAACAAAGATGGCTAGGGTTTGGGGCACCTGGGTGGCTCAGTTGGTTAAGCATTTGCCTTTGGCTCAGGTCAAGATCCTGGGGTCCTGGGATTGAGCCTTCCATCGGGCTCCCTGCTCAGCAGGGGAGTTTGCTTCTCCTTCTCCCTCTGCCCCTGCTCCTATCCTCTTTCTCTCTTTCTCATTCAGTTTCTCAAATAAAGAAATAAAATCTAAAAAAAAAAAAAAAAGATGGTCAGAGTTCTCAGAACAGAGTACTAAAGGAGAGCTGAATGGAGACAAAACCCCAGAAATCTGAAGATGCTCCCAAGTACTCCGCTGAAGAGTGATCAGATCATATGTATGGAGAAACTATTTAAGGCTAGAGAAAGAACCACCTGGAATGATTACAGATAATGTTGCACGACAAAGAATGTTAAAGGCCATCCTTCAAGCAGAAGGAAAATAATGCATAAAAATACAGATCTGTGCAAAGGAATAAAATGCTCTGGAAATGGTAACTACATGGGTAAATATATAAGACTTTAAAATTATTGTTTAAATCTCTTTAAAAAACAATTCACTCTTTATCACAAGTAATAACATGTGATGCTTTCTGCTAAGAAAGCATTCATGAAAAAACCTTGACTTTTGAAGTGGTCAGCCCTGAGTAACTGGAGAACTCACAGATACTGAAAAGTAGGTGACACTTCACCTGAGGGCTATCAGTGGCATGCTTGGCTGCACATTCTGGTGGCAAGTTTTCTTTACACTAAATGGGGGCTAAGAGCTTGCCGAAAATTTGCCCCTTGCAGAAGAGAATTGCAGCACCTGTCAAAGGCTTCTGATTCTTTTCTTTCAACCTTAAAACATGCCCTTAGAGCACTTTTAAACTCCTTTCCTGGGTAGCTTTGGAAAATTGAGAATACTTCACTAATGTGAAGTAGATTTTAGCAGTTCTCCCATGAGAGATCTTATGGAAAGATGTTGGGGAAGAACATTTTCTAAGTGCCCTAGAGGATGATGAACTCGGTGACAAGCCTTATGAACCTTTATCCAAATAAATACAAATTGGATAAAGCTATACAGTCTCATAAAAGAACAGATGAGAAATCAGGAAAATTGAATTCAAATCTATTTGAATTCTGGCAACTGCCGTAAACATGATGCCAAGGTTTTCAGCCAAACAGATATTTATTTTATGAAATCAGTAACTTAAAAACTTAACCAGGGGTGCCTGGGTGGCTGAGTGGGTTAAGCCTCTGCCTTCAGCTCGGGTCATGATCTCGGGGTCCTGGGATCAAGCCCCACATTGGGCTCTCTGCTCAGCAGAGAGCCTGCTCCCCCCCACCGCACCCCACCTACTCATAATATTTCTCTCTGTCAAATAAATAAATAAAATTAAAAAAAAAAACAACTTAACCCAAAAAAAGCGGGGGGGGGGGGAGGAAGGAGGAGAAAGAAGAAATCAAAATAAAATCATCAAACACGAAGAGTTCTATTCGAGTTTTATATTAGAAATCCCTGTAGCGGGACGCCTGGGTGGCTCAGGGGGTTAAAGCCTCTGCCTTCGGGTCAGGTCATGATCCCAGGGTCCTGGGCTTGAGCCCCAAATCAGGCTCTCTGCTCAGCAGGGAGCCTGGTCCCCCCCCCCCACCCTCCACCTGCCTCTCTGCCTACTTGTGACCTCTGTCTGTCAAATAAGTAAAATATTAAAAAAAAAAAAAAGAAAGAAAGAAATCCCTGTAGCATTGCTTTAGTCACACGTTCAATTTATGATGTTGACTTTCCATTGGAAACTTCTGCTACGAAGAATCAAACTATCTTTATTTCTTCTCTTATTTCTTGATTCTGCAGGGGAGCAGAGAGAACAATTCTGTGATGGTCCTAAACCAAGAAAGTCAGTTTTGCAAATACTCAACATTTATCTCTGAGATTCATTCTGGAGGTTATCAATGTCTAGCCTTAAGATCGTGCATTTTTCCTGTACTGTTTGTATTGCAGTTGGGAGTGTGGCAGGTAACGAGAGCGGGCAGATAAGCAAGAGTCAGGGCAGAAGAGCATTTGAATACTTACCTCTGCGGTCCGCACTTCACTCTGGTCTGGGCATCCGGACGCCAACGGAGCTGAGCGTGGAAGAATAAGCATATTGCCTCTTTCTGGTAGGATATAGCATTAAGGGTAAAAAAGTTGAAAAGTTTAATATTGTAACGAATAGGGTTATGTTATAGAGTATGTTATTTATGGTAAAATGCGGGTTTAAGGACAGTGGAATCTGGAAACGTATTCTAAAGAGCTGCTGTGGTAACTGTTCATTCTGCTTTCTACAGTGCCTGGAGGGGATTGGGAGGTCTGTGGTAGCAACAGGGTCTGCATTGAAGAGAAAGGGACTAAATTTGTTTCTTTATTATTAAGTACGTATAATACTATCTTGTCCTACCTGGCTTTCAAGGAAATTGCCAGGCCTACAGAAAGGAAAAAAGGAAGGTGTTGGGTATTGAAATTAGGACCTCACAGATGCTAAGCACATGGCCTTCCCCTAAGTCACACCCCCTTCGTCTGAGAGGTCTGAGCAGTAGTACCTCGTAAGCCATAAAGAGGAACTCCTTGACTGTGAGGAGGAGACCGAGGAAAAGATGGAGGACGAGAAGGAGGAGGAGGAAAGGGCAATAAGAGTGATAAACTCAGAAGAAGCCCACTCTGTTTTCTTCGAAGTCCAGTTTCCTACAGGCCATAGACGTCCTTAGGTTCATGCTTTGCCTCAAGTTTGGCAATTTTCTTCCCCAAAATTACATTATTAGCAAACTCCTATTCAATCTTCAGCTCAGGTGTTGTTTCTTCTAATGAAGTGCTTTCTATCCTGCTTTTTGTCCTCAGGCACAGTAAGGTGAGACCCTCTTTCTATTCTTGGATATAATGTGTTCATTACGATATCAAGTGATCTTATTTTTATAACTACTTTATTACTTAGATATAATTTACTTGCAATAAAAGACACAGATTTGTATATACCTGCTCAACCACCATTTCTATCATGGCATGTGTATTGTTCCAAAAAGTTCTCTTTTTCCCTCTTCTCATACACCTGGAGGGAAATACTTCCCTGATTTCTGACACTACACGGTGATTTTTTTGTTCTAAAACTTCAAACAAAAGGAATATAGGACATGTACACCTTCATGCTTGGCTTTTTGGGTGTTTTTAAAATTCTTACCTGTTGTGTTTATCAGTAATTCATTCTTTTTTATTACTTAGAAAAATTTTATTGAATACATTTACCGTAGTTTATTTTTCTGCTCCCTTCTAATGAGTATTTGAGTAGCTTTTTTTTTTTTTTTTTGGATACTATGTATAATGGTGCTATGAACATTCTTGTACAGGACTTTTTGTGGGTACATGTCTTCCCTGGGATTAAGTAAATATGAAAGTGGAACTACTGTCAGTGGGCAGGTATATGTTGTAAATTAATTGATAGTGTTTGTGTGGTCTTTATTTCTGGGATCTTTCTGCTGTACCATTGATTAGCCTAAATGCTAAAACCATACTGTTTTGATTATAATAGCTTTGTAGTACAGTTTGAAATCTGGAATCATAATGTCTCTGGCTTTGGCCAGATTTCTTTGACTATTCAGGGTCTTTTGTGTTTCTATACAAATCTTAGGATTATTTTTTCTATTTCTGTGAAAAATGCAAAAGGAATTTTATTAGGAATCATATTGAATCTGTAGATTGATTTGAGTAGTATGAACATTTTAACAATATGAAATCTTCTAATCCATTAAAGAAGATATCTTTCCATTTAGTTGTGTCTTCTTCAATTTCTGTCATCAGTGGCTCTTATTTTTTCAGTGTAGTGGTCTTTCACCTCTTGGATTGAATTTATTCGTATGTATTTTAATGTTTTGATGAAACTGTAAATTGGATTGTTTTCTTAATGTCTTTTTCTGATAGTTTATCAGTATATAAATATTCAACAGATTTTTTTTATATTGACTTTGTATCCTGCAATTACTGAATTCATTTATGAGCTCTAACAGGTTTTTTGTGAAGTCTTTAGGACTTTCCATGTATATTATCATGTCATCTACAGAAAGTGACAGTTTTACTTCTTCCTTTCTGATTTATTTCTTTTTCCTGCTTAATTGCTCTGGCAGGGACTTCTAATACTATGGTGAATAAAAATGATAACACGAAGCATCTTTGTCTTGTTCTTGATCTCAGAGGAAAAGTTTTCAGCTTTCTACAATTGAGTATGATTTTAACTGTGGGCTTGTCATATATGGCCTTTATTATGATGAGGTACATTCCCTCTTTACCCCCTTTCTTGAGAATTTTTATCATAAATAGATGTTGATTTTGTCAAAGACTTTTCCTGCAACTGTTGAAATTGTAGATTTTCTCTTTTTTTTTATTGATTTCCACTCATCTTTATTATTTCCATTCTTCTGTTTGCTTGGCATTTGGTTTTCTCATCTTTTTCTATCACAAATTCTTTCTTTCTTTCTTTCTTTCTTTCTTTCTTTCTTTCTTTTTTTTAGCATTAACATTGTAAATCTTTTTCTATCCTCTTCCGACTTTTGCATACCTTAATATTTACAATGGAGTTAAATAGGCAGCCTGTAATTGCATTTTCCTCTTACAACCTGATAAATTCTGCTTTTCATTTGAAGGATTTAGACTGTTTATAGTTAATTCGATCATTAATACATGGAAGGGCAGAAATCTGATATGTTAGTAGTTTCTTTTCTCATCTCTCTTTTGATCCCTGTTTCTCTTTTTTAGTTTTCTTTCAGATTGTTTGAATATTTTCATGATTCCGTTTCATCTCTTTTGGTTGACTTATTAATTTTTTTGAGACTGCTTTAGGGTTCACAGCAAACACCTTTCACTTAACCGCATCTTCCTTCACATAAAATTATATCTTTTCAATGAAAATATAAAAAAATTAAGACAAAATACATCTTTACTAAACTCCTGGCCTGGGTTCTAGGCCTCTCATGCATTTTACTTCTGTGTATGTTCTAAACTTCATAATACATTGCTCTTATATTTGCTTAAAATAGATGTAAATAATAAGAAAAAATAGTTTATATACACAAGCATGTTTGCTATGTTTAAGGCTCTTTTTTCCTTTCTGTATGTGCAAATAGCTATCTGGTATCTTTTTCTCAGTTATTCTGTTTGGTTGATTTCTTTGAGCTATTTTCAAGTTCACAAGTGGTTTGTTTTGTTTTGTTTGTTTGTTTGTTTTGTCCAATATATGGCTAATTCAGTTCTATTCAATTACGCATTATATTTTTAATTCTAGGCTTACCGAATTTTATTACAGTTTCATTTTTCCAGAAATTCCCAAATCTTCTCCCATTTTGTCCATATTTTCTTGTTCATTTTTTAATATATTTATTATAGGTATTCAAAAGTACTTTTCTGCTAAATCCGAGTTGTCAATGAATCTATTTTCATTGACAGAGTTGTCTCCTGACTAGACATTGTGGATTCTGTTGTGTAAAGTTATGATAACTATTTAACTTTTTTCTGGCAGGTTATTATACTTCTATGGATTAAGTTTTCAGAGGCTTGGTTTTGGCTTTTTTAGGAGGACTTATTTCAGTTTTTATCTTAAGGTTTATGGAAAATCTCTTAGTTCTAGAATATATTTTTTAATCCTAAGGCAATGCTCTCCTGGTTTCAATGAAAAGGATGAGATATTTACTGTACCCCTCTAATGTGTGAAATGTGAACTCTAAGTCTCCTTTGCCAGGGACAGCAGGTGCTGAGATCTCTGCCAAGCTCTTGCAGCCTTCCAGTCGCTGTTTTCTTCTTGGGCTCCATTTAGATTCCTTCTCACATGCACAGTTTAAGAATCAGGCAAGGATTTAAGAAAATTTATGTGCAGATTTTGGGTTCTCCTCTCTATAGATCCTCCTTTCCGAGTTTTTTCCCTAGAATGTCTAACCCCTCTAGCAGCTCAAAACTTCAAGTGTGTCTCTTCACAGGGCTGCAGCTATCTGCTTATGTTTATCTGTCTCATGTTATATGGACTAAGGGGAATCCTCAGGAGTAAATAATACAAATCTAGCTTGAACACAGCATGATTCCCTTCTTTCAAGTGTGGACTTACCTCAGTTTTTTTTTCCTCTTTGATCATTCCCACTGTCACCCACAGTTCCTTTTCTGTCTTCTCAATAGTTAGTATTTGGTACAGGTAGGAGGATTCATCCAATACATTTTCCCCCACCATGATTGCACTCAGTAGTATCTTTTATTTCTTTTTTTTAAACTCTCAAAATTCTGGACACTTTGAGGGGCAGGGGCTTTATCGTTATGCTTAGAACACTATGTAATTAATATTCGGTAAATATATGTTCAATGAACATTGACATTTGACATGGTGACATCAGGCACCATGAAATGGAGAATACTGAAAGCCAAAATCACCTAAGAAGTCTTATAAAAGGTAGGGATGTCCAGTAAATTGAAAGATATAATTGTACTTCAGAATTTGTCATGTTGTGTTTGAGATAAGACATCTGGATGTACATTTATGCTGACCATGAATTGAATATTGAGGAAAGAAATTCACATCCTCAGCAATGCACTTCTTCCATTTTATTTTGTCTTTCAGGGAACCTTAACGTCTGTTTACAGGAAGTCAGAATTTCCCCCAATAGCTACCAGTAGAACAAATCTGAAGTACCATGGCAATAGAGATGCAATCACAATTGTATTTTTATTTAAGGAATACTCCTTTTCCTATTTGTATGCAAAAGTAGTAGATTCCAAGCATATTTAATTGAAAGGATCTTTCTTAGTGCTTTCTTTGTAAATGGTTACTACATTCTGTTACTTTCACAGAAAATAGCCCAAACTGGAATACATATGCTGTGATGCCCTGGTCCACAGCATATGGTATTTTAGTCTTGCTTTTCTTTTTCCCTTTTTTGTTTTTTTCCTCTCTTTCTCTTTCAGATAGTAGCAGGGATGCAGTGTTAAGGCAGGGTTTACACATGCAAAGGAAAAGATTAATTTTGTGAAAGAAGAATTCAAGGGCTTTTATGCCTCCAATCAATCACTATTGTCTTCTGCTGCTGTCTGTGCCCAGGGCAGGGTGTGGGGGGGGAGGATAATATCTAGGATACCATGTGAAACACATTTTCTATGTCTCTGTCAGGACAGCGAACTACAAAATAAATGATATTGAGGCAAGTTCAGTGTAGTTGTCAGTTAACTGCTTCCAAAGTGGAAGAACTAAAAGAAAAAAAATAGACAAAGAAATCAAAGGAGCCAAAGAAACATCTACTAGAGAACATCTGTCAAAGAAAATATACCTCTGAATATGTCCTTCTGTTCAATTACTGAAAAAGAACAACCTGTTTGCCAGCAAAGATACAATACAGAATGCAGCCACAGACACTGCCTACTGTACAATTGACTGTGCCTTCCAACACAGGTTGTTCAGAGCACCTCATTTCTGCCCCCTTTAAAAGATAATCGGCAAGAGTCAAAGATCATGCTGATGTGGGAAACAGAGGCAGAAGAAAAATTATTAAATTTCCTTACCCACTGACAAGCCCTTAAAACAGGCAGAGTGACCCTCCTCTAGGGACTCAACTATCCCCACCTTAAGGCTTTGCTAAGGGCAAAGGGCTATCTAGCCTGACTGACCCCTACCCCCAACCAGGATCCTGTAAGTCTACTTTAACAATTCCTTTGGAAAATTTATCTCTAAACCTCCAAGATAGTGTTGACAATCATTCCCAAGCATATGACCCACTGACATACATCTAAAGAGTCTCACGAAAAAGTTTTATTACTGGTAATGAATAACCTTTTCCCCAGACAATAGCTAGCCCCTCAAGGTCCTAGAAACTTTGCTTCCAAAATTCCTGAGACTTACGCCATCCCTAACCCCCTCCCAACTTACAAGTATATAATAGACCACTCCTTACAACCCTGGGGCAGCAGCTCTTCCTGCCCATGGGTCCTGTCCCCGTGCTTTAATAAACCACCATTTTGCACCAAAGATGTCTCAAGAATTTGTTCTTGGTCATTGGCTCCGAACCTCACCCCACCGAACCTCACCTATGTTCTAGAACTTCATCAATGCTCTCCTTTTGAAGAAATATCTGCCCTCTTGCTATGGTTGGAAGGAATTATTAAAATAAATTTATCTCAAAAGAGGGTATGAAAATGTAAATTAAATATTTAAATTTAAACATTTCCCCTTCTTTATTTTATAGAGAGTTTTTAGAACCAGGCAGAAAAAAGGAAATGAGTTTTTATATTTCTTATTAACAGTCTAGCATTTTTCACTCAATTTTAAAGCATTTGTTGAGTATTGGGTTAGCCACTTCAGCAGCTATAAGATAAATAAAGCATAATTTCTTACCTTAAGCTTAATGTCAGACAGATAAAATCCAGATTGTTTAAAGTACCATAAGAATTCCTTTAAAAAATGCTATGTGTGTGTTAGAGAGGAAGAGCTCAAATCCAGTTGGGAAATTAGAACAAACTTAATTGAGAATACAGCATTGTGGATGCAACTTGAAGGGACATGTTAGGTTCAGCTCATGGGAAGAGAAGATTCAAGTTACAAATGCAGGAGACTGATGGGCGTATTCAGATAACAACAAATCAATTGGTACTTGCAAAAAAGCAAGGACATAAGTTACATGAGACTTCCACTAAGGGCCTTAGTTTTTATGGTCACTTACCCCAAAACTGCTTCTAGCACGATGCCCCATCCCCCAAATAGATCCACCTCCTCAACACATCAACTAAAATATGAAATTATGTGAAGAATTAAATGAGGAAGTGAGGAAGAGGATTTCCATCAGGAAAGTTAATCAAATTAACAAGTAATTAATAAAATAAATAAATAATTTATCAAGTTCTCCAACACACAATTCTGGATTCCCACCATAGTTCATCTCCACCAGTTGCCAGCACCTCATCTCTCCTCTTCTAACTCTCCCCACCTTGCTCCTTCCAGATTGTTTTCTGCAAGCCAGATAGTTCCTACTGGCTCTTTGTGACTTGTTTTTCTGCTTGATTTCCTGCAGCTAAGCTAAACCTTCCATCTCTACTATACTCAGGCTGGCATAACCATTGCAGAGAACAAGAATAGAACACAACGACTTTACTTAATGGAGCCAGGAATGGGTCAGCTTTATTTTATGTGGTGATTTGCTTATTTGAGTAACTTACCCTGTAGAAGATTTGTCAATTTTTCCTACTCTCTTCATTCCGTAACTGTGGCTATAGGGCATTCAGAAGTCTTTAGGACTTCTATACACTCTTGAAATGTGTATCCTAATGAATCTAACAATTTGATGTGGAATTAGATAAACAATATTTTATAGTACAGTGGTTTTTATGAAAACAACAGGGCATGTTATGTCCTGCATTGGAGGATGGATTTATTTCTCAACTCAAGAGTCATTAGGGATTCTGAGAGACATTGGTATCATGCCATTGGCTTTGAACATTATCAACAAAGGCCACAATGTAATGAGCTAACATTTGTTTAGAATATTCATCCATTGCTAAGTATCACTTTCTTCCCTTACAGCAATTTGTTCCAAACTACAGCATAAAATGTCACATTATTGATGTGGCATTATCAAGTTTCATCATGATTGACCTGATGTCCCACTGTTTTGTAACACAACTGGTTGCTGTCAATCAAAAGCACATACAGAAACCTGTTATAAATGTAGGGAACAATTTATGCCAGCAAAGAACCATCTGGTACACTGTTCACTTTAAAGATGAGACTTGTGATTTTTTAAAAAATTCATTAAAGTTTAAATGTGAACTTTTGTTATATATTGTTCCCTTTGATTGATCCTCAAAATTTTTAACATTTCAACAGCCATTCCATGTAAGTAAAAAGTTTAGTACTTTCCTTTATGTAGGCTTTTTCATTGACGTTGGTGACATACCAGGAGGTCAAGAGCCTGGAATACACCCATGACTCTTCTCTGGGAAAGAAAAAGCATCCTTGATGAGGATGAGAGAGACAGAAAGAGACAGAGGGATAGGAGAAAGGAAAAGGTTGAGAAATAGAGTCAAAGAGGTCCTTTGGCTAAGCTACTCAAAAAGCAAAAAACAAACAAAGAAAGTGAAGCAAGGGGTGCTGTTGTTGATCCAAGAAGCAAGTTGTGTTGCATGAAGCATCCTGCAGTGCTCTAGGTTCTGAAACATGACGCCTGTCCCAGTTTGGCTGCTTTTGCCTGATGTGTCATGGAGTTTCTACACTAACTAATGCCCTTGTGTGTGCTCCTAACCACTGCTATTTCTGCCACTACCACTTTATTCAAAAGTGACATTTTATGTCTAAGTCTTTGAAGTGAGCTTCCTGGGTTTCTTTCTTTCTTTTCTTTTCTTTCTTTCTTTTTTAAAGATTTTATTTATTTATTTTTTGAGAGAGCGAGAACACGCATGCTCATGTAAGCGGGGGAGGGGCAGAGGGAGAGGGAAAGAATCTCAAACATACCCCACACTTAGCACACAGCTTATACCAGGCTCCACACAGGGCTCTATGTGGGCTCCATCTCACAACCCGGAAGATCATGACCTTGAGATCATGACCCTGTGATTATGACCTGAGCTGAAACCAAGAGTCATTCACTTACTGACTGAGCCCCCCAGGCACCTCAGCTCCCTTGGGTTCTGAAGAGAAGGTAAAGAGAGCAAAGAGTATGGTTTAGGGTGAATGTAGTAGAAGGTGGAGTGTCCAGTGCAGCTTTCTCACCCTTCCCCCACTGAATAAGAAAGTATATATTGTCAAGATGGTTTGGATGTAGGAAAAAAATCTCTATTTCCATGAACGTACAGTGGAAAGACTTCCCTTTTATCTCTTTGCTAACTCTTCATCCTCTTAGCCGTTCTTTCACTGAAAGTCTTTCTACTTCCCTACATACCAACCCTCTGATTTCCCTTTTTCCCACCTGTATCTTCTTGTATCCTACAGAAAGGCATTCCCAGGATCAGTCTTGTGTTTTCTTTGCTTTCTCCCTTTTTCTGAAATCTCACCCCTGTGACTTCAATGATTACTTTTATGCAGATGTCTAAAAGTTTTGCTCAAGCCTTAAGCATGCTCCTTTATGTAGAAATTAATGTACATTATTTCTAATTTTCCAGTTCTCATTATACAGAATATACTCTGAAAAAGTAGCATATTAATAGTTATATAATGACCAATAAAAATAATAAATTGTCCATAGTTATTTTAGAATCGTTCCTTTTGTCTTTTCAGATAACTTATTACTCTGGAGAGATATTATTTTAAAACTATAATCCTCTTCCAAATCTAACATAGTATCCTAAAAGCTAGAGATGGAAGGCATTCATCAGGACATTATATATCCTGTGGCTATTGCCAGAATGGTTTCCTATAATGAATGCATTTTAGCACTTATTTCAACATTTTTAAAGTATGTTTAATAAATGTAACCCTTTGACTTAATTTTCTAGCTTTTTTTTTTTACATACAAAGCTTTATCAAATGCTTTGCAATGCCTGAATCAATATTTCATCAATGTTTGTGGGACAAGTCTGAGAAAAAAATTACAATACTATGCATAACATAAAACAAATGACATTGGAGAGTATCTCGCCCAACTCTCTCATTTTATAGATAGAAAAACAGCACAAAACAAAACTTAAAGCTCACAAGGTTGAATACGTTTGTCCAAAGATCACAACAGCAATGATGGCTATAGGACCAGAATCTCAGAAATCAAAGCCCCAAATACTTGTTTGATTACAATGCACATACTTTCTGTTTTCCCAAAGGTTTCATCAGTATCTGTGGCTCCCCTCTCTTCACCTGATTCGAATATTTTCAACTACTCTCCAGGAGTTGTTTGAAGGAGAAAATGTGCGGTAGAAGGGAAGAGGGAAAAACCGGAAGCCTTAGAAAATTTGCACTCAAATTTAATTGCTCCATAAGAAATAATTCTCTTTAGTGTTACCTCTGCAACTTCTTCTATAAATATGACTGTATATGAACCCATTATGTTACCTTTAAAAATATGTTTCTTGATATTTAATAAAGGTTTACACAAATGTTTTTCTGTATAAACGTTTTTCTGTGTATTTACTCCCTGGCTTTATTTATATTTGTATAATTTGTTACACTTTAACTTTGAAAACCACTCTTATTTTCTTTTCATCAGCTTGTGATTAAGGCTATTCTTCAACTAATTCATTTAACACATTTAGATGTGGGCAATCTGGATGGTTTCTGTAAGCTTGCATGCTATTAATATGGTTTTTTAATTGCTGCTTTTTTTTCTCTCCAACTGCTATATTTCTTTAAAATTATTCCAGACATTTTTTTATTAAAATTTTATATTTTATCCCTTTTTACTTTAGTCATGATTAATTGCATGTTCTTCATCATATATTAACTGGCCTACTTTCCTTTGAGGTATTTCTTTTAAAAGATCCTGATACTATTCCATCCACACATCTGATACCAAAATTGGCCTCACAGTTTTGTTTTGTTTTTTAATTTCTTTTCAGCGTAACAGTATTCATTGTTTTTGCACCACACCCAGTGCTCCATGCAATACATGCCCTCCCTAATACCCACCACCTGGTTCCCCCAACCTCCCACCCCCCACCCCTTCAAAACCCTCAGGTTGTTTTTCAGAGTCCATAGTCTCTCATGGTTCACCTCCCCTTCCAATTTCCCTCAACTCCCATCTCCTCTCCATCTCCCCATGTCCTCCATGTTATTTGTTATGCTCCACAAATAAGTGAAGCCATATGATAACTGACTCTCTGCTTGACTTATTTCACTCAGCATAATCTCTTCCAGTCCCGTCCATGTTGATACAAAAGTTGGGTATTCATCCTTTCTGATGGAGGCATAATACTCCACAGTGTATATGGACCACATCTTCTTTATCCATTCGTCCGTTGAAGGGCATCTTGGTTCTTTCCACAGTTTGGTGACCGCGGCCATTGCTGCTATAAACATTGGGGTACAGATGGCCCTTCTTTTCACTACATCTGTATCTTTGGGGTAAATACCCAGTAGTGCAATTGCAGGGTCATAGGGAAGCTCTATTTTTAATTTCTTGAGTAATCTCCACACTGTTCTCCAAAGTGGCTGCACCAACTTGCATTCCCACCAACAGTGTAAGAGGGTTCCCCTTTCTCCACATCCTCTCCAACACATGTTGTTTCCTGTCTTGTTAATTTTGGCCATTCTAACTGGTGTAAGGTGGTATCCCAATGTGGTTTTAATTTGAATCTCCCTGATGGCTAGTGATGATGACCATTTTTTCATGTGTCTGGTAGCCATTTGTATGTCTTCATTGGAGAAGTGTCTGTTCATATCTTCTGCCCATTTTTTGATACGATTATCAGTTTTGTGTGTGTTGAGTTTGAGGAGTTCTTTATAGATCCTGGATATCAACCTTTTGTCTGTACTATCATTTGCAAATATCTTCTCCCATTCCATGGATTGCCTCTTTGTTTTGTTGACTGTTTCCTTTGCTGTGCAGAAGCTTTTGATCTTGATGAAGCCCCAAAAGTTCATTTTCGCTTTTGTTTCCTTTGCCTTTGGAGACATGTCTTGAAAGAAGTTGCTGTTGCTGATATCGAAGAAGTTACTGCCTATGTTCTCCTCTAGGATTCTGATGGATTCCTATCTCACGTTGAGGTCTTTTATCCATTTTGAGTTTATCTTTGTGTACAGTGTAAGAGAATGGTCGAGTTTCATTCTTCTACATATAGCTGTCCAATTTCCCCAGCACCATTTATTGAAGAGACTGTCTTTTTTCCACTGTATATTATTTCCTGATTTGTCGAAGATTATTTGACCATAGAGTTGAGGGTCCATATCTGGGCTCTTTACTCTGTTCCACTGGTCTACGTTTTTATCCTCTCAATTGATGCAGAAAAAGCATTTGACAAAATCCAGCATCCATTCATGATTAAAATGCTTCAAAGTATAGGGATAAAGGGAACACTCCTGAACTTAATAAAATCTATCTATGAAAGACCCACAGCAAATATCATCCTCAATGGGAAAAAGCTTGCAGCCTTCCCGTTGAGATCAGGAACACGACAAGGATGCGCACTCTCACCACTCTTGTTCAACATAGTATTAGAAGTCCTAGCAACAGCAATCAGATGACAAAGAGAAATAAAAGGTATCCAAATTGGCAATGAAGAAGTCAAACTCTCTCTCTTCGCAGATGACATGATACTTTATATGGAAAACCCAAAAGACTCCACCCCCAAACTACTAGAACTCATACAGCAATTCAGTAACGTGGCAGGATACAAAGTCAATGTACAGAAATCAGTGGCTTTCTTATACACTAACAATGAAAATACAGAAAGGGAAATTAGAGAATCGATTCCATTTACTATAGCACCAAGAACCATAAGTTACCTGGGAATAAACCTAACCAAAGAGGTAAAGGATCTGTACTGGAGGAACTACAGAACACTAATGAAAGAAATTGAAGAAGACACAAAAATATAGAAGACCATTCCATGCTCTTAGATTGGAAGAATAAACATTGTTAAAATGTCTATACTGCCTAGAGCAATCTATACTTTTAATGCCATTCCGATCAAAATTCCACTGGTATTTTTCAAAGAGCTGGAGCAAATAATCCTTAAGTTTGTATGGAATCAGAAGAGACCCTGGAATGCTAAGGAAATGTTGAAAAACAAAAATAAAACTGGCGGCATCACGTTACCTGATTTCAAGCTTTACTACAAAGCTGTGATCACCAAGACAGCATGGTACTGGCCTCACAGTTTTAAACAAAGCATCCCAGTTTGCTCAGGATGCTTTTCTCTTTTCTTCTACATTTCAAGCATTTGTCTTTTTTCTTTTTTAAAAAATGACAAATGTTATACCTTTTTCCTTATTTACTTTGTAGAAAAAGCAGAAAGACTGAGAACAGTTCTCAAGAGTTCTTCTGGTACAAGATTTTGATCTCAAGGCAGCAGCACTGCTCCTACACCTTGGGAATAAAAACAAAAAACAAAAAACAAAAAACAAAAAAAAAAACACAAAAAAACAAAAAACTCACATACTGCCTGTCTCCTGACCTGTTAAGAGAGCTAGATCTCTCAGAGATTTTGTTCACCTGGGAAGCTGTAGCTCATCGAAGCTCCTCCTCTCTTCAGCACTGAGCAATGATTCCTAACTCTTATCCACTGATGCCCATCATAGCTCCCAAGGGCAGTGAGAGGGCTCAGTCTAGTTCTCAAAATGGGTGTCAATTACCCTTTAGTGTTGGTGTGAGCTGACTTTTTTCTCTGTCGAATTTCTGGCTTCTTGGCTGAGAGAATCCTGGGAAAAATATGGAGGAAGAAGAAATTTGTATCATCCCTCCCTCTAGGAGCTACACCAGTAGGTGCTGTGGTAGCTATACATGATTGTTCTCCCTAATACTTTTAGAAGAGGGAATCTTCATTCGTATTTTTTTTATCACTTTGATATCATTGCAGATGTTGGTTCTTAACTTAGGTGATACTTGTTTTTTTCGGCTCTAAAAGGCACTAAATTGAACTAATGAATGACTGTGCTATTGTTCATTGTATTTAATGACCATTTCATGTTTGAACCTGTTAATTACAGATTGCATTGCCCTTGGAACTGTTGTCCAAAGTGCTTACCTTAATTTTCAAGTTACACTAAAAATTCTTAATACTTGTGATTGCTTGAGACCCATTTAATGTCTTGTAATTTGCCTTAGCATAAACATCCACTGAATTCCATCATGTAGTCCTTTCACTTCTCCATAATTCCATCTAACAACTTCTCACAGTCCAAATGTGACTTAACTTGGCCAAGAAGAAGAAATTCTCAGTGCTGAAGCCTGTGGTAAAATCATTTAAAACCCTATTTATGGTTCAAAAATATTCTGCTATGCGGTTAAAGACATGTTTCCTTTACCTGAAGCAGTTTGTATTTAAATCTATTGTTAGTAATGGCAAGTTGATGGACAAGCAATCTTCTAGTTGTATGAAATTAGACCCATAGTTAATGCTTGATAAGTATAGCAGTACAAAAAAAAAAAAGTCTAATTGAAAAAGAGATTTTCCATATTAGGAAAAAAATGTATCCGAGGAAGGATTGTGAACTAGAAGAAAATTGTCATTTTAGTGCCAGTTCTCTAGAAGATAGCTTTTTACATCTTTGTTGTTGTTGTTATTGTTTCCTATGCTGAAGGGTGAAGAAAAGAGTCTTCAGGGCTGTTATATAGAGTACAAGAAAAAAGAAACCAAAGTCATTCAGTAAGTCAGCCTATTTATGGGTCTCTACTGTGTTGTAGGCAGAGCAGGTTGCTCCCTGACCTAGACTGGGCATACAAGCAAAATGTAGTGAAGGCTCTTAATGATGAGTGAAACAGAAGATAAAAGGCAAACTACTAGGAATAGATTTTACATTCAACTTACAGCAAATAGATTAAATGATAAAGGAATAATCTAATAGGATACATACGTGAAATTATATTTTTTAAAAACTAACAATTACAAAGTTAAATATTAAAGAGTGGGAGAGTTTATTAAACCATTTTCTTTAAATATACAGTTTGCTTATAAAGAAGTTTTTCAGTTGAGTCACTGTTTAGTGTCTTTAATGATTTTGCTTTGAAAGTGACAGATAAAAATATCTGGTTCTCTTGGTAATCTTGCGTTGTTTTACCACAATACAGTATCACCACCTCAGGACAGCATGTCTTTATAGCCAGAGTAGTGATGATTTCTAACACTGAAAAGTGAAGAAATTATTTTCTGAAAACTGAAATGATAAAGAATAGAATTACTCCCATTTTTGCTTTATCTTTATCTTTCTTTATCTTTCTGTTTCATTCTGATTAAGTAGAAAGCAATTGGATAATTAACAACAGCTCACCCCCTTTCTTGATTTACTTTAGAAATGGACAAAATTCTCACCATTGATGTTACATGAGTTGAGTTGATTTCAGTTGATTAGTAGTTATTTAAATCAGTGCTTCAAAGTCTTTGCCCAGTCATGCTACTCGAGGAATAATGCAACATGATGGGATATGAGAATGGGATGATCAGAAGTCAACTATATAGGGTCTCTAGGCCCTGGCACCAATCCTGGACCCAAGGACGAAGGAATCAATCTATCATTACCTGTGTAACTTTTTCAAACGCATAGGTATGAGAAAGCTTTTACCTAGATCAAGCCAGACAGCTAGACAAAGCTAGATTTATTTTGCTGGACTTTCCTCCCATTTATTCTGCTCAAAGCAAGACTGTATAACATGAATCATAATTACAGACAAATTTCCTTAATACCAAGTCATGACAAAATTTTTAGTAGACAGCTTGCTGTCTACTAAAGTGGCAGGATTATCTAATTGTTCACAGGGTTATCTTAATCCTGTTTTGAGGAACTTCTGGGGAAAATTGTCTTAATGACTTGGATATTTGTCCAGAGCACCATAATAGAGCTCACAAATGATCTAGATTTGCTGCTTTATTTTATTAAGTATATGTGTTACAAGGGGGAAGTTGGCTTCAGTGATTCCCTAGGAAAAAGTACTTTGGGCCATTTTTTTTTTTTTAAAGATTTTGTTTATTTATTTGACAGACAGAGATCACAAGTAGGCAGAGAGGCAGGCAGAGAGAGAGGAAGGGAAGCAGGCTCCCTACTGAGCAGAGAGCCCGACGCGGGGCTCGATCCCAGGACCCGGGGATCCTGACCTGAGCCGAAGGCAGAAGCCTTAACCCACTGAGCCACCCAGGCGTCCCTGGACCATTTTTATTAGACTTTGACTTCCAAAAAAGGAGAACCAAAAGCGGAAAGGAAAAAATAAATACCATAAGCAATTTTTTGGAAAACAGATGGCATCTCTAGGGGTGACTTGGTACCAATTTGAGGGGAAAATATTTTCATATTCCTATTTTAAATGGGAAGAAGTGGCTGTTAGAAGTAACATGACATCCTCATACACATTAATACGAATGACTCAGCCTGTTCTCTTAAAGAAGCTTGTTAAGCATTGATCGTGAAAGTAAATCCAACCAAGGAGAAATACACATATACGCCTTTGTCTTATTAGCTAAAATAACCACATGTCACAAATCCTGATGCCTGATGAATACAATGGTTTTATTTGGCTATTAGTAAATCTTGGCAGGTGGTAAAGAAAAGCCAGGAGAAAGAGCAAAATGAGGAAAAAAAGCTTTGAGTTTTGAACTGTCCTTAACTTTGACCTAATCAATAATTCTAATAATAAATACTACCAGCATAAATGATTTCAGATTGAAATCCGATATGCTGTGTACTTAAAAAAATAGTTTTGATGGCAAAGGAGTTCTGCTCTGCTAATGGAAGTAATAATTCAATCACCAAATAAATAAAAGGCAGGCCATTTTATATTCAGCAAGCCTTCTGTATAGTAAACAAAGAGTCTATAAATTCTGTTGTCCATGTTCAACAGTTATATTGCTGATTGGTTCCATTATTTACATTAAAAAGCAAAGCTAGCAAATAAGACTTCTTGCCTCCAGGGACTTTTATAAGCATGAAGTAAATTCATAATTGATCTGATTTTACATGAGGAGCTCTTGCCTTTGAGACTAAAAGAAAAAAATATGCTTCCCATATACTGAGCAGTAAACTTATAAAAGTTAATCAATCCATTGAGAATAGGAGGGCTAAATTACCTTCTGGTTACCAATTTTATATGTTTACTGTGCCTTTTCACTACACAATGTAGTGAAGCAAGAATTGTTTCACATCATAAAACAGGGTTGAAAGTCTCAACTCTGTTCCTTTTCACTATGGCTTCAATCAGGATGATGGCTGAACACATATTCTATACCCCCTACAGACTGCAATAGCTTGAAATTACAGAAAAAGTATTACAAACGTCTATAAGCATGCTGGAAGACACAATGCTAAGAGGACTTTGAGGAAAATAAATGGGTTGGCTAGATGGACGTACAGTTAAAGATGAAGCTTCCCAAAGACACATATGATGCAAGGAGCAGGGTATCCAAACTCAGAGATAATAGAAGCATTGAGTAGGAGGAAGTCAGAGGCAAATATTGAGAGATTAAATATTAAACAGCAACCAGGCTAGCCTCTTGCTTGCTGCACTGTCACTCTCCCTTGCCAGGCACCAGACAGAAGAAATGTTGGGTCCATGCTAAATCACAGGTGGTGGGAGCTAGCACTTGAAATGCAGAATAGTGACTAAGGCAAAGAACAACCTTCAGGAGGCAAAAAGAACCTGCAAAACCAGAAAACAAGTTAATTTCATATCTTTTCTTGCACACATACCATATCACTTCTGCTCTCAAAGAAGAAAAGATGTGGTATTCATAACTTACACCCATAGACAGGCAAATAGAAATTATGAAATACAAAGATGAGATGAAACCAAGAATTATCAAGCTTTGAGAAAAATCAACGTATGAAAGGCAGGTAACAAACTCAGCAATATAACTACAATCTGGGCAATGGTGTAAAGCAAACAAAGAGAATGCTTTAAAATAAGTGTGATTAGTATACTTAGAAAGATTACATCCCTTTCACAGGAGATTGGGAAACAGGTGACAGAAAAATTGATCTTCAAAATATAAAAAGTCAAGAGATGAACAGAATAAAGAATGGGCTTAGATGAAGAGGGAATAAATTAGTTGGAAGAGCAAATGGAAAGATTGTCCCAAATCAAAAGAAAAGTAAAATGTGATTTTAAAAAGGTATAGTTAGGGACACCTGGGTGGCTCAGTCAGTTAAGAGGCTGTCTTCGGCTCAGGTCATGATCCCAGGGTTCTGGGATCGAGCCCCATGTCAGGCTCTCTGCTCAGCAGGCTCTCCCCCTCCCTCTGCCTGTCTCTCTGCCTACTTGTGTTCTGTCAGTCAAATAAATAAATAAAATCTTTTAAAAAAAAAAAGGTATAGTTAATATAATGAAATGTTTCAAAAAGATTTCTAATAAGAGTCCTACAAATTAATAACAGGAGGACTGTGTGTGTATGCGTGCGCATCTGTGTGTGTGTGTGTGTGTGTGTGTGTGTGTGTGTGTCTGTAGTTTGGTGGTGATGATGGAGTGCTGGAAGTAAGGAAAAATAAAAGATGACATCCCAGATAATAGCTCCTAAAGTAATTCTGAAATCTTTTTTTTTAATGTTAGTCACATACAGTACATCATTAATTTTTGATGTAGTGTTCCATGATTCATTGTTTGCATATAACACCCTATGCTCCATGCAATCCATGCCCTCCTTAATACTCACCACAGAGCTAACCCATCCCCCATCCCCCTCCCCTCTAAAACCCTCAGTTTGTTTCCTGGAGTCCATAGCCTCTCATGGTTCATCTCCCACTCCGATTTCTCCCCCTTCATTCTTCCCTTCCTTCTCCTGATGTCCTCCATGCTATTCCACATATAATTCCACAAATAAGTGAAACCATATGATAACTGACTTTCTCTGTTTGACTTATTTCACTCATCATAATCTCTTCCAGTTCCATCCATGTTGATGCAAAAGTTGGGTATTTATCCTTGCTGATGGATGAGTAATATTTCATTGTGTATATGGACCACATCTTCTTTATACATTCCTCTGTTGAAGGACATCTTGGCTCTTTCCACAATTTGGCTATTGTGGATATTGCTGCTATGAACATTGGGGTGCATATGGCCCTTCTTTTCACTACATCTGTGTCTTTGGGGTAAATACCCAGAAGTGCAATTCCTGGGTCATAGGGTAGCTCTATTTTTAATATTTTGAGGAAACTCCACACTGTTTTCCAAAATGGCTACACCAACTTGCATTCCCACCAAGAGTGTAAGATGGTTGGTTCCCCTTCCTCCACAACTTCTCAAACATTTGTTGTTTCTTGCCTTGTCGATTATGGCCATTCTGACTGGTGTAAGTTGGTATCTCAATGTGTTTTTAATCCAAAAATATTGGATTAAAAAGATTCCAAGTGATAAATAAGATCAATTTGAAAACAACATACATAGAACTGAAAACATTTATTACCTTTTTTTAAGGACTGATAAATTCTCAAAATTCTCAGTATGTTTCTCCTAAAACCAATTGACACAATTAAAATTGACTTAGATAATAAATATGTATAGACTTGTTTTTAATACATGGAGAAGATACATTACTTTTAAAAATTTCCTGAAATAGTCATCAACTTTGATAATAATTAGATCACAAAGAAGAATTTCAACTAATTTCCTTAAGAAGAAATTCTCTAGTCACAATACAATATAATTCTTTGTAATCTAAGTTTCAAGGAAGAAATCAGAATGAAAATTCCAAAAAATATTTTGAACAAATGAAAATACAATATGGCATATCAAAACTTATGAAAGGAAGCTAAATTATTGGTTAGAAGGAAATTTATAGCCTTCCACTCATATGTTAGGGGAAAAAAATCTGTAAATCAATGATTAATAATCCATCTGTAAAGGGTAGAACTATAACAATTAAATCTAAAGGCTGTAAAAACAAGAGAATAATTGAGATAAGAACTAATATGAAAATAGAAAATAAACTATCAAAGACTGATGAAGAAAAATGAGAGAAAGCAGATGTTATTAAGATCAAAAATACAGATTTAGATATTCAGAGAATTAAATGAGAACCCTATGTTGATGCTGATAAATAGGAAAATTTAAATGGGAAAAAAAAACAACCCTTGAAAATGTAAAATATCTTACCAAACTTATGCACTAAAAAATACCAGGGGCATCTGCGTGGTTCAGTGGGTTAAGCCTCTACCTTCAGGACAGGTCATGACCTCAGGGTCCTGTGATTGAGCCCCACATGGGGCTCTCTGCTCAGTGGGGAGCCTGCTTCCCCCTCCAACCCGCCTGCCTCTCTGTCCACTTATGATTTCTCTCTCTCTGTCAAATAAATAAATAAAATCTTAAAAAAAAAATACCAAACACCAAGTTTTAACCAATCAAGATTTAAAGCCATAATTAAAAACTATACTAAACTTACACAACACAAAATTTTCAGTAGGATAGAAATGGAGAAAAAACTTTTATTTTTAAAAATCAAGCTAAGGTAGTCTCATTATTGTAACTTGACATGTACATTACCAGAAAAATAAAAGAAACAAATTACTGCCCAATATCTCTGATAAACATAGATTAATTTTAAACATATTTACCAACATATAAAAAGAATCACAAATCTCATTACCAAGAGAGGTTTCTCCAGAATTACAATTTATTTTAACTTTCAAAAGTAAATCAATGTCAATTCTGACACTAATAAAAGAAAAAAGGAAAATGATCACCTAGATTTTTAAATAAAATCACTTCCTACATTTCAATACCTATTCATGATAGGAACCCTATCTATATTAAGAAGAGATGGGAACTTCCTCATTCTGATGAAGGGCTACAGAAATCTTCAGTATACATCCTATCAAATGATGAAATTATTGAAATCTTTCTTCCTGGTAGGAAGAACAAGAGAATGATGCCCTTTTTCACCATTTGTATGCAGTATTGTGTTAGAGATATTATACCATGTAATAATGGAACCCAAGGAGTAGAAATTATTTTTTTTAAAGATTTTATTTATTTATTTGAGAGATAGAGATCACAAGTAGGCAGAGAGGCAGGCAGAGAGAGAGAGAGGAGGAAGCAGACTCCCTGCTGAGCAGAGAGCCCAATGTGGAGCTCCATCCCAGGACCCTGGGATCATGACCCAAGCCGAAGGAAGGTAGAGGCTTTAACCCACTGAGCCACCCAGGTACCCCAGGAATAGAAATTATTGAAAAATCATTTGTCTGATGAAGGACCTATCTTTACAATATAGAAATAAATTCTACAAATCAAGAAGAGGTGAAAAATGGACAAAACTCTTGAGTAAGAATTGCACAAAATAGATTTCTGAATGGCCAAAAAAATGTGAAAAATGTGAAAATACATCTCACTCATTCTCATCGGAATGTAAATTAGTTCCATGGTGGGATATCATGACTTTCCTGCCAGGATGTCTTAAAAAAACCAAACAATACAATACAATACAATAATTGGTGAGAATGTTAAAGAAGTGGAGCTTTACACACTGCTGACAGCAGCAAAATGGATACAAGTTTGGGAAACTCTGGCTACATATGAATTACCAGTTACAAAATTTCACTTCTAGGTATAAAGCCAACAGAAATGCAGGTATGTGTGCACCCAGAGAATGTCTGTTTACAGCAGCATTATTTATAATAGCTAAGAACTGCTGAGAGCTCAATTGCCAACAGGAAGGAACAAAGTATTGCCCTGGGTGGTAGGCTAGGTGAAGCTTGTAAGCATAATGTTGCACAAAGACAGCCAGACACATACGAATATAGGTTTTATGATCCCATTTACATTGACTTAAAAAATAAGCAAAACTAACCAAAGCCTGGATGGTAGTTAACTTTGAGGAGATTTGTGGGAATAATGACTGGGAAGGTTTACAAGGAATACTTAAGACTGGAGTCCTACGATGCTAGTTCCTGAGCAGGGTGGTGGTGATTCTGAGGATAAGTTCATTAGCAGAAATTTATTAAATGGAGCATTTATGCTTTGATGTACTTCCTGTAATATGCTATACTTACAAAGCTACTTAATATACTCCTGTTCATCAAAAATAACTAATTTCAAAATATGTGGGAAAAGAATTCCATTCACAATAGATACAGAACAATAAAATATGTGTGAAGAGAGCTGATGTTCACGTGTAAGCCATGTCTGGAGAAATCAATAGAATTGTATTAAAGCATATAAGACAGGAATAAATAAAATAATGAATGAATCCACAATTTTCTTAGATGAGCACAACAAGATTGTTGGCAATGCTTTAATGTGCTCACATAAACCAAGACCCTCAAAATATTATATTCATGGAACTATCTTATTCATTTGCAAGTTCAGGAGTAAAGGAAAATGCTTGTAAATGACATTTTTCTTGTCAAAATAAGAACAACGAGTACTAACTTGCTTTACCACTCATCAAAATATATAATTACATTTAAAGTAATAAGTATCATATTTGCATATCAATAGTCAAATAAATTAATGGAAAGGCATAATTTCTTTAAAAAAAAAAAGTTTATTTATTTATTTATTTTAGAGAGAGAGAAGGAGAGAGAGCCAGAGGGGAGAGGCAGAGAGAGAATCTTAAGAATACTCCCCACTCAGGGCAGAGCCTGAGGCAGGACTCAATCTCATGACCCTGAGATCATGACCTAAGCTGAAACAGAGTTGGACGTTTAATCCAGACACCCCGGGAATTGCACAATTTCTTTAACAGGAAGAGATTTGAGGAAATTTATAATACAATAATAGTACCTTTTTAAATCTGTGTGTAATATATTCAACATATATTATTGGCACAATTAACTAATATTCATTTGTGAAATATTATACCAACTCTATTCCTTATATCACATACCAAAATAAATTCAAAGTGAATTAAAGAACTATTATGAAAAAACTAAATAGAGAAAATTTGTAGAATAAAAGATACAAATTTAAAATTTGCAAGGACTAGGGTGACTGAGTGGCTCAGTCAGTTAAGCATCTGCCTTCAGCTCAGGTCATGATCCCAGATCCTGGGATTTGCCCCACATCTGTTGGGCTCCCTGCTCAGCAGGGAGTCTGCTTCTCCCTCTACCCCCTCCCCCACTCACGATCTCTCTCTCTCTCTCTCTCTCTCAAATAAATAAAATCTTTAAAGAATTAAAAAAATCTATTAACATTTCTTGAGAAATAATTGAGAAATAATATATTAAGCATAGTATGAGAATTGTCTACTAAGGGCAGATAGATGTCAGGAAACGTTACATGCCCTGAGGCATGCCATGGTTAATCATTTGAAGGTGTTTCATCAAAGAAACCTATAAAGTGTGCTCCCTAACCGTGAATCAGGGGAAACGAAAGAGATAGGGGAACCAACTACTTACAGTGGTAGGGCTGATTCTCTAATGCAATGAAAATAAAGCTTAAACATCATTTTAATTGCGTAATTTCCTCATGGTTATTTCATGCAAATGAAATTATCTCTATAACCTTACTTATGATGTTTAATAAATGAGCCATGTAGCAGCTTGGTAAAAATGATGTTGATTAGGGACTTCATCACAAAATTATTTTGGGACTTCGTCACAAAATTATTTTATGAAAAATATTTTTTTTAGATTTTATTTATTTATTTGACAGAGATCACAAGTAGGCAGAGAGGCAGGCATAGAGAGAGATGGGGAAGCAGGCTCCCCACTGAGCAGAGAGCCTGATGTGGGGCTCGATCCCGGGACCTTGGGATCATGACCTGAGCCAAAGCTTTAACCCACTGAGCCACCCAGGTGCCCCATGAAAAATATTTTTATAAGTGAACAAAATGAATAGAAATGGACCTGTAAGGCAGAGGAAAAGTCATTATTTGTTTATACAGAATTCCATATATGGAGCTACTGTTACTAATCTCAAGTGATAAACCGAGGCCACTGTAGAGGCTTTTCCTGATTTCGTGTTCTGTAGCAAGAATTGTCTAGATTTGGGACTTGCCAATATAAAGTATCATCATCTCCATCCACATCCAAATGATAAGCAACTTGGGGCTGCTGTTCAGTGGGGCCTCTTAGAGGCAATGTGTCCAGACACAGCCCCCAGAGCAGCTCGTGGCATCTTGGTCTCCTCAGATAACATTCAACCAGCTGGCCCAAACTCTGCATCCCTTTAGTAGAATTATATGACCAGAATTTCACCAGTCATGGAGCCATGGTCAAAGCCATTTGAATAATTGTATTTTACCATCCTTTTCCTTTTTGATGTTTTCTCTGCTATCTGTATAAATTTACCAGAACCTGGGGTAGGGGCAGAGTTGAAAGAAATATCTGTAGACAGATCTATAGCTACTTTATTTGCTTATTTTATTCTCTCCCCTTAATCCAGATACTCCGGGTTTAGAGAGACTTAGCACGTGTGTATGCATACACACAAAAGCTAATTTTGAATATTTTTATTCCCTATGACCTAATCTGTGGCAGCTGCATAAAGGCATGATCCCAATTTGATTTTCTTATACCCAGTTAAAAGGTATTTTTATTGATCATACCATGTTTTATTTTGTCTTATCTATTTGCTTTGAATTTTACTGATGCCATCATTTCTCAGTTCAGACATCCCAATACAAATCCATAACTCAAAATATATGAAAAGGGGTTATTGTTTCATATCAAGTCCCTGAGTCTAAGATTTTGTAAACATTGAGACAGAATTTTAGTCTGTGGTTTTATTACACAATTGTACTTTTTCGTGCATGGGAATCTCTTCAGTTTGATCTTAAGCTTTTTAATATTTTATATATTTGCCTGAAAATTTTTTTCTCCTCCTCCCTTATACCCTAGTTACCTAGTTTCATCTTTCCAAATTGGCTACTGAGAACCAAATTTACTCTTTTCTATATCATTCAATGAGCATTTGTGTTCTTTTACAAGTTGTTACCATTTGAACCTCTCTTCCGTCAGTGCTTGCACAGAAGCCCAAGGGCTCAACCATTCCTTTGTTCAGTTCTGACAGCCAGTGTGTAGACATGTGATACAGGTACAGCAATTGCATACTTTTACCTGGGACTTTGAAACTTGAGAGACTGATGCAAGTTTGTAGGGAAATGTGAAATTAATCATTGTGATGATGGTTTTGAAGTTTCAGTGATAGTAGTGCTGATGGTAGCATCTTAGCTAGAATGTTCCTAGCATCTTGACTTGATCCTCTCTCTTTTTTTTTTTTTTTTTTTTGAGAGAGAGAGAGAGAGAGAGAGAGAGAGAACAAGCTCTGGCAGGCAGAGAGGAAGGGGGTAAGAATCTTAAGCAGTCTCCACGCCCAGCATGGAGCCCAACACATGGCTCGATATCACAACCCAGAGATCATAACCTGAGGCAAAATCAAGAGTTGGATGCTTAAACAACTGAGCCACCCAGGTGCCCCAGATCTTTTTCTGCCCAAATTCTGACTCTGGTTCCCTACTCTTGCCACAGATCTATAAATCCTCTGATGTCATAACAACAAATTCATTTTATTCTTTAATTAGCCAGAGGTGGTTTCTCTTGCATGTAATGAAGTACTCTGATTAACAATACCCCAATTATTTGTTTACTATAATGATATTCTGAAACTGCATTTCTGCTCATCCATTTGTGTTGTAGTTAAGCCATCATCCATTTATAACATTGGTATACTGGTTTCACTTTTACTGTGCATTCTTAAATTGTTCATGCCTTAAAAAAAACTCCCAATTTTATTTTCTTACGAATTGGCTAGTTAATTTTCTAAATTAAATGTTGGCATATATTTGTAATAGTACATTCAAATTAGCAACTATATTCCCAAGTGAACTTTTCAATATCCATTATGGCCAAGAATTGATTAGCTGACTCCATCACATTGGACTGTGGGAGATTGCTTGCATTAGTAACCCCATCTTTTTTTACCCTTTATGCTTCCAAGTGGTTTGATATGTAGCTTTATAATGCTTTCTCACTCTGATTCTGGGCTTGAGTATATAACTTGTTTTGGCCAATGGGATGCTGGAAATATGATGCACAGTTGTGTTCTCTCTCGCTCTTCATGAGAACATGAATAGGTTAACTTGCTGGAGGATGAAACACACATAATTATGCTGAAGTATCCTGTTCACCTCCGCAGAACCATTCTAGATCAGTCAGCTTATAGCTGAATATAGACTTATGAGCAAATCTAGTCGACCTATGAGTAAACAGCTCAACCAAGTCCAAACTAGACCATTGAATTATAGGTTTGTTAGTTCAATGATTACTTGCTTTTTAAACCACTGCTTTTGGGACAGTTTGATATACAACAATATTGGAGCATTAAAAAATTGACATACAGAGGATACAAAAGGGTTATTGTTACGAATAGGAAAGGGTCTTGGAAAGAGGATCTCTGAAGAAAGCTATGCTATGTGACCCAACCCATTCTGCTCAATGTGGAGGTAAAGATGGGCTTTCTGCTTACCTCAAGCCACCAGAGAGAGAGATGTAATAGAAATAATTATTTAAATTTAATAGATATCATCTCAATTTTATGAACACAAGTGAACTACAATCTTACTCGTGGGAACTTACATTATAGAGGCTATGTCTATTGTTCCACAGTATCAGGACAAAGGCATAGGAAATTGGAAACCAGATATATTTTCACTGATAGCAGAAGATGAGGTATGTT
Source organism: Martes martes (assembly GCF_963455335.1). NCBI lineage: Eukaryota > Metazoa > Chordata > Mammalia > Carnivora > Mustelidae > Martes > Martes martes. Next base: position 50,936,557 of record NC_137893.1, read on the forward strand.
TCCCTGACTAGATGTAGATTATCTTGGAACTATTTTGTGCATTCTTCAAGAGGGTCATCTGGAAAAGGAAAGGTGAGGGAACCCATACAGGCAAGATCTGGATTATGCTCTCAAAACAGGGTTACAGGAGTGGAAGTCAAAGGAAAACAGATTGCACATGTCACAGGAAGTACTACTGAGTGCTTTCAGTGGAAGGCTCCCACCCTTGTATGAATAAATTTTAAAGAGAGAGTAGAAGACAAAAATAAGGATTCTTTCTGATTATCACATTAGAAAATTTGCTTGTTGAATATTGTATTTACATATGCAATAAGGAAATCATTTTAAAAAAATGAACATGTAAAGAAGTATTCTAAAGCAATACTAAACTTCTCTTAATTTCAAATTCAGAAGCAATGTTAAGATCTTACAATTCCTTAGGGTCTTCATTACTCACCCACTCACCATATATTTGTGAATTTTTATTATGTACCTGGCATTTTATTCAATTGCTAGAATACCCCAGAGTATAAGATATGTATTGTCTCTGCTGAAATACAGATTATGGTCTATTGGAAAGATTGGCATTAAATAGATAATCACACAAAATAATGATTACAGTGGTGGAAAGGGCAAGGAAGCATTTAATGTATCTGCATGATTCTTAAGTGCCTATGAAAAGGGTCCCTAGCATCACATTGCTTACTGCTTAGGTAAAAGATAAGAAATATACATAGTTATATTAAGAGATTTTGATATTTTAAAAGTGAGAAAGTGATAAGTGCTGTAAGACAAAAATAAGATCCTAAAGACAATTCAGAGCAAGGAAAGACTCATATCAGTTACTCAGAGAAGCCAATGGTAATAATGTCATTTTACCTGGACCTTGAAAGATAGTGGGATTTTGGCTCACAGAAATAGTGTGTCAGTCAGGAGAAGCCACCTAGATAGAACAAAAGAATGGCTGAAACAGGCAATAGTTCAGTCTGACAAAAGCCCTACACCTACCCTCCCTCTGCATAAGAAATCAAGAGTTTAAAGACAATTGGTTTCATTTTCTATAGTTCTATTTGTTTTAGTTCACTTACTTTTTTTTAATCTTTTCGAGCTAACTTATCACACAGCAAATGTACACTGTAGTAAATAAATAACATGTCATCATGACTAGCCATAGAAAACTTTTATATTGTGAATACTTTAAGCTTAACTCTTACTTTCCAAGTAAAGGCCATCTTGATGATAGCCATACAAGTGTGTTCATTAAAGAAAATGTGATAACTGTGTACAGGGGATCTCGTTCACTGAACGCAAGGCTGAGAATGTGATGAGACAAAGAAGCAAAAGTGTTTAGCTTAAAATTAGCTTGTTTTATCCTCAGGCTATAATAATATTGACACATTTTAAGATTAGTAGATTTATACCCAGAATAAACATAAATATAATCTGGATCAGTGGTTTCTACATTGTGTCCCATAATACCCAAGTAGTGACCAAATACCCAGGGCTCCAGCTCCTCCATTTATCCCCACATAACTTCCATTTCTTCCTCCCCCCCAGACTGGAGGATTCATGCATGCATGCGCACACACGAGCAGGCACAATTCTACCACAAAAAGGGTTTTTTGATTAATATCTGACCAACATGGCTTCAACATAGGATTTTATTCAATAAAATACTTTTGGCTTTAAAAACATGTTTGAAAGCTACCAAGCTATTCTAAGCTGCTGACTTTATAGATTATATCACTGAATTATTCATTTTTTCATTGGAAGTCATTCATTTATTCATGTATTCATCCATTTACCCACTCACTCTTTCATAGACTATACACCCAGGACTGTGCAGGGCACTGGCTGTACAGTGGTGAACGGCACCAAACTGGTCCCTGCTCTCCAGAAACTTAGAATAATGAATGAGAGACATCAAACAAGTGATCTCTCGAATCCATGGGATGATGAACTGACAGCTACTCTGAAGCACAGGAAAACATAGCTATTCTGAGAAACTACGATAGAAGCAGCTGTCTGGGAGGGAAACTGTACAGCTTCCTTGAGGAAATGCTTTTTGAGGGGAGACCTTCAAGATCCCAGGTGAGACTCCTGCTCTCAATTCCTGGCCTAAACCTCTCTTCGTCATTGCTGCTGGGGAAAGTGGAAAACTGGGGCAAACATGGTTCTCATCTTGCGAGTCTACTTTTTCTCCAGAATAAGAGTCCTGTTCTAGCTATTAAACAAGACCTGAGCATAGTTTCTTCATTCGTTTTTACCAGTTTCCTCATTGGTTTGGGTGGGAATATAAAGTTCAATATTTGTTACTTCATCACGTGCAGAACAAAACCCCTGGCAATTGCATTTTGCCACAAGGAGGACATCATTTTCAGTGAGAGCCATATGGTTGGCTTTATTGGTGTGGATAGACTGGAACAGGTCATATGGGCAGGCGGGTGGGAGGACACAAGTGCAGAAAGCTTTTTCAAGAAGTTGGCTGTGAAGGGGAGTTGATAGAGGAAGGGCAATAGTTGGAAGCAGATTTGGAGTCAAGGGAAAATTCTCTTAAAGATAAAATACACCTGGTGATATTTATATGTGGTGGGAAAGTTTCAATTGAGAGAAAGTGGACTGAATGGATTGGCAATGTAGTATTTCTGTAAAGGCATGAGCAGAAGAAATGCAAAGACTGTGGAGAACATGAAGACTTAAATGTGGGGAAGGAAATCTCTTCTAACACAGCAGGAGAAGACAGATACTTATGAAAGAAGTTTTATAGGTTTTCTACAGAAAACTGAGGGTGTTCCTCTTTAACGGCTTTCTTCCTCTGGGAAGTAGGTTACGGAAATAGAGGAGGAACAAACCTAGAAGTTTAAAGAGAACAGAGAGTTTCAATATGGTTTGTTATGGGGAAAGGGAACGTGCACTGACAAGAGAAATAGTACAAATTCCTGATAGTGTGAGGGACCCTTTGAGGCTGCTGATCATGATTATTTTATAGTGATACAAATCTGTACTGTAGGCATAAAGAAAGTTAGAAGGTGGGTTTGTGGAATTCATCCTAGTGAGTGCAACACCTATCAGCACGAAGGTGAGTTAGAGTGATGACGGTAAACTTGAAGCTACTCTAGTTTATTTTTAAAAATATATATCATCCAAAACTGTGGTATTCTTCTTATGACTAATAACACATTACCATGTCAGATAGCAACAACTCCTAATAATTGTTGTTAATAATACAGTATTTATGGGGTGCCAAGTGGTTTAGGTGTCCAACTCTTGATTTCTGCTCAGGTCATCATCTCAGAGTCATGAGATCAAGCCCCATGTTGTGCTCCATGCTGGGCCTGGAGCCTGCTTGAGACTCTCTCTCTCTTTCTCCCTCCCAGCACTTGCATGTGCGAGCTTGCTCGCCCACTCGCTTGCTTGATTGCTTTCTCATTCTCTCTCTCAAAAGTAAAAATAAAATAGGGTCGCCTGGGTGGCTCAGTGGGTTAAGCCTCTGCCTTCAGCTCAGGTCATGATCTCAGGGTCTTGGGATCGAGCCCCACGTCAGGCTCTCTGCTCAGCAGGGAGCCTGCTTCCCCCTCTCTCTCTGCCTGCCTCTCTGCCTACTTGTGACCTCGCTCTGTCAAATAAATAATAATTTTTAAAAATAAATAAATAAATAAATAAAAATAATACAAAATAAAAATAATATGATATTTGTGCTATCCTGTATCACCAGCCTTTCCCTTCCTGTCCCCAGTGGGTTTTAATATTATAGATTAGCATTGCTGTGCTAAACTGAAGAGTTGAGTCTGAGTCTTCTCACACTCAGTACTGTTAGTCCTACTCTTCTCTACTATTTTTCTTATGGATTCTTTTGCTTAATTTATTTCAAGTATTTGGCGCTATAATATCTCTCCCTCTAATTTAAATGAAACCAATAGAGCTGTTGACAGTCAAAATGTCTGACTATAATTGGTGCTTCATTTCTTCACTATCTATGAAAACAGCTTGGAAGACCAAAGAGATATGATATATCTTCCCTTAATGAATAACATCACTAAGAAAGCCACACAAGAAGTTCCCTTATATTTTACATTCTGGTGATTCATAATTATGAAAATACCACTTTAACTCTGCACTGTTGTTAAAGGCAAAGAATGAGAGCATCCACTTGACTCAGCATTATTCTCATCAACAACATGAACATTACAGCATGACAGTGAGTAAGGGCAGATGAGTTAATTAGATTTAAAATCAGAGTAGGGGAGTAAGATATTTTGTGTAAAGCACAATGGCTTTCACTCAGATTGTCTTCATTCTGAAATTCTAGGGCTCATAAAGGACTATAATATTGGGAGAGTGAAAGATCTAAAAAGCTAGTGGATCATTTAGAGTGCTAGGTAACACTGCTTTAAGGCATATGGTGAGCAATTAGATTTGTGTGAATAGACAGCACATACACAAGACAATCTGAATCAACCTTTTTCGGGTAAATGATAATAGTGATACAGATGTGTGTGTGTGTGTGTGTGTGTGTGTGTGTGTGTGGCAGGGTTAGGGAGAGTCGCCCTTGTCCTTTACAACCTGAGGCAGCACAAAGAAATCTAGCAGTGCTGAATGTCTGGTTTGGATCCTGGGACTTTATGCTGCATGACTGGAGGAACATCTCCTCTCCCCTGGTATGATCATGGCTTAGGATCCAACAGAAGGCTGGTAGCAGAGTCTCAGCTTCTCTCCTTGTTCTGTCTCTTCATGTCTCTCTGTTGGAGTGAATAAGCTCCAACCTTGAAATGATCAGAAGGCTGAGTTCCAAGCTGTATGTTTTGGTGGGTCTGGTGGCTGCCATCCAGACAACATACATCAGCACAAGAGAAATGAAACATATTTTTTCCCCACTTGAAGTTTCTGTGGAAACATACAGGAGCCCAGAATATTCATAGCAGCCTGAGTATGTAGTTGGACTAGCTTATGTCCAAAGCATAGACTAGGTGTTGTCTTTTATGGACATCGGCACCATTGGCAGACATTATTAGAACCTTTGATGATTGCAGGTGTGTTGGAAGAAACAACTAAGAGAGTTGAAAGTTGAAGCTTTGCGGGAATAGGAATGATGTTGGGGTGAGGGGAGGAGAGTGATAGGATAGGTGAGTAGTGGCTTTGTGTTCTTTTTAGCAATATTTTCTTAAAAACCATGGGCATAAAACTCCTTTGGTAAATAAATTTTAAATAAAAAATAACAAAAATAAGAGAAAAACACAACTTGATAATAGGCAGAACAAAAAAAAATAATTTTGGAGGCACTAAAATGGAGACACTAAAAAATAATAGTCCAGGAGAAAAACTAAAATGATTAAAAGATTAGTGACTTCATCTATATCTATAACATATAGCTATATTATCGGTATCTATGTACCAGCGATACCTTAATTTTGATTGGAATTTCTTGTTTCTTTCCAAGCGCCATCTTTGGGATACTACAAATAGACTTCACAGAGAATTGCTTTTAGAGCCACTGACCCTAACTTTGTTAATAAATTCAACCTGTGGGGATAACGGCCAAATCAATACAGGCAAGCATTCATATTCTCTCTTGACTCTTTGGGAACAAGCATCCGGCACCAGGTGAGTCTTATTTTGGCTTCCGGCTCCCGTAGGGACCCACATTTCCAATGGGTCAGATGTTGCTCAGGGTAATGTATAGAGGGAAAAAAAGAGCTCACTCTGACAGATTTGTCATTTGGCTGCAAAAGACAATCCTTCTCTGGACTTTAAAACCTGTTGAGCTGGTATTATCCAAGCTGTGTAGACCACAGCTGTGAGCAATCATACAAGAGTGACCTTGATTCTGTCATGGGTCATTACCTTGAAAGAGTGAGGGCAACCAATTTTTAGGACTAAAGATGTCGTATGACCGGCTATTACATCTACACTTTGGAAGAAAGAGACGGACTTTTTGGTCTGGGCAGTGAACTTGTGACCAGAATCTTGGCTCTGGTTTGTCTTTTGTTTCTCATGAGCACCCAGTGAAATACTTATTATCTTTATTTTTGATTTTAGACATTGAGACACAGTAAAGAGACAGACGCTGGAGATCAGTTCAATCTTCCTTTACCTTAATCAACCAAGTTGCTTTGATCAAATCATTGTGACCTCTCTAAGTCAGAGCTCTGAAATGGGGGTAAATATACTTTAACTATTTTCTAAACATAAAGCCTCGGAAAGTGAAGAGTAAGAACTACTGGGGAAAATCCAGGTCTCTTTTTGTTCCATTTCATTTGATTTATTCTGCTTTAATTGGCCCTCTTGACTTCAAGTTTTGTGGCATCTAACAACCATCACAATACATATCCTTGGAATAAATACTAGGTGATATAATTGTAAGGTCAAAACACCTTTGAATTTGTGGATTTTTTGTTGGATGCTTTTAGGCACAAAATTTCCTGTTCTAAATAAGTCACACACAGTAGTAGTATCAAAGAATAAAAGAGAACAGAAAAATAAAAAGGAGAGTGAGAGAGAAAATACATGTTATCTCGGGGCACCTGGGGGCTGAGTTGGTTAAGTGGTTGCCTTCAGCTCAGGTCATGATCCCAGGGTCCTGGGATTGAGCGCTGCATTGGGCTCCCTGCTTTGCAGGGAGTCTGCTTCTCCCCCTCCTTCCCGCTCCTGCTCTCTCTCTCCCTATCTCTGTCTCTCTCAAATAAATAAATAGAATTTTTTTTTTTAAAGATAATGTATGTTTTCTCTTGCTCACATCCTTGAATAGTAACAAAAACAGCCTGGACATCAAGAGAAAAGAATGCCACACTACACTTTCATTTCATCTGGAACAGTTACTCATAGATTAATTCTCTAAGCATTTGAGTAGCTCCATGTGCCAAGCACTAAATGCCAAAAGATGCAAACATGCTCCAAAAGATGCTAAATGCCAAAAATGCAAAATGTATAAGACATGTGCCTTGCTCTCTGGGACCTAACAGCTTACCCTCGGGAAGTCATCATTTCTACAGGGAGTTTGGACCAGCATCCTGTATGGAAAACTTTCCAGTCCGTTTTTGTTTCCCCTGCAAATAAAGTGTACTGTGTGATATTTGCCACAGATACGTTGATCTCCCACTATTTGCCAAGCATTAAGTTAGGCATTATGGAAACACCAATAAGTTAACAGGATCCTTCCCTTTATAGGAGTTACCAAGTCTGCTTATTGAGATTTTTGAACTCATTCTTCCACGAGGAGCCATATCCTCATTCAAAACTACTTGGATCATTTCTGGGGTCTCCAGAACGACGTTATGCCTGGATCTGTTGGTTTAAACTATACTATTATACATGCTAATGAAGGAGAAAATGTCTGTGATTAAAATGGAATGTGTAATCACATTAAAGAACCATTAATTTCCATCTCCCCTGTTAACAAAACTTTTTTAAGCCTCACTAAAAGTAACATACAGCTTCTTTCCAATGACTGTGGGTCAATGTGCACTGGAATAATAAATAATTAGCATATTACGTTATTGAAATTTTACCGTACACCTGCCTTTTTTTTTTTTAAATTTATTTAGTCGACAGACGGAGACCACAAGTAGGCAGAGAGGCAGGCAGAGAGAGAGAGAGGGAAGCAGGCTCCCCACTGAGCAGAGAGCCCCATGTGGGGCTCGATCCCAGGACCCTGGGATCATGACCTGAGCCGAAGGCAGAGGCTTTAACCCACTGAGCCACCCAGGCGCCCCCGGTACACCTGCTTTTTGTGGTCAAACACTGTGCTGGGCTTTCAGGATATAAACGTACCTAAAATGTACTCCCTGCTCCCAAGTAATCTATTAGGAGAGATCGAGAAGTGAATGAAGTGCCTGGGTAATGAGTTCTTGAGAAAATAGGAGGATTTCTTTGGCAGTTGTCAAATTCATGCTATCTATGACTAAGGTTTACCCACTAGATGTGTTGGTAGTAGTATCAGTCCAAAGTACTCATAGCTAAAAAAAATCCCTATCTTTTAAGTCACTTCTCCCTTGTAGCTGCAAAATAGAGACTTTTCCCTGTTTATGCAGACGTTCAACAGTGAATTTTCTGTTTAAAATGGCCCTGGTTTGTAATAGACAAAAATGTACATGACTCTGAAGCAACTGAAATTAAAAAAAAAAAAAATGCAGTACTGTTTCATGACAAGTCTGCTGTGCATTTTACTTCTGCTGTTCCCTGGAGGAAAGGGATATTCGGCATGTTTTTGTTTAGAAGACCCTTGACGGACCACATTATTGCTCCTTCCTGGGTGTTGAGAGATGCCATTTCTCATTCCTCAGCGTCTTGCTTCTCTTGAGCAAGGACGACTATATTCTTTGTGTCTTTCGAATTCATATGATTCTAACAATACACATTTTGCTTCTCTCGGTTTTGATTAGGTCTTTGCAAATAACATGAAAAGCAATTTGATATTTTAGGCACACAGTAACTCTCGATGGCATGGGTTTGAGGTAAATATTTTCTCTCTCCTTTCAGCATCATGCTTCTTTTGGCAGGCACTGAGAATACGGTGAAGAAAAGAGGCTGGGCTGTCCTGCCGCTGCCTGGTACTTTGACCAGAAATGAAATGTGACAGTTCACTGCTCTTTACTGTCTGGAGCAGCTGGACCACTAGTGATGCCAAGTCTCCCTCTGAGGAAATTCAAGTTCTTCTCAGGCATCATTCCCTCTCTTTTTCTGCATTGCTATAAAAAATGTTTAGATGTTAAATTATATAACATTACATATAATTTAATATGTAAGAATTATATACATATCTATGTATAAATAATTCCAAAAAGCAAAATCACTAGCAATCCCTAAGGAATAAAGAGAATGCCTATGTATGCTTATTTATGAATACCTATTTATCTATGTAACTCTCTGTACATCAATGCATGTATTTATGTATCCATCCTCAAATATGTTTTCAGTACTTTGACTTAATCAGGAATTATCATAATGTAAACATCATATAGAATAATAACAATCTCTAATTAATTAAAAACTGAATGTATTTCTCTGATACATATATGTAAAAATGTAATGTTTTCAGTTTTAATCTAGAGATCTGCTATACAACATTGTGCCTGTAGTAAACAAGATTGTATAGTGCACTCAGAAATCTGTTAAGAGGACAGATCTCGTGTTCAGTGCTCTTACCACAATAAGAAAAAAAAAAAAAGGAAAAGGAAAATCATACAGAAAAGAAAATGTAGTTAGGAATTCTTATAATGTAAACATTAAGGTGCTATATTTATCAGTCAGGAATTTTCACATTTCCAACTTCTTTCTGGGTTCATTACATGCGTATGGAATTTAAGGTCTGGTTCCTGGGCGTTCTGCAGTGCAAAGACTCACTCTAAGTCTGTTTGTTCTCTTTGACTTCACAAGACTGTGACTCAAGTCTTGGAGAGCTTCATTAAGAAGATGGCATCCCTCCCAAATGTTATCAATACATGTTTCACAGGAAAGCGATGTTGCTCCTGCTCCACTCAATGGTGCTGCTCGGGGTGCACAGCTCCTCTGTTTCCAGGTCATTAGCTTCAGCTTACTGACTGCTCAGCCCACATCCATCACTTGCAAAGGCCATGGCCACCACTGCCTTTTACAACTAGCTCTGGTAATGAAGTTTGAGTTTGATTATTTTACAGGTTCCTGCTTTGGTCTTTGCCCCTCCATCTGGCCCCTTCCATTAATCTACCTTGAATTTGGGGGCCATGAATTTTGCCCAGTATTACCCTGTGTCTGCAGGCCTGAACTGCGACCAGTCATCCTCAGCCCAGCACCATCTGCTTCAACTTTTGCTAAAACATTTGTAAAGTCATTGTGATGAACTGCAAACCCAAGCTTCTCCCTTCCGCATTACTTCCTCCTCCCCTACTTCTCCTGGCATGGCCTCTACTGGCAAAGCCTAAGACCCTTCCCTTGTTAGAGTTAGAGCTGAGCCTTAGACCAGATGTCAGAGGTCTGATTTTTACAGTATTAACCTGAAGGTGAGTTCTTAGTCTGACAGAACTTTCATTGTCTTCAAGGCCAAAGTCATGTATGGTGATCCTTCTGACAAGAAAGTCTTCCAGGAAACATCTTTTTTAGAAATTAGGTACCACCTAGTTACTGTATTTCACTTAAACTGTATCTGTATTCTGGACTTGAACTGAACATTCTAGAGTAGGGATAGCTTTTAGATTGGGGTGGTACTTACAATCTATATATCAGCTATTCGTTAGTTGGATTCTCATTCTAGTGTTGGTTTCCTTTTTGGTTTCACAGGACACTGGAGTTCATACAGTAACAATTAGATAAATATGGGTCAGAGGTGAGAGGTAGGAAAACTGAAATGGAACAGAATTAATTGAAAAAGCAATACATATTGCTAATATTTAGATAAAATGCATCTTCCAAGAAAATCAACATGCATTTTTCCTTTTGTCTATATTATGCAACTTTATTGGGTTAAACCACCAAACGCAATACTTTCACTTCCTCCTAAATTTGATCTTCCTCTTCATTATCATCCAAAGTAATAACTCTGTCCACCATGACCCATTTATTTTTCCTTCCTTCCTTTCATCCTTCCTTCCTTCCTTTTCTTTTTCTTCCTTCTCCCTTTTTCATCCAACTTTATTCAGGTGTAAGTTATGTACAATAAAATTCACTCGTTTCAAGGCACACCTTCTTGAGTTTTGGCAACTGTAAACAATCACGTAAGTACCACTACAATCAACATATAAAACATTTTCATTACCACAAAGAAGTATTCCTATGTTTCTTGGCATCCAGTCCCCTCTCCCAACCCCGGAGCTTAAGCAGCCACTGACCTGCTTTCTGTTACTAGTTTCGTCTTTTCTAGATTCCATCTAAATATTGTCATGTATTACAATCTTTTGTTTCTGGCATATCATAATACTTATCATAACACTTAAAAAATAACTAGTTTGTTGCACATAATAGTAGTACATTCCTTTCTAATGCTTATTTTTCATAGCATAGATACTGCACAGTTGGTTTTTCTATTCACTAATCAATGTACATTTGGTTAAGTTGGGGCTATGTTAAAAAAAGCTCTTATGAATATTTGTGTATAAGTCTACATGAATATATGTTTTGATTTCTCTTGACTACACACCTAGGAGTGGGTCAATGGCAAGTACAGATTTAGCTTAATAAGAAACTGGCAAATCATTTTTCCAAGTGACCCTTTCTCTCTTTTCAGTCCCTTCAGAAATTGTGAGAGTTGTAGTTGCTCACATACTTAACACTTGCTAGCGTTGGCCTTTTTAATTTTAGACGTTCTAGTGGGTATGTATTGGTAGGTCACAGTGGTTTTACTTTGGACTTCCCAGATTACTGGTGATATTAACATTTCTTTATGGGTTTACTGTTTGTAAATTTTCTAGTTTGAAATGTGTGTCCAAATAATTTTCCCATTTTAAGAAACTGGACTGTTTTTCTTTTTATTATTATGATATAGAGTTCTTTGTACTCTGCACACCACGTTTTTGTTAGATAAGTGTTGTGCAAATATTTCTTCCCAGTCCATGGCTTGTCTTTCCATTTTCTTAACTGTGTCCCTGAAAGAACAAAAGTTGTTTGATGAAATCCATTTTATAGTTTCTGTATGTTTCATGATTTTTTCCTATTTAAGATATCGTTCCCTGACCCAATGTCATGAAGATTTTCTCCCATGTTTTCCTCCAGAGGTTTCATAATTTAATCTTTTACAATTAGGTCCACGATACATTTTGACTTAATTTTTGTGCATGGCATGTAGTAATGGTAAGGATAGTTATCTATATCTCTATTATCTATCTATCTATCTATCTATCTATCTATCATCTATCTATCTATCTATCTATCTATCATCTATCTAATCAACAGCATCCCTTGTTGAAAAGACCACCCTTTTCCCTCCGAATTACCTTGGAATCTATCAAAATAGGGTGCCCTTAGAAGTGTGGATCTATTTCTTGGCTCTCTAGTTCTGTTTATCTACAAGTCTGTAATTATTTCATCAGCATACAATCTTGATTAGTGCAGTTGTGTAGTATTTCTTGACGTCTTCAACTCTCATCCTTCTTTTAAAAAAATGGTTTGTTATTCTAGTTCTTTTACCTTTCCTAAACATTTTAGAATTAGTTTGCCAATTTCTTCAAAAAAGCCTACTAGAATTTGGACTGAGAATGAATTGAATCTACAGCTGAGTTTGAGGAGAAAGGCCATTTTAACCAAAGTAAATTAATTATTTGCTGTCTTCGGAATTACTCCAGGTGACAGTTTTGTCAAAGTCTCTGCATTTAACATAGTGCTACCCGTAGGAGCCTCTTCGTGTTATCTCCAGTTCCTACCAATGCTTCTCTTGCTGATGCCACATGTTTTAGATTTTTCCTTTCATAGTACTCCACTCTGAGTACCGAATTTTGTCAGTTTTCTCTCTGTATAAACAAATCACCCTACTATTTACTGGCTTAAAACAGCAACCATTTTATTTACTTATATTTCTTTTGGTTATTGCTTTAGGCTGGGCTCAGCTGGGTGGTTCTGCTAGTATCAGCTGGAGTTACTTGCCAGCTCTCTAGCCACTAGAATGGCCCCCATCACATGCTTGGCAGTTGGTGGTCACTGACACCACAGGGTCGGGCCACTCTATGTTGTTTCTCATTCTGTAAGAAGGTTACACTGGGCTTCTTCACATGGTAACAGTAGCATTCTAAAAGAGAGAAAGCAGAGGTCATGGTGCTTCTTGAGGCCTAGGCTCAAGAACTCCCACAGTGGATCTTTTGCTACATGCTATTGTTCAAAACAAGACACAAGGCACACTCAGACTCTCCAGGTGAGGAAATAGATTCTGCCTCTTAATTGGAGTACTAACAAAGTTACACTGAAGAGAGGCTTGATGTAGGAATGGAAAGAATTATTGTAGTCTTCTGTGACAACAATTTACTAGAAAGACTTGATACATATTTTTTGTTATAAGGGAATTAGGCCACCATTTAAGTGTCTAAAATATAAACTAAACTATATAACCAACATAAACATAATTTTAGATTTGATTGATAAGCCCAATGATGTAAAATATCTCAACCACTAGACTGATACTTTTCCCCCAATAAACATATACTTCAATTTTGTACATTACATGTGGCTTCTGAATAGCATGTTAGCTACTTTACACTAAAAAGACAATTATAGCTATAGCAGAACATTTTCTAACTTCGAGAATGGATCATTACCTTAAATTCCATTAGATACATTTTCGAAGAACATTACTGGCACACAATGTGATAAATAGGACTTAAAATAACAAAAAAGATTATAGTGAAAAATTTTTAAAGTGTATACTTAATTTTAAAAAAGTATTGCAAACAGTTTGCATATTTCAGTTAAAATGGTTATAAATGTATTGGCTTTTATTATTTACAAAAATGTAAGGTCTATAAGACCAACTAGATTGAATGTTTTAATTAAATAAATGCTTTTAATAAGAGTTAAAAATCAGAATATTTCCATCCAGAACAGGGCCTCTTAAGATTATATAATTTATCATTATTTTTATCGACATTACTCAATGAGAAATGTATTTTGTATTATATAATAAACATTTCTAGCTTTTCTTGTCATTCTTTTTCATCTTTTGTTGCATCTCTCAATTGATTTAGGGAAGAAAAGAGCATTTTTTTTACTTAATTTATTATACTACCTGTAACCTGATATTTTTTTAAATTGACTCTTTCATGTTCGTTTCTTAATTTAGGTTTTTGAGAGCCTTTGTTAGGTTCACTGGAAGTTGCATAGGTGACAGTAAGAAAATTAATATCTTCAAATAAATTACAGCTTTGGTAAAATAATAACATTCTCTACACATTAATAATTAAGTTTATTTCAGTTTCATTTTGCTTTTTGGATTGTTTAGTGCTTATAAAAACTATTTTTAAAAAAGTTATTTCTACTATAAATTTTTAAATGGTCTACATATATGGTTTATGTCTTTTTATGAATATGTCTATAATCTAATCATAAACTATTTTAATTATTTCCTATTTTCTTAATCTTTTGAATGTAAAAACTTATCTAAGTTACCAACTTCTCTAATTAATAAGAACACATATAAAAAATAATTTTGATAATCCTGAAAGAGTCAATACATCTTATGATGATAAGATTTCTTGTCTAGTTGGCCCAATTTTTGAGTTACAGAGTTCCATTCAACTTTAGGCACTGATTTCTATAGTATAGACAAATAAGAATAACTATTATAAACCAAAGTCATATTAATAGGTGTCATATATTTTAAATTTCCTTGAAAATAGTCAAAAAGATGATTTCAGTGATACTTACTTAGTCTAGTGTAGAAAAATTCAGTCCAGAAAATATTATAACCAAGTTGGTCCTTTGAAGTGATGTAATGGTTTCCATTATTATGTAAGAAAAAATAAGAAAGTATTTTAAATTAATCCAGATCAAAATAAATGATTGGACTTCTACTTAATCTTTCAAATTTAGCATACAACTATACAATTTGAGTTTCACTACCTTAATTGTTTCTAATGTTCTCATTCACACACTCGTTGATTCAATGTGTAGCCAAAGCAACTTACACACATTTTTAATGTCATGAGATGTTTTAATGCATGTTTTTTGAAGGCTTAAGGAATTGGCAGCAGTTGCTTGTCAACTATGTATACTAGTTTTCACCTCACATGATGTAATATCATTACTCCAAAATCATGGGAGTATTCTCACGCCACTGAAAGGAGCAGGGTATGAACCACTGACTTTGAAGCCTAGTATATATAGTATATTTGTGTGTGTGTGTGTGTGTGTGTGTGTGTGTGTGTATCTAATTTCCAGAACCTAGCTGAATACTTGACTCATAAGAGATACTCGATAAAATTAATAAATTTTTTACCAATATAATGCTGCCCTATTAAGTCATTACTGAGAAACATCACATGACATATATGTTGTGTCAGAAGTCCAGATATGGTTTTATGGCACCCGGGAATATTCTAGGACTTTTCTGATTCTTCGATAACTATTGCTCCTTCACGTTCTCATGGCATTGCTCTAACTGTAAATTTGTCTGTCATTGCTTGAAGTTGGGGTGGCAAATGTATGGCAAGGGAGCAGCCATTGTCCCTCCCATTCCCACAGTGGCCTTTACTAATCAGTCATGACACTATTTCTGACTGAGCCCAGAAACAACCATGGAATTCTCTAAAAATACAGTGTTCCAGAAGCCACTACCAATGAATTTAAGTTAGCATGAGTTTTTTTTTTTTTTTTTTTTTTTTTTTTTTTTTACTTTTTTTTTTTTTTATTTTAATAAACATATAATGTATTTTTATCCCCAGGGGTACAGGTCTGTGAATCGTCTGGTTTACACATTTCACAGCACTCATCATAGCACATACCCTCCCCAATGTCCATTTCCCCACCACCCTCTCCCATCCCCCTTCCCCCCCGCAACCCTCAGTCTGTTTCTTGAGATTGAGTCTTTT
The DNA here is from genome assembly GCF_963455335.1 of Martes martes. Classification (NCBI taxonomy): domain Eukaryota; kingdom Metazoa; phylum Chordata; class Mammalia; order Carnivora; family Mustelidae; genus Martes; species Martes martes. The sequence continues at coordinate 50,952,015 of NC_137893.1, forward strand.
ATGGTTTGTCTCCCTCCCAATCCCATCTTTTCATTTTTTCTTTTCCTACCTCCCCCCAAACCCCCCCACCTTGCATCTCCACTTCCTCATATCAAAGAGATCATATGATAGTTATATTTCTCCGATTGACTTATTTCGCTAAGCATGATACCCTCTAGTTCCATCCACGTCGTCGCAAATGGCAAGATTTCATGTCTTTTGATGGCTGCATAGTATTCCATTGTGTATATATACCACATCTTCTTTATCCATTCATCTGTTGATGGACATCTAGGCGCTTTCCACAGTTTGGCTATTGTGGACATTGCTGCTATAAACATTCGGGTGCACGTGCCCCTTCGGAGCACCACGTTTGTATCTTTAGGATATATACCCAGGAGTGCAATTGCTGGGTCGTAGGGTAGCTCTATTTTCAGTTTTTTGAGGAACCTCCACACTGTTTTCCAGAGTGGTTGCACCAGCTTGCATTCCCACCAACAGTGTAGGAGGGTTCCCCTCTCTCCGCATCCTCGCCAGCATCTGTCATTTCTTGACTTGTTAATTTTAGCCATTCTGACTGGTGTGAGGTGGTATCTCATTGTGGTTTTGATTTGTATTTCCCTGATGCCGAGTGATGTGGAGCATTTTTTCATGTGTCTGTTGGCCATCTGGATGTCTTCCTTGCAGAAATGTCTGTTCATGTCCTCTGCCCATTTCTTGACTGGATTATTTGTTCTTTGGGTATTGAGTTTGATAAGCTCTTTATAGATTCTGGATACGAGCCCTTTATCTGATATGTCGTTTGCAAATATCTTCTCCCATTCTGTCAGTTGTCTTTTGGTTTTGTTAACTGTTTCCTTTGCTGTGCAAAAGCTTTTGATCTTGATGAAATCCCAATAGTTCATTTTTGCCCTTGCTTCTGTCGCCTTTGGCGATGTTCCTAGGAAGAAGTTGCTGCGGTGGAGGTCAAAGAGGTTGCTGCCTGCATTCTCCTCAAGGATTTTGATAGATTCCTTTCGCACATTGAGGTCCTTCATCCACTTTGAGTCTATTTTCGTGTGTGGTGTAAGGAAATAGTCCAATTTCATTTTTCTGCATGTGGCTGTCCAATTTTCCCAGCACCATTTGTTGAAGAGACTGTCTTTTTTCCATTGGATATTCTTTCCTGCTTTGTCGAAGATTAGTTGACCATAGAGTTGAGGGTCTATTTCTGGGCTCTCTATTCTGTTCCATTGGTCTATATGTCTGTTTTTGTGCCAGTACCATACTGTCTTGATGATGACAGCTTTGTAATAGAGCTTGAAGTCTGGAATTGTGATACCACCGACTTTGGCTTTCTTTTTCAATATTCCTTTGGCTATTCGAGGTCTTTTCTGGTTCCATATAAATTTTAGGATTATTTGTTCTATTTCTTTAAAAAAAATAGATGGGATTTTGATAGGGATTGCATTAAATGTGTAGATTGCTTTAGGTAAAATAGACATTTTCACAATATTTGTTCTTCCAATCCATGAGCATGGAATATTTTTCCATTTCTTTGTGTCTTCCTCAATTTCTTTCATGAGTACTTTATAGTTTTCTGAGTATAGATTCTTTGCCTCTTTGGTTAGATTTATTCCTAGGTATCTTATGGTTTTGGGTACGATGGTAAATGGGACTGACTCCTCAATTTCTCTTTCTTCTGTCTTATTGTTAGTGTAAAGAAATGCGACTGATTTCTGTGCATTGACTTTATATCCTGACACTTTACTGAATTCCTGTATAAGTTCTAGCAGTTTTGGAGTGGAGCCTTTTGGGTTTTCCACATATAGTATCATATCATCTGCAAAGAGTGATAGTTTGACTTCTTCTTTGCCGATTTGGATGCCTTTAATTTCTTTTTGTTGTCTGATTGCTGAGGCTAGGACTTCTAGTACTATATTGAACAGCAGTGGTGATAACGGACATCCCTGCCGTGTTCCTGACCTTAGCGGAAAAGCTTTCAGTTTTTCTCCATTGAGAATGATATTTGCGGTGGGTTTTTCATAGATGGCTTTGATAATGTTGAGGTATGTGCCTTCTATCCCTACACTTTGAAGAGTTTTAATCAGGAAGGGATGCTGCACTTTGTCAAACGCTTTTTCAGCATCTATTGAGAGTATCATATGGTTCTTACTCTTTCTTTTATTAATGTATTGTATCACATTGATGGATTTGCGGATGTTGAACCAACCTTGCAGCCCTGGAATAAATCCCACTTGGTCGTGGTGAATAATCCTTTTAATGTACTGTTGGATCCTATTGGCCAGTATTTTGGTGAGAATTTTCGCATCTGTGTTCATCAAGGATATTGGTCTGTAATTCTCTTTTTTGGTGGGATCCTTGTCTGGTTTTGGGATCAAGGTGATGCTGGCCTCATAGAATGAGTTTGGAAGTTTTCCTTCCATTTCTATTTTTTGGAACAGTTTCAGGAGAATAGGAATTAATTCTTCTTTAAATGTTTGGTAGAATTCCCCTGGGAAGCCGTCTGGTCCTGGACTTTTGTTTGTTTGGAGATTTTTGATGACTGTTTCAATCTCCTTACTGGTTATGGGTCTGTTCAGGTTATCTATTTCTTCCTGGTTCAGTTGTGGTAGTTTATACATCTCTAGAAATGTATCCATTTCTTCCAGGTTGTCAAATTTGTTGCCATAGAGTTGCTCGTAGTATGTTCTTATAATTGTTTGTATTTCTTTGGTGTTGGTTGTGATCTCTCCTCTTTCATTCATGATTTTATTTATTTGCGTCCTTTCTCTTTTCTTTTTGATAAGTCTGGCCAGGGGCTTATCAATCTTATTAATTCTTTCAAAGAACCAGCTCCTAGTTTTGTCGATTTGTTCTATTGTTTTTTTAGTTTCTATTTCATTGATTTCTGCTCTGATCTTTATGATTTCTCTTCTCCTGCTGGGTTTGGGCTTTCTTTGTTGTTCTCTCTCCAGCTCCTTTAGGTGTAGGGTTAGGTTGTGTATTTGAGACCTTTCTTGTTTCTTGAGAAAGGCTTGCACTGCTATATATTTTCCTCTCAGGACTGCCTTTGTTGTGTCCCACAGATTTTGAACTGTTGTGTTTTCATTATCATTTGTTTCCATGAATTTTTTCAATTCTTCTTTAATTTCCTGGTTGACCCATTCATTTTTTAGAAGGATGCTGTTTAGTCTCCATGTATTTGCGTTCTTTCCAAATTTCCTCTTGTGATTGAGTTCGAGCTTCAGAGCATTGTGGTCTGAAAATATGCAGGGAATGATCTCGATCTTTTGGTACTGATTGAGACCTGATTTATGACCCAGGATGTGGTCTATTCTGGAGAATGTTCCATGTGCACTAGAGAAGAATGTATATTCTGTTGCTTTGGGATGGAATGTTCTGAATATATCTGTGATGTCCATTTGGTCCAGTGTGTCATTTAAGGCCTTTATTTCCTTGTTGATCTTTTGCTTAGATGATCTGTCCATTTCAGTGAGGGGAGTGTTAAAGTCCCCTGCTATTATTGTATTACTGTCGATGTATTTCTTTGATTTTGTTATTAATTGGTTTATATAGTTGGCTGCTCCCATGTTAGGGGCATAGATATTTAAGATTGTTAGATCTTCTTGTTGGACAGACCCTTTGAGTATGATATAGTGTCCTTCCTCATCTCTTATTATAGTCTTTGGCTTAAAATCTAATTGATCTGATATAAGGATTGCCACCCCAGCTTTCTTCTGATGTCCATTAGCATGGTACATTGTTTTCCACCCCCTCACTTTAAATCTGGAGGTGTCTTCGGGTCTAAAATGAGTTTCTTGTAGGCAGCATATGGATGGGTTTTGTTTTTTTATCCATTCTGATACCCTGTGTCTTTTGATTGGGGCATTTAGCCCATTAACATTCAGGGTAACTATTGAGAGATATGAATTGAGTGCCATTGTATTGCCTGTAAGATGATTGTTACTGTATATTGTTTCTGTTTCTTTCTGATCTACTACTTTTAGGGTCTCTCTTTGCTTAGAGGACCCCTTTCAATATTTCCTGTAGAGCTGGTTTGGTGTTTGCAAATTCTTTCAGCTTTTGTTTGTCCTGGAAGCTCTTTATCTCTCCTTCTATTTTCAATGATAGCCTAGCCGGATATAGTATTCTTGGCTGCATGTTTTTCTCGTTTAGTGCTCTGAATATATCATGCCAGTTCTTTCTGGCCTGCCAGGTCTCTGTGGATAGGTCCGCTGCCAATCTAATGTTTTTACCCTTGTATGTTACAGACTTCTTTTCCCGGGCTGCTTTCAGGATTTTCTCTTTGTCGCTAAGACTTGTAAATTTTACTATCAGGTGACGAGGTGTGGACCTATTTTTATTGATTTTGAGGGGCGTTCTTAGCATCTCCTGGATTTTGATGTTTGTTCCCTTTGCCATATTAGGGAAATTCTCTCCAATAATTGTCTCCAATATACCTTCTGCTCCCCTCTCTCTTTCTTCTTCTTCTGGAATCCCAATTATTCTAATGTTGTGTCGTCTTATGGTGTCACTTATCTCTCGAATCCTCTCCTCGTGTTCCAGTAGTTGTTTGTCTCTCTTTTGCTCAGCTTCTTTATTCTCTGTCATTTGGTCTTCTATGTCACTAATTCTTTCTTCTGCCTCATTTATCCTGGCAGTGAGAGCTTCCATTTTTGATTGCACCTCATGAATAGCTTTTTTGATTTCAACTTGGTTAGATTTTAGTTCTTTTATTTCTCCAGAAAGGGCTTTTATCTCTCCGGAGAGGGTTTCTCTAATATCTTCTATGCCTTTTTCGAGCCCGGCTAGAACCTTGAGAATTGTCATTCTGAACTCTAGATCTGTCATGCTACCTATGTCTGTATTGATTAGGTCTCCAGCCTTCGGTACGGCCTCTTGTTCTTTTTTTTGAGGTGAGTTTTTCCGCCTTGTCATTTTGTCCAGGTAGGATTTGCTTTCTCCTGCTGTGGAATTCCGCTGTTCTTGGTGACTGAAGTTGGTTTTGGATGGTTTCTTGTTGATCTTCTGGGGGAGGGGCCTGTTGTAGTGATTCTCAAGTGTCTTTGCCGCAGGCGGAATCGCACCGCCCTTGCCAGGGGCCGGGCTAAGTAATCCGCTCGGGTTCGCTTTCGGGAGCTTTTGTTCCCTGAGCGCTTTCCGTAGAGTTCCGGAGGACGGGAATGAAGATGGCGGCCTCCCAATCTCTCGGCCCGGAGGAGCCGAGAGCTTGGGGTTCCGCTCCTCAGTGCGCTCTCAGAGCAAAGCGCCCAATAGCCCCGCCTCCCTGGCTTGCGGTCGCGCCTCGAGGAAAGCAGTCAATTGTTGGAGCTGGAGAAAAGCGCCGGGTCGCTTTTGTCTCCGCGGCCTGCGGCTGCGCTCCGAGCCCACCCAGCCTGCGACCGGCACAAGGTAACCCCGGGCTTAGAGCTCACTCCTCGGCTTTGTCGCTATAGCCGGCTTCCCCGCTCTAATACCTGCGAGCTCTGCGGCACTCAGACACCCCCAGTCCTTCTGTGACCCCGCGGGTCCTGGGGTTATGCTGACCCCGCCTGGGTTTCCCCCCAGTTTAGCCTCTGGAGCGATGTCTCCCAGTGGAGCCGACTTTTAAAAGTCCCGGTTTTTTGCTCCGTCGCTCCGCCGCTTGCCTGGTGCCGGCCCCTCCCCCCGGGGTCTATCTTCCCGTCGCTTTGGATTCACTTCTCCGCAGGTCCTACCTTTCAGAAAGTGATCGATTTTCTGTTTCTGGGATTGTTGCTCTTCTTCTCTTCGATTTCCCGTTGGATTTATAGGTGTTCACAATGGTTAGATAAGCTATCTAGCTGATCTCCTGCTACCTGATGTCGTCTCAGCCTGCTACTTCTCCGCCATCTTGACTCCTCCTACCTAAGTTAGCATGAGTTTTGAAACCTATTTGTCATGCTTGACTTAATTTAGAAGATTAAATGTTTTTGTAACATCAGCACAGCATGGAACCTTGTGCCTGATGACATAACTAGTTGTTGATTAATTTTGTGTTAGAGGGTGAGAGACAGAGACAGAGAGTGAGCGCCAGGGGGGTGAAGAGAGGGGCAGAGGGAGAGAGAGAATCTCAACCAGGCTCCATGCAGGACGCAGAGCTCAGTCTTGGGACCCTGTGATCACGACCAGAGCAGAAACCAGGAGTTGGACGCTTAACTGACTGAGCCACCCAGGTGCCCCTAATGTTTTTGAAAATCTTATAAATATGGATTGTGAATATTGTTATATATTTCTGATAATGTCAAAGATGAGTCCTTGGGAAAAAAATAGTTTTTGCCTAGTTAAAGATAAAGAGGATTGTTATTTTTAGCTATCTACTTGCACCACTTTGTTTTTAGGCCATGCAACATCACTTGATAATTTAAAAAGTGTGTTTTATCTTGCTCGTACTCTGGATTGTGCAGAATATGAGGCTGTCTTGGTTTTATCCAGCAGATGCACCCAAATTCCAACATCATTGCGAATTGTATGACGAACTGCAAGTTGTCTCCTTAAATTAATTAGCTGGAAGCTGATGCCAGTAGGTGTCTTGCCTCCAATGAGGCAACCTTTCAGGCTAAAATTCTGGCAGATGTTAGCACAGTTAATAGCTGAATTGTTTTTCTAGTTCTGCTTACCAATTGTGAGGAATATTTGGATTCATTACTCTAAAATCTCTACACAAGCAGTGTCTCAGTTTTAAAGTGATGTTGACTTCCAGCAGGACTCAGTGGCTGTGGTATTGTGCTTTTTCCAAGAAGCAGGTCAGCCAAGTCCCTTGCATGCCAGTTAGTGTGGAAACAAGAGGCAGGTCATTATGTTTCCATAATGCTACCTGTCTACCTTTCCCAATTTAAAGAACAGATTACTTTTTTTCAAATTCTGTAGATAGATGGCTGGTCACCTTATAGGTTAATCCAATCCCACCTGAAAAATAATTGTAAAGATGAAGTCACCAGACAAGCAGCTATCAGCAAGATGCTCATGATGCAAGAAACAGATTGGGAAGGTAGCAAGAGGGGCAAACTAAATGAAACACACAGCATGGACCCCATTTGGAGGTGGCAAAGAGGAAGAGCTATGTCTACACCATTAGTTTATTCAGTCACATATAAAAGACAATTTTAACATGCATCCCATCTTGTCTTATCTCCCACAAGAGTACAATGGAAGTTCCAGTAGCCAAATCTAGGCATGAAAATTGGGTGATATTTGCTAGATTCCAAATAGAATCCAACATTTCTTTGTTTGGGATATGAGAAAAAGGCACTGGAAGTAAAAGAGCCAGCTATAAAGAGAGGGCAGGAACATCTTACATGGTTTAGGAGCGAATGCTCTCCTTGACTGTCAGGTTCTTCCCGTCTACAATAGTCAACTCCCTAGACAAAATTAATTTTCATATATGGGAGAAAGGGGGCTTCACAACTTCAATGGTTTTGGATTAATCATAAAACCTACCTGATAAACCCACTCACTATTGAAATGGTTTCCTGTATGTTGCTGTGGGCAGTTGATTCAGGCTTTTCTGTCCTTATTTTTGGTAATCTTTTGGTTGATTAAAAAACAAGTCATATAAGACATAAAATGTCTTCATTCTAAAGTTTGATTTGGAGTTTTCAATAATTTCTTATACTTGTGATATAATGCAAATTAGAATAGATTTAATATCATAGTTTTCCTATTTCATAGTAGAGAATTTACTCACTGGAGGTAAAATTTATGCATTTTTTTCCCTCACAAAAGTTCATGCATAGGTCCTGGCAATTTCTTTTTCTTATTTTTGTTTTTACCTCTTTTCCTACTGCATTAATTGTGTTGCTATCACATCATATTCAATATGTCCCAAAGCGAACCTATTTTCCATTTTGAACCATGCTCATTTCTCAATGCCCAGCCTGTGCTAATAGGACAAACATTTCTCCATTTCTCCAAGTTTGAAATTTTGGTCTTCCCTTGATAATGATCTATTGTCTCTCATCCTACTCCTAGCTCCTGGTCTACATTTGAAGTAGCCTCATCCTCTCATGCATTTGTGACTATGTGGCATATTGCCTGTCTCTTCAAACTGGACAACTCTTTGGGGGTCAGGACCTTGTCTGTGTTGCATACTTTGCCATCCCAAGGACAAAAACAGTGCCTGGAACACAAATATTTATCATTTAATAAATATGCAGTGAAGGAATAAATTAAAAGTAGGTCATCATTCAATGGTGGTTGGACCCGAATCTGTATTCTCTTCGCCTACATTCACTGCCCCCCAAATATTACTTAAACACTGATTTATTTATGCCACTCGTTTAAAACCCTTTCTATGGGTTTCATTAAAACCCTTTCTATGATTTTAATCTTCTGTTACATTAAATATAAATATATAGTGTGTATGTTGAATTTCCTGAGTAATGGGGCAAGAGGAGCACATTTGTTATTCATTAGAAGCCCCTTTCAACCATACACAAATTATGCTAATGAGGTGACACTTACAGGATGGGGGCTAATTGCTGGAGGAACCTGCCATTCGATTAGAAGATAGGAGGAAATCTCATCCCTCCCCTTCCACCTCTCTGCCTCTGGGCAGAGGATAAGACTGGGGATTGAGTTAATCACCAGTGGTTGCTGATTTAATCAATCATGCCTAAATTGAAGCTTCATTGAAACTCTAAATGCAGAGGTTTGGAAAGCTTCTGGGCTGGTGCATGCCTCCATGTGCCTGGAGGGTGGTATATCCCAAACTCCACAGGGACAGAAGCTCCTTCCAGTCATACACCCTATGTATGTCTTCATCTGGCAGCTCATTTTTATCCTTTGTAATATCTTATATAATAAACTAATAATAGTAACTAAAGCGTTTCCTTGAGTTCTGTGAACCATGATAGCCCATTGTCAAATGGGATGGATGGGGTTGTGGGAACTCCTGATTTATAGCCAAGTTAGGCAGAGGTGTGGGTAACCTGGGGACACACTACCTTCAGTTGGCGTCCAAAGTGGGAGCAGTCTTGTGGGATCCAGCCCTTAACCTGAGGGATCTGTACTAACTCCAGGTAGTTAGGTCAGAATTACTTAATGTGAAGGGAAAAGCCACATTTGGTGTCAGAACTGTTGTGAGTGCAGCAAGAGTTGTTTTTTAGAATTGCACTTGATTGTTGGGGCACCTGGGTGGTTAAGTGTTAAGCATCTGCCTTGGGCTCAGGCCCTGGTCTCAGGTTCCTGGGATGGAGCCCCACCTGGGCTCCCTGCTCAGAGAGGGAGTCTGCTTCTTCTTCTTGCTATGCTCTGCCCCTCCTCTCCCTACACTCTCCCCCTCCCCCCTCCCTTCCCCTCCACATGAGCTCCCAGCTCAGTGGGGAGCTCTCCTCTCTTCCCTTTCCCTCTCCTCCCCTATCCTTCTGCTCCCCTCATCTCCCTACCCTTCCACTCATGCTCCCTCTCTCTCTCTCTCTCTCTCTCTCAAATAAATAGATAAAACCTTAAAGATGAAAAGAATTATACTTGACTTCTTCTTCTTTCCCTTTGATAGTGCTAGTTCAGGCTTTGTCATTTATTTCTTGACTGTGTTTAAATTTCCTCAGTTAGATTGCCAAGGGTCCATCCCCTCTTCTCCTCTCCTCTCTCATCATCCATTCATGCACTCTGCTCCCTTAGGAACATCTTCCATTCCCAAACACGCCATGATCTTTTGTTAAACTGTGCCTCTGTCTATGCTTTTCATCCTTCAGTTACCCTCTCTACCTTTTTTTTAAATTGAAAGTGTATCTGATTTAAGATCTGTCTAAAACTTATTCTCCTCTGATTTTTCCCAGTTTTCCTTTGAGTCACTCAATGGATGGTGCTGTTTATCCCATAGCCAGGATTCATGGGTCTAGGAATCAGGGTGTTGAAATGCGAGTAACACCACTCACTATTATCCCTAGTGACAACACTAGCAAAACTTTTGTTTTCTGTTTCTGTGACTTTATGTTCTTCTGGCCTAGAGGTCTTAGTTCCAGAGAGAGAAATGCTTCCACTAGGAGACACAACAATGATGCCATTGAACTGGAAGTTAAGACTGCTTTCTTGCCTTGGGGGTTCCTCATGCCTCTGAATCAACAGGCATGGAAGGGATTTATGGTGTTGGCTGGGGACTGATCCTGACCACCAATGGGAAATGGACTGCTACTTTGTAACAGAGGTGAGGAAGAGTATGTTTGGAACACAGGGGATGCCTTAGGGTATCTTTTGGTATTATCATGCTTATGATTAAAGTCAATGGAAAACTACAACAACCCAATCCAGGCAAGATTAGTCTGTCCATGTCAAGTTCCAGACTACTCTTGCCTGGATTGGGTTGCTGTTCCAGACAGCACTGCACCACTTCTTCTGAAAGGTATTCTTGATCAGTATTATAGTGTTCATCTTGGAGAAACTTTTTTTTTTTATCCGAATTCAGTAAAAACAATGAAAATCAAGAAGGTAAATTGCTGGCTGGAGAAGAGATCTTTATACCTGCAGGAATCCTGCTTGTCCAGGAAGGATTTCATTATTTAAGAAAAACCGACTTAGGCTAAATCTGAAATGGGACTGAAATAATGCTATGTTTTTCTGTGGGGTTTCCTTACTTTATAAAACTTTACATTAAAAAATAAGATAGACTTTGTTACAAACTAACATGTCTCCCATCTATTCTTCTAAGAGTTCATTCATTTTCCTAATAATCATTTACTCTTCCCTAAGAGGCCTACATTCCTTCTCTTTCCTATTAAATTGGTATTTAATTCTGAATTCTGAAACCACCACTTTGAGTTACTCGTTTTTCACTGGGTATCTCCCATACATGCATGAGATGTAAATGTTAATCAACTTCTGTTTGTTTTTCTCTTCTTGATCTTTCTTTTATTATAGGGATCTTATCCACAAACTCAGAAGGGTACAGGAAACATTGTTTTTCCCTCTCTTATAGCAATATCTCTGGCTTCTACCTATAGGATGCCAGTTACAGTTCTCCTCCTTCCTTTGTATGTATAAACAAAACTGCCTCCAGACATTTTCAAATGTTCCCTTGGGGACAAATTATCCTAGTTGAGAACTATTGCTCTAGGAAGAATCCATTTCTACTCCATTTCTAGTAGTTCTGCCTGGATCCAAAGGATAGAAATGTCTGCCTTCCTGGTTATGTTGGCAAGATAACTCTTACCTTCTTCCAGCCCCTCAGAGATTTGGCAGAGGGACAGGGCATGCTCAAACCCTGATCCCTTCTGAGTATTTTCTTTGTGGATTACCAAAAACTGCAAAAACTCAGTACGACACTCCATTCAAACCCGTACCAAGTGACTTGACTGAACTTTCACATGGCCTCTAATAACTTAAGTTTGAGTCCCTTGGACAACTCTGGCAGCTGTCTTTTGAGCTTTTGTCTGGACAAACTCAGTGCTGTCAAAAGAATTTGGGCCAGTTCTAGCCAACACCTGAGATAGGCTCTTAATCTCCTTTTCTTAGAGCTTTTATTAAAAAAGGGCTTACAATACTGAATCCTTTTCTTGTCCCTTTGAGATGTACATGTATCTCCTACAAATTGGGGGAGTCTTTCTCAATGACCTGAAAGCCATTTCTTTGAAATGCGATCATCCAGGAGGATAGAACATTTGTCTCCCAGTGATTTTTGAAAGGATAGAATCCTAACTCCTGTAATTGTCCCCTAAAAGACACCCTTGTCTTAATTGTCAATAACACTGACCTACCCGTAAGGATTCTCCACTTCCCTGAGGCCCCATTTCCCCTCCCTATTCCCTCATTCTTATTGTATTGTATTGTGTTTATTTTATTTTACTTTTTTTTTTCCTAAAGAAAACACCTCATTTGAATGTGTCTGGAGTCTTGCAATCTTGACTACCCTCCCCCACCCCGTTTTCCTACAAATGGACTTTGAGAGCTTGTTTGGAGGGTATAGCAGGAGAGAGCACCTACTCCCATACCCTTGACCAGAGAATACCCCTCCTCCATCGGGGAAGGTTGTCCTCTTTGAAAGAGCATGCCACTTGCGGAGGGAGGGAGAGAGGTGACACTGCCTGGCCAGCCAGATCAGCTAAATCAACCCGAGGCCATCAATGGGGTGACATATGTCACAGCCAGATCACCCTCACATCCCCCTCACTCTCCTTTTAAATACCAGTCACCTCTAAACAAATGGAAGTTGAGCTCAGTTCAAGATGGACCCTCTCCCAATTGCAGTAGCACATTGCTGATTAAAATGTGTCCTTAGCACTCCAGCGTCTTGCTTTTTTCTCCTGGTCACTACACTGCCCAAGAAAAGAGTACATTTCCCTTCACTCTTCCCTGTTTAAACTTCTGGAGCAGTTGGGGAGTGGGTCGATAGAATCCTGGGTTAAAGTGCTTAGAAGTGCATTTGGCTGCTGGTCAAACCTGCATTCTCAATCCAATTTTATAGACTCTGTTCTTCATCTGTGTGAACCTACCTCTTAGTTGGTTTCAAATACAGGAAAGAAGTGGTATTACCTATCCCTCACCAGCCCCAACAAAAACTATAAAGCCTTACACATATGTCTATTTATGTAAAGGCTGGGATTATATCCCACTTAAACTTTTCTTGGTGCTAACAGTGGTTAAGCCTCAATGCATTATACCTCTCTAGGACATTTGTCTTTGAAAAGGATTGTAGCGAGTTTGTAATATTTTAACCCAAAGAACAATTTTCTCTAGTAGGGAAGTTTTTAAGCCATATAACAGCCTACTGGGAAAGAGCATCTAGTAGAGTTGGGGATATTTAAGAAGCCGTTAATATATCTCTTCAACCCTTTCCACATTGCTGTATTTACTTTACTGAGCCTGATCTTATGTCTGGGTAAGAAATGCTGTTTCCAAGGGGTTCTTGATTTGTTTTTAAGAAGAAGTCAAAGTTTTATCAGGCTAAAACCCTTGCAAAAAAATATCTGAGTTCTAAGTACCATTACTTGAGGGCAGAGATGCTATTATCATTATTTTTCTTTCAGAACATATATGTTAATGGAAGTTATTTTAAAATAGGATTATAGAAAATATATCTAAACAAATATAATTATGAATATTTTATATATTAATGTGATTGTCTAAGAATTTGCAGGAAACATAGATGCTGTCAAAAACAAAAAATTGTTTCAAAGGTGCCACCAACTGTTTTGATTGTAAATTACAATTTAGGGATTTATGATGCATTAACATAGGCCATTAAATATTATCACATTTTTTTATTGCTCTCAAGTACTGTTGCTGTTCTGGGAAAACAATTTCAACCATTTGTCTTGCTTTCTAGTAAATTTCCAGGCTTTGAAAGTTTTCATTTTGTATTACAAGTTTCTTCCTCAGTGTTTGTCAACAAGTTGGATAATACTCACTTAAGATTTCCACATTTTGGAATGCATATTTAAGGAATACTTGACATTATTTCTTGAGGAATTTATTAACAAGGAAGAAAAGAAACTGATATGAGTGGCAAAATATAGATATTGGGTTAAATGGAATAGCAGGGATTATACTTGTAGATTGAAAATAACTAGAATTCATTAATAAAATATTGTTGCAAAGTGTTGATTTCGATCTGCTATTCAGAGGCAAGAAAATATGATATATGTATTTTATTTGGGGCCAGCCAGTGGATGGATTTGATGGCAGTGTTCAGAAGCATATATTTGAACTGGAAAGCAACAAGTAGCCTTGAGGGGGTAGGAGTTGCAGAAATGAGAAAAAGACCTTAGCTAGAGGAATTCTATGGTTTTACAATGCTCTGTATGGGAAGAAAAAAATTACAGACGACTCAACATGAGAACCATTTTCATCTCCACAAAGGACTTTTTAATGGATATCAAGGATCTTTTTGATGGACCCAAGATTATAAACTAAGGCTAAGAAAAATCACTCTGTTTCTCTCAAACAATGCTGCCAAAACAATTTTCTGCTATGTTAACTATTGCACTTAACTGGTGACCAATTAATTTTTAAAACTACTCTATATTTCATAATTGAAGAATTAGGCGCTATGACACCAGAACCCTGTTAAATGTCTGTTACCTCATGGACCAAGTACATAGAAAGATTGGAAATCTTATCTAAGGTAGGAATATGTTTTGAACAATTTGTTGAATTCAGTACATTAAGTATGTTGAATTCAGCCATGAAGAAGGTGCATTTTCACTTAAACACAAGTCTTTTATCTCTAAATATGTTAGTATCTCAATAAGCTCATTCAGTAGAAAGTACTTAATACATACAATAGTACAGCTGCTTTGGAGTGAATCTCTGTAAATAATAAATCCAAACTATTGAATTTTGGTTACTCTGGTTGTATGAAACACATCAACTGTTGAAAATGTCAATTCAAGATCTAATGATTCTGCGATTAATTTTTCGTTACTATTATTTTTGTTGTTTAGCTAAACTAATATAATCTTTATGTTAATTATACCTCAATAAAAAATAAAATAAATGAGGGGTGCCTGGGTGCTTCAGTCTGTTAAGCATCCAACTCTTGTTTTGGCTCAGGTCACAATCTCAGGGTTGTAAAATTGAGCCCTGCATCAGCCTCTGCATTGGGGATAGAGCCTGCTTGGGAATCTCTCTCACTCTCCCTCTCCCCCTCCCCCCTCCCTCAAAAAAATTTTAAAAATAAAATAAATGAAATCATACAATCAATAAAAATGTTCAACTGTCTTGTTAAAGAAATTTTATTTATTTATTTGACAGAGAGAGAAAGAGAACACAGGAGCAGAAGCAGAGCAAGTGGGAGAGGGAGAAAAGCAGGCTTCCATCTGAGCAGGGAGCTGGATGCAGCTCAATCCCAGGATGCTGGGATCATGACCTGAGTGGAAGGCAGACTCATAACTGACTGAGCCACCCAGGTGCCTCTCAACAGTCTTAAATGATAGAAAAATACTACATAATATTCAAAATAACACTTTTTTCCCAAGCCTCTTAACTAAATGTTTATTGCCGAAAATGTGGATTGCAGGCACATTTGATATAAATGAATTAAAATTTCATTTGCCCAGAACTTTGCATATTACATTAGTAAGACTTACCCAAAGCACTATTGTTAGTTTAATAAATATTGAGAGGAACCCCCTCAAAAAACAAAAATTTAAAAATTTAAAAGCCCACAAAATACACATACCTACTTAAACATTTACAAGATTATTTTATTGGGATAATTGTATAATTTTTATTTAATTTTGGCTATGGCCATGTCTTTTCCTCATTTTTATAATGTGGCTGTTCATATTAAAATATATTTTCTGTCTATTATCTATTTAGCAGGCACCAATTAAATGAGTAAAAAACTTAAAAATGTCAAGTTTAGTTACAATTAAATGAGTTGACTTTTTTTTTTAAATTTTATTTATTTATTTGACAGAGAGAGAGATCACAAGTAGGCACAGAGCCAGGCAGAGAGAGGGGAAGGGAGTGTCCCTGCTGAGCAGAGAGCCCAATGCGGGGCTCTATCCCAGGACCCTGAGATCATGACCTGGCCTGAAGGTAGAGGCTTAACCCACTGAGCCACCCAGGTGCCCCATGAGTTGACTTTTGATAAAATTCACAATGTGAAAATTATTAGAACATTTTCTCTATTAAAAATATTCCAGTTATGGTGTCTGGTGACTCAGTTGGTTAAGCAACTGCCTTCAGCTCAGTCATGATTCTGGAGTCTGGGGATTGAGTCCTGCATTGGACTCCCAGATCCACAGGGAATCTGCTTCTCCCTCTGATCTTCTCTCCTCTCATGCTCTCTCTCTCTCTCTCTCAAATAAACTAAAAAAAAAAAAAAAAAAAAAAAAATTCTCCTGTTAAATATAAAAGACTCTTAAATATTTGCTTCACTGATAAAAATAAAATTGAGTATTATGAGATTCATCTAATGCTATAAATAGTTAAAATATTGTATTCTATCATTATGTATACTTTAAGTTGTGGCTAGTAGCTATAAAATCTACCATGGATTTTTTTTATGATAGTTTTTTTTGGATGCCTAAATATTAATATTGGCTTATGGACTAAGGAGGTATAGCTCAGAATCCCACTGAAGACAAATTACCTTGTAGAAATACTTTCACAGCTTTTATGGTTGAGGAAAAAGACAGACATGGTTCAATCTGAAATATTTGTGTAGAAGAGTCATGAGATGAGTGGAGACAGTGGAAACATTTGATTTTTCTTTTGGTACACAAAAGAGATTGATATAATACCACGTGGTATAAAAAGGCAAATTTAGTTGGCTAGATTTTGAGATAAGACCATTTTTAAGACTTAATAACAATAAAGAACAACTTGGAAGTGGGGACAATAAACTCATCTGTTAGGAGGAGGGGAAAAATCCTCATGAAGGAGAGAGTATACTCTTTAGAAGCATGCAAATGTTATAAAAATTGATTACCTGGGGATTTTTTAGGACTAGAAGATGATATATTGGATTATAGTTTTGTATACAGTGAACTAGTTATATATTTTGAATTCAGCTAATATTTCTGAGTTTTTTCAGAAAATAATATTTGGAATTTTAGTAGTTCTTTATTGGATATAACATGTATAAATAATATACATAATAAATCTCTTTATGAAAAATCTGATTTTACAAAATAATTTTAACATCTTCAAAGATGTTGGAGATACTACTTTAGGCATTAAGAAAATTAAAATAGTTTACCCTGAAAATGATGCACATTTTTTTCTTGATTTCATGAAGTATAGCAAAACCTTAATAGTTGTCAGGTTGTATAATTTAATGATGCATCTTGAAATGTGCCATATGAAAATGCTAGTTTTTAAAAAAAGAGAGAAAGTGTTTTATAGCACTGTAATTATGCTACTCAGCTTTTTGCTAAGTCTAAAAGTCTAGCTTAGAGAAGCATGAGAAAAAGTATAATTAAGTAGATATGACTGCAGTCTAGATTTAAGAAGTCCTTATTTTCAGTGTTTTTCACTTAAATTACAAGATCCAAAGAGCTATACAACAACTGGGAGCTTTCCATTTTTAAACTGAATTCAAAGGAAGCACAAAATATTAGAACTAGCAGAGTCTCTACTTCCCAAGTCTCAAATATTTGAGCTTACATAAATAAGGAATAAAAAAGAAATCATGAATGACATGCATCTCAGTTACTGTCTCTTCTTCTTTTTGACTAGAAGACTTATCTTCTTCAGATGGAACTGTTTTGTGTTGTATCTTTTATACCAGATCCAAGTTCATCCAGAGCTATTCACTATTGATGGAAGCTATCCAATACTTACGTCCAAATATCTAAAACTTTCATCTACAGTACTCTTATTCCTTTTTACTTTAGATAAGAAGGACCTCCTGTCCTCTATGGATGGAGAGGACCTGCAATATATTTGGGTGGTGGAGACAGAATTTGAGATGAACAAGTTTAAGTTTGTGAAAGTTGTACTGGCTTTACATTCTGCACAGACCATCCTGGGGGACGGACAGCCAAGGGCAAGGATTTGTTTTTGTCTGATGCAGTTCTGGTTGCGGCCTCTTTCCTCAGGTACCTGATAGGTGTCTCTGCTCTGTTTGGATGCAAACATTTGGGATAATGAGGTGCTGAGATGTATCCAAAGATACATCCGTTGCCTGTAAGAGAAAAAAAATAATAAATCTGGTTGGCATCGGAACAAAAACAATTATAGCCATGACATTTTTCTTTGCCTTTAAGAGTCTTCTGGTATGGGAAGAAGTGAAATCCTCTCCAGCCTACTGCTAATTTAACTCCTAATTGATTCAAACTAACTCCTATTGTAACAAGACGGGGTTTTACCATTTTTTCTTGTTTTGTAAATGAGTCACAAATAAGATTGTTATCATTCTTGCCTGCTGCAGTTCTTCTGGCATTCTTTGCACTTAATTTTTCCAAAGCACATTTTGAACCCCACTTCTTCTATGAGGCTTCCATGGAATACTTTAGCTGTCCCTCACTTTCTGACTCCTCTTCCCTTCTAGGCTTCATGGTACACACCATGACCCTTGGCTTTGGTTCCCCTTTACACATCCTCCTTTGGCTTTGGGGTTTCACTGACCATATTTTTTCTCCCTGGGTCCTTGGCATCACCTCAGTGACACTCTAGAAATATAAACTGGTTAAATGGTAGAAGTGTGAGGCCAGATTGCTACCCTTTTACTCAGAAGTACTACACCCAGGAATCATTGTCATCTCAATGTTCCATGATGACCAAAGAACTAAGAGGAGAATATTCTTAGACACACTACACAAAGAACCTACCTTTACATCCCTAGAAAATGGAAACAGAGGCTTTCTGTAGGTTTTATTAATGTAAGGTACAATTTATGTAAATATTTGAACTTTAAAAAATAAATCAGTATAAATATATTTTGAAATGTCACCCAGTGCTAACCTGTTGTTCCTCCTTTCATTCTTAGTTATTTCCATCACTTGTGCTCCCATTTGAAAACTACATTTAACACATTTTCATTAAATTTGAGATTATCACCTTTTCCCTTTTGTTTGAGAAATAGTTAAAAGAAAACAGGAAATTTTATTTTTTTATTTTTTTTTTTTAAAGATTTTATTTATTTATTTGACAGACAGATCACAAGTAGGCAGAAAGGCAGACAGAGAGAGAGAAGGGAGGATGCAGGCTCCCTGCTGAGCAGAGAGCCCGATGCGGGGCTCGATCCCAGGACCCTGGGATCATGACCCGAGCCGAAGGCAGAGGCTTTAACCCACTGAGCCACCCAGGCGCCCCAGAAAACAGGAAATTTTAAAATCTCACTATTTATGTAACACTTATTTTCAGGGCTTGTTATTTGAATAATTATTAAATAATTGTTGCATCTTTCCTATGAGTCCACACTTCCTACTCCATCAGAAATTCTAGGACTTTTGGCACACATTTATTTGTAAGAAATAAGTTGTGTTTACTTTGGGAACATGCGTGCATGTATTTATCTTTCTAGTATAGAGTTTGATAGAGGAATTGAACTTTGGACTTGGGGAGCAGAGACTGGAAATCTATTATAAACTGTTTACAATTGAATAAACTTTCATTTTTAAAAATCATTAAAAAGTTCTATAACTCTTCTAAGTATTGTTTCTCTGGTTTTATTTAATACAGAAAATTAGAAACCTTATCATCTTCTTTTTACAGTGGGGATATCAGTTTTGAATCTAGTTTGGGAATCATGATGAACCACAGCAGGCTCCAGACATTCTCACTGCACAAGAAAGGGGGCTTGAGGCTCACTGTTAATAACCTTGAGATTAAATATCTCAAAAGAGCAAATGATAGAAAATGAAACTCTCGTTAGCACAGAGATGAAGAACCTTAGTGGGCAGAAGTTTTACTCTGAAGTTGGAGGTGTTGATATTTCTGTGTTCTGTGATGGACCACCGACTGTTTAACACAGAGGAAGACATTTGGTGTGCCATGGGTACTCACTCACTCTACTTTGAATCAGCCAAAAAGAAACTTGTGTCAGTGTAAACAAAAGATGGGGCTCATGTCTGCATTATTTTCCTATTGTAGACTTGCCTTCTTAACACTCGCACCCATACCCATCATATGGATAGAATCCACATGCAGAGGTCTCATTTATATTTCTCGCTCCTACTTCTCCTTTTAGTCTCCACCCATCACATTGGCCCTGCTACCTAATATATTCTTGAAGGTCTGAAAGGCCTCTCAAACTCAACATATTAAAATCAACTGGAGCTGTCTTCCCAGATCTTCTTTTATTGTTCTCTCGCCCAGCCAATGCCCAAGGGGTAACCTTTCTTTCAGTCCAATATCCAAACATTTTACCAGATTCCATCATTTTTACCTTATAAGTATCTTATGAACTCATGTCCTTACTTCCATCTCTCCTCAATCACCCTAGCCCAAACTATATCAACCACAAACCTGAAATTATTTATAATATCCCAAGGGCTCCCTACATCCATTGCTGTATCTC
Organism: Martes martes; assembly: GCF_963455335.1. Classification (NCBI taxonomy): domain Eukaryota; kingdom Metazoa; phylum Chordata; class Mammalia; order Carnivora; family Mustelidae; genus Martes; species Martes martes. The sequence goes on from NC_137893.1 coordinate 50,971,900, forward strand.
TTCAACCCTTCACCTACAGAACATCCATAGAATCATCTATTTTGTAGGAGAAATCTAATCGTATTACCATCCACATTTAAAAATCATCTGTAGGGGTGATTGGGTGGCTGGGTGGCTCAGTCATTATGCATCTGCCTTTGGCTCAGGTCATGATCCCAGGGTCCTGGCATTGAGCCTTGCATCAGGCTTCTTGCTCCATGGGAAAGCCTGCTTCTCCCTCTCCCACTCCCCCTGTTTGTGTTCCCCCTCTCTTTCTGTCAAAATAATAAACAGAATCTTTAAAAATAAATAAATAAAAATCATTTGTAGCAGAATAATATTTTCATATCCTGCATAAATATATATTTTAATGTTTATATATTTATAATAATATTTTCATATCCTGCATAAACAGAATCTTTAAAAATAAATAAAAATCATTTACAGCAGAATAATATTTTCATATCCTGCATTCTACCTCTTGGTCTTGCTGTTTTGGGTCATTTGGGATATTCATAACCTAATTCCTCCAGACTAGATGCACCAACGACAATGGCATGGGTGGGTTAATGGTGAAGAGAGATGGAGCAGCATTTATTTCCCTAGATGTAGTTGACAATAGAGCACCCCTAAAGAGCAGACACAACTCTGGGGATGGGACATGATGAAACTTCATATTGATTAAGGAACCCTGAACTGATAAAATTTCTAGTGAATTGATAGGAATTCATTATTTGCCATCTGGTGGAATGAGCTTAAAATAGGAGTTAAATTAGCATACCGAAGACTACAGAAATAACGTATTTCCTCACAACTCAGTTTGTGACTAGAAATTCATGGCCACTGTACAGTTGGTGACTTTCCACTGCTCTTAGGAAGAGGAGGAAACTACTGAACATGGCCCCTGAAGCCCTTCTTGGATCTGGCTCTCCTCCAACCTCACCATCACCACCACCCCGGTGAGTGCCAGATTCTCTACTGCAGTGGATCAAACAAAAAAATAGGATGAAGACGACCCCGGTGTATGTGTGTAGGGCAGGCCTTTGTTTTTCAAAAGGGAGTCCAGTTATTTAAAACAATTTTCCAGGAGATTCTGATGCTATCCTCACCTTCCTGATAACTTGGCTCTTGGATTTTGCTTCTCGACTGCTCCAAGACTTTGATCCTGCTCCGATCTGGGTAATGCCCACTGCACTGGTCAGCTCTGGTCAGGACCCCGAGGGCTGCCCTTTTAAAGTACTGACACCGCCCCCAGACTCTGCCTCCCCCTGATTATGATTTCACCTTCCCACATCACTTCGGTGCTGCTAGCCTTTCATTCTCGAGATGAGATAGGACCACGGTGTCTGTGAATTCGTATGGCAATTTTTCTAAGGAGAAAAGGATAGGTTTGAAATGCATTGTGACACTGTTGGAACAAGGCAACAATGGAGCACGGTGCTATGTTTCCACAAGTGGCCTTTCTGGGTGAGGTTTGTGCAAATTTAAAGTCAGACTGCTGAATCACTCTATAGTGATTGGAAGCTCAAAATTCTCAAAAGAGCAAAAACAAAAACAAAACAAACAAAAACACCCTGCTAAAGGAACTGTCTATATGAGAGAGAATAAAATGGCTTATTTAATATGTCACTGGTTAATGAAGTTGCTGATGGTCTGTTATGAAATGTCTCAAAATTCTAAGCATAAACTTTAGAGATAAAGCACAAGTAATAAACTGATGATGGACAACTCTGGGGAGAAGAAGGGAAATGAATATGGGAAAAATGGACAGGGGGTACATTACAAGCAATGGCTAATTAGTACATGGCCGCTAATTAGCAGGATATTGTGACACTCAAGAGCTTTTGTTTGAATTTTTAAAAACACACTGGTGATTTGGACTTAGATCCCTGAAGAAAAATCCAGGCAAGCAGGATGTGAGACACTTCGATTAAGCAATTTATTTCCATAAGGATGGCATTGAATGGCAGCCTCAGTATCACGGAATTCCCCAAATCAAACCGGAAGCTTCCGGAGGTTTATCTAACAGAACAATTAAGAGACTGTCTCCAGTTACAAACAATCATGTAGGGGAATACAGCTCCGAAGAGGGAAGCAAATGAGACCAACAGAGGATTAATTTGGCCTCATTTATCATTCGCCGATGAGGCTCCAGAGGAAAATATACCCTGCCATTTCTTTTCTGAGGGAATATTGTGCTTCTTCACAAGAACCCAGCAACTGGGGCCAGTCCAAACCCTCGATCCCTATTTTATTTTCATTCTTTTCAGGCAATTCCTCGTTTTAGAAGCCCTACTGTTTAGGAAGTAAGCAAGGTCTTGGGATCAACAAAACCAATCCGTCAATTACTAGTGTAATAAAGGTACTCTCCTGACAGCTCTGAGTATGTAAATTAAAATCCCTGAGCACTTTAACACATGCTGAGTATTGCAAATAGTATAATTTGGTTTGTTTTAAGAGAATTTCTTGGCCTGGAGATCATCTATGACTCTTCCTGCCTCCTTTTTCTTTATTTGCCCCAAATTTCAGTCTGTGTCTGAGGCCAGTAGCCCAGTACACTGCCGATGATCGTCTCCTGGTTGAATTCAAGCCTGATGGATACTTGCGAAGGGCAGCTATGAGCAAGGTGCAGTCTAAGAAAATTCCGAAGCTCATCTGTTTGGGGTACTTCTTAGCCACCAACTATCTCCTCTTGGTCAGAAACCACAGCTTTGTGGGCGAGCAGCTCCAGAATGGTGTGGGTAGGCATGGCTCCACATCCAGCTTCTTAAACCATTACTGCTTTCTGGTTGAATTAACTCAGGCCCTTTCGATTCTGAGCCTCCCTTATCATTTGTTCTCCTTTCTTAGCTTTGCCATTTCTCACATCCTCATTTCTCTGCTTAACTTATACCAGATATGTGATATAGAAGAGAGTTTAGAAATACAAAATAAGAATTTAAGAGTCAGAAAGTTGAGGCGGCACTCTCAGGGACACAGGGTTAAGAGACAGGTGCTATTGCTGTAATAGCTGCAACAGCATTTCGGGGTTCCAATAGCACTTTAATGGGCCTCCTCGAGTGAAACTTCCAGATCCACTCTACAAGCCATTGCCCACTGAGAATTGCATTGTACATAACACTTTGCCTTTTATTTCTCTCTTGGTCATCTCACTACTTTATTCCTCACATATATGCAAATACATCGATGTAGAGCAGATTGCATAATTGCTTGCAGGCTTGTGCAAATGAATGGGTCACTTTTAAAAAGAAGATTATGAACTCCTGATTGTCTCCCCAGAGCATGTGGTCCAGGACTGGGCGCTATTAATATCCAGAAATATACGAGGACGGTCACTGCCGCACTAAGCTGGAGATATTTGCATACCTAATACCAATATGACACGATGTTAACCAAATTCTCCACTGAGTACGAGTGGCAGATGATATTTCAAGAAGCTTCTTAGTGATCTTGACGAGTCCTGAAGCCATCTGTGAGAAAACTACATATTTTTCACAATTTTCAGCCTCTCAGTACCCAGTAAATATGTTGAATCTGCTCACTGAGATGGTCAAAAGGCGGTGGCTGTTTTTTTGGCTTCTCTTTCCATCCACATTGATTGATGCCCACGTCATATATCCCTTTTGTTTTATGAAGTTATTCGAGGACTTATGTGGTGATTTAGGCCTCCTGGAGAGGTTTCCTCTGTGTTGGATGCTGGAAAATATCTCTGTGTGCTGAGTCTGATTGACCTCCTCTATGGAGACACACAGATTACACACATCTGAAGTGACAACGGTTCAGATATTCCTCTTATGCACACACGAATACCTATTTTTCTTTAATTTATTTAAGCTATTGCCTACATCATTTTGTTGAAATAAGTTATTTTCTGTGTGTTAATCTCCCTAGACCAAGTGCCTTGAGGTTTGTACATGAGATGTGTAGGGGGGGAAAAATTTTCCTTCTACTCTTCAAGGTCTGCTGGTTTAACAATTAGATTGACACAGGACAGATTAACAAGAGAAAAAAACCAAGTTTTATTATGTGCCCACAGAGGCCCCATAATAAAATTGAGACCTTAAGAAATGGCCGAGGCAGGCAATTTTTACACTTTTTAGACAAAGAGACAATAAATCTGTGAGGATCTGACAGGACAAAGAAGTTAAGTAACTTTGGGAGCTTCAATTAGGAATTCTAAACAGAATTTGGGTTATGGTAGTAAATTATTAAAAAGTAACAAGGGTTCTTTATACAGCGTTTGCTGCTCTAAATTTTCTGTCTCTTTTTACCTCCTGGTACAGGGAGAATTCCTTTCACATGGGAGATTTATCTCTTGCTTTCTGAAGACAAAGAGGGGAAGGGCAGTCAGAGTGTTCTTTTTAACATCGGTCATTTCTTAAGTAACTTCTTTTTTTCTTTTTTTTAAGATTTTATTCATTTATTTGACAGACAGAGATTACAAGTAGGCAGAGAGGCAGGCAGTGAGAGAGGAGGAAGCAGGCTCCCCGCCGAGCAGAGAACCTGATGTGGGGCTCGATCCCAGGACCCTGGGATCAGGACCTGAGCTGAAGGCAGAGGCTTTAACCCACTTAACTATCCAGGTGCCCCCATTTCTTAAGTAACTTCTATTTAAAATAGTCGATATGCCAAAGTGGCTTATTTTGGGGCGGCCTGCCTTTGGCCCCTATAGATGCTTAGAATAGCTCCTAGAACATCAGTACCTGAGAAATATTTGTACACTTCTGGACTGAATTGTACGACATTTAGGAATTGATGATTTTGTAGATGGGACAAGCAGATTGGGCTGGTGGTGAAGGAGAGAGCAGGGAGCTTAGTGGATTGGAACCTGATAACTCTAATAGTCCTATGGGGCATCCTGGTGGAGGGATTTAGTAGGCAGTGAGTGACACAAGACTGGAACTTGAAAGAAGGTTGGTGTCACTGATTTAGGGAAAATCATTTGAGGGATACCTGGGGATACATTAAACCATTCAGTGGAGGGAGAGGATGTGGACTCGCTGGCTCTTCTTAGGAGTTTGCAAGAGACAATCAGTGGAGTGGTGGTGGTAGTTCCCAGGGGCTGCAGTTATTACTGCAATTGAGAAGAGGTGTGGACGGAAAGATAACTTTTCCAGTGACATACAGGGTTTGAGCTACATTCCTTGTGAAAGGAATAACTAATTACATCTGTGATAAATGTAAGCTCATTTCCTGGTCCAAAGCATAAGTGAAAGGGCTAGAGGAAACCAGAAAGAAAAGTATTGAGAAGGGAGAAAGACATTAAGCTCAGTATCAAGAGGTTGGCCAGGGAAATTCTGTGTCAGAATGTCATCAATGCAAGTTGACAAGATCTCTAATGACAATTAGAAAAAAATGGAAAATATGAATTATAGTATTACAACTACCTTGATTCTTAGTAGACCGACTGCACCACTAAAGCACTAATGACAACAAGTGGTCTTTAGTAGCCCACCACAGGACTCTATTCTGTGCTGTCCTGCTTAATGACTTCTATCAATAGCTCAAATGAAGAACTTGGAGGACAGTTAACATGCTCACTGGCGACACCAGCCTTTGTAGCAGAGAAAGTATGATGGATAACAAAATTAAAACTCAAGATCTTGAAATCTTAATAGGTAAGAAAGAGAGTCAAATTAAGAAGAAAATCAGAAGTCCCTGGGTGGCTTGGTCTGTTAAGAGTCCAACTCGTGATTTTGGCTAAGGTCATGATCTCATGGGTCTTGAGATTAAGCCCTGGGTCCCGAGATAGAGCCCTGTGTCCTGAGGTGGAGCCTTGTGTTGTGTTCAGTGGGGAGTCTGCTTGAGATTCTCTCCCTCTGCCCCTCCCCCCACTTGTGCTCCCTTCTCTCTCTCAAATAGATAAATAAATCTTTAAAAAAAAAGAAAATAAAAATTTATTCCTTTTTCACACTCACCAAAACTATTATTATTATTATTAATTATTATTATTTGCCATTTTAATATATGAGGAGACTTATATTTTTATTTGTTTTATGTTTTACTTTAATACAAGACTTTGGGTCCATAATTAGTTTTGATTGCTTAAGCACATACCAGTTCTGGACAGCTTACCACCAAACACCTTGTCATATGAGGAAAATAAACTCTTTTCTCAAACCATTGCTGTTGGGTTTTACATCACATGTGCTGAATATGATTTTTAATTGAGAGATAAGATCTAGGGTATTTAATCTTCACAGCAACCCCAAGAGGTAGATCTTATTGCAATTCTCATTTTAAGCTAAGAAAATTAAAGTTTAGGGTTCAGTATTTTGCTTCCAGTCACATCAAAAGTAAGTGGAAAAACCTGCATTTGAACATAGTTCTGCAGAATTCTAGGTCAGGCCTACTCTACACCGCCTCAGAGTAGTATGTGCACAGTGGTAAGGAGCGGGACATAGCCAGCCCTGCAGCAGCACAGCTGTGCAACCTGTTTTCTCAACTCCCAAATGCAGCTGCAATAAGACAGCTACTCATAATACCTAGGTCATGGAGTCAGGTAACGAGTGTGTAGGCACCAAGCCAATCAGAGGGGAGACCGTCGCAAACAAAACATGGAAGTTTCTTTTCCCTGCCTTCATAGAGCTTCTGTTCACTGAAAAGGGACAAGTGAACAATGCAGCATATTAGATAGTAAGGAGGATGATGGAGAAAACTAAGACTGGGATCAGGATGAGCTCGCTAAGCCATACAGATGTGAAGTCCACTTTAAAATATCATAGTCAGGAAACTCCTCACCAAGAAAAAGACGTTTGAGCCAAGACCGGAGGGGATTCCAAGGGGAGCTGGGTGGATGTCTGAGGAAGGGTCATCCAAGCAGAAGCCGCAGAAAAGACAAAGCCTGAAGCAGGTGTGTGCTGGCATGTCCCAAGTGTAAGTTGGATAATGTGGCTGCAGTGCTCTAGGTGAGGGAGAGAGAGGTCAGGGATGAGACGGAAGTCAATGAGGGATCATGTCGGACATATGTTTTGAGCAGAGGACCAATATGATCTCATATATCTCAAAGAAAAACAGGCTACTCTGTTGAGATAAACTGTAGGGTTGGCAAAGATGGAAAAAGATGTATGGTTAGGAGACCATTACAATAATCTAGCTGACAGAAGGTAATGGCAAGCACCAGGGTGGTGACCACAGAATTGGCAAGTGGTCAGCTTCTGCATATATTTTCAAGGTGGCATCCACAGAATATTGGATGAGGAGTACAGAAGACAGAGAAATGTCAATGATGGCTCCAAAGTTTCTGAGCTAAGAACCCAAAAGAATGAGTTGCCATCAACTGAGATGGGGCACTGACATCTGGGGGCATTGGGAGTTTTGAATGTGTTTTGAATGTGTTGAGATTGAGATGTTTATTAGGCCTTTCAGAGAAAACATCAAGCAAATGTTCAGTGTAAGAGTCTGAAGTTCACAGATAAGGCACGCTCTGCAGGTGTCAATTTGGGAGTCTTCAGGGTATGGAGGATGTTTACCGATGTGAGGCTAGATGAAATCACCAGGAGAGTAAGTGTAGATGGAAAAGAGATAATGCTCAAGGACCAAGCCTAGAGATACTCCAATGTTTAGAAGTTGGAAAAGTGTAGAAGAACCAGCTAAAGATTCTAAGAAAGAGGATAGTCCCTAGGAGTAGAACCAGAGAGGATGGCATCCTGGAGCCAAATGAGCAGAGTGTTTCAAGGAGAGAGGGATCAGCTGTATCAAGTGTTGTTGAGAGGTCAAGGAGGATCATCATTATGGATAGACTGGAAGATTTACAATGAGTAGACATTGGTGACTTGGCAAGAGCAGTTTTTGTTGAGTGGTGGAGGTGAAAACCATTGTAAAATGTGCCAACAACAACAACAACAAAAAATGGGAGGGCAGGGTGGGGGAGCACCCAGGGATTAGAATCAACAAATACAGGGAATTTTCTACAAATGTGATATAAAGCAAGCTGGGGGATATGTGGTCAAAGGAGTTTCTTTTGCTTGTTTTTATTTATTTATTTATTTATTTATTTATTTATTTTTAAAGACTTATTTATTTATTTATTTGTCAGAGAGAGAGAGAGGAGCGAGAGTGAGCACAAGCAGACAGAGTGGCAGGCAGAGGGAGAAGCAGGTTCCCTTCCGAGCAAGGAGCCCAATGTGGGACTCGATCCCAGGACGCCGGGATCATGACCTGAGCCGAAGGCAGCTGCTTAACCAACTGAGCCACCCAGGTGTCCCTCTTTTGCTTGTTTTTAAATGAGAGAAGTTGTAGAATATTTGTATGGGTGTTGAGAATGATTGAGAAGGGGGAAGAATTTAAGATTAATCTCTGAGGATTAACTGTGATAATGTGTGTAAAACACTTAACACATGGACAACCCTATAGATATTAGGTGTTAGTATCATTCTATTGCCTTCCCCCAAAGTACTATAGAATAATTGTTTACGGCATCATCTTGCAACTATCTTTATAGATGCCCTTGCTTTTTATCATAGACAAGTTATTTTAGTTTAATGTTTTAAAATTGCTTATTAAAAATCATCGATTACTTTGTATTTTTGCAATTTGACCAACCCTTTCTACAAAATATAATAATTCTCACTTTACCTCCTTCTGCCGGCAATAGTCAGCACTCCCTGTACCAAGGGATGAAAGATTACTCCAAACTTGCTGTGAAAGAGAGGAGAAGATACGGGGCCAAGGCTCAGACACAAAGACTCTTTGTTCTTCTTTCCTCCCCCTTTTATTGGTCCTTCAGGACAATTACAAATCCTTATCACTGTTTCTCAAGCATGTGATGTGTGACAAGGGGTCTTTCTGGAACTAGGAGGATCTGTTTACTGGAAAGATACCATATGCTAATCTGCGTGTTCTACTAAACGTAGCCTAAAGACATGCAGGGATCTCTTAGATCAGAGTGTGGCTGTTTGGGCCAAGAAAGCTTCCGGGAAGGTAACCCCACGGCATTCCAACGGCAGAGCAGTCACGTAGGCCTCAGCATTCCAAAGGCCTATGACCTTCTCTGAAACCTTCCTTTGCCCCCAGCGACCTCTGTGTTACATTTTAGCAAGCCAGGTGTTATGGTTGATTTCATGCTCTACATTAACCCCAATACCTTCCCATAATTTTAGAATATAGGTGTACATCTACAGGTGAATTTTTCAGATTGATAAACTTTGTTACCTTGAGTAGCTGGTCGTCTCCTGGAAACCATGTCAGTTGCAAGCCCAAGACACTCAGATTCTGAGAGAGGTGCTTTGTATTAGCTGAGATGCCATGGGGAGCCATGGAAACATAGATTATTGGAAACATGTGCTAACACTATTTGTTTACAGGGTAGAATTTTCTAGATTGATATGGAATGATGATTCATTTTTCACTATAAGAAAGGTATGTTAATTATTGTAACAAATTTACTTCCATATTAGGAAATCTCACCGGAACGAATTTCATAGCATGTATCTTAGAAGATGGACTTTATTTGTGAGTCATGATTCTATGCATCAGTCCTAAGAATGCAGCACAACTGGGTAACCTCAAAGTAATAAAAACTAGTGCAGATCTAATAGTTTTAGATTCTTGCCTGATTTAGTTATCCGTGGCTGCCTAACAAATGCCCCCCAAACTTAACAGCTTAAAAGAACAGTAAATATTGATTAGACTATGCAGTTTTTGTGGGTCAGGAATTCAGGAGTGGCTTTGCTAAGTGGTTCTGGTTCAGGGTCCCTCATGAAGTTGTGGTCATTTGAAGGCGTGCTTGGGCCCAGAGAATTTATTTCCAGTGTTGACTTACATTCCTAGCAAGTCAGTGCTGCTTTGGGCCAGAGGCCTCATTTCCTTGCCATGAGAACTTATTCATAGGGCTGCTGGAGCGTCCTTACCACGTGGTAGGTGATAGGCTGCCATAGTATTTTAAGAGAGAACAAGGCAACATATTTTATGACACAGCCTCAGAAGTCAACACTCTGCTATTTCTGTTGGTTAAACATATCAGCCTATTCAGTTAAGGAGGGGATCGTTAAATACCAGGACACAAAAATCTTGGAGGCCTATCTTAAAGGCTGGCTTCACACTGAAGGCCAGTCTTGAAGGCTGGCTTTACCATAATAGTGTATGGACCATGGCAAATCAAATTAGATGAGTAATTTAGCTATGGCTAAATGAAGTTTCTATCCTCATTTATAGATTATCCGCCTCTATTTAAAAAAATTTTTTTGAGAGAGAGAGAGCACACACATGCATGTGGGAGCAAGGGGAGGGGCACAAGGAGAGGGAGGCGAGAGAAAGAATCTTAAGGAGGCTCCATGCTCAGCAAGGAGCCTAACTCAGGACTTGATCCCACGACACTGAGATCATGACCTGTGCCGGAATCAAGGGTCAGACACTTAACTGACAGAGCCACCCAGGTGTCCTATCTGCATCTATTTTTATTATTATAACTGGTGTTCAGAAATCAACACGACTTTATGATCACCAGTTTTTTGAATATTCAGTTTACATATAGGTGGTGGAAATCTCAAGCAAAGGTAGGCGCATTATGTGCCTTATTTCTTTTAAAGAAGTAATAGATAATGTAGGAAGAGCACATGCATTTAGGTCTTTGCCCTACAGATTATTAGTTGTGTTGGTTTAGGGAAAGTGCTTCTTGTATCTAAAGTTGGAATGGTGATGTTGATGATGATGATGATAAAAATACCAACTGAATAGTATTATTGTAAAAATTAAATGTATGTGCATTTGAGAAAGCACTATAAAACTGTAAGGCTTAGTGAATGCCTTTAGATTACCTCTACCAAATGAGAGTGCTTTCCAATAAATGGGGCTTTGCATCACATCCCTTTGGCTCAAGTCTGGTTTTAGCTGCACTGATAATAATAATAATGAAACTATTACTACTGCTACTATTATTACTATTACAACTAGAGTGATTTTTTTTTTTAAAAAAGAAAAAAAACCCACATCACAGTGAATTATGATTGTCCTGGGCAATCCTGCACAAATCGGTGTGGGAGCGGATAGATACACACTGCACCGCCCACAGTTCAGGTGGACAGTTGTGGGAGGTCTTCTGTGTACTTCTCAGGAGGTCGATGGAATTGAACCTTCAAAGCCACAGCAGCAACATCAACAAGACGCTTTGATCTTATATTAGCTTTTTCCCTTTTCCTCATGCTCCCTGAGATTAAGCAACCGTCTTCCCATTAGGAGTTAAAATGAAGAGAATAATGTTGTATGATTATCTTGAAAATACTTCGGAGATGCTGACAATGGCAAACAAAGAGTGGAGGGTGGGAGCAGTCCACTCCAGACACCAGCAATAATGGGCTTCCGTGTCTGCTGGGAATATAAAAACAGTAATAAACCCAATAAAAAGTCATAATGCTTTTCAAAACTATGATGCACTAGCATTTTTAAGCAACATCAGTGGTCAAATATGCTTTCCTAACAGCACCCATTGATTGTCCCACCCTTCTTTCTATGCCTCTGGTTGCTGATGTGACTTTTCAAATTCAGTCATAATCTGTGATTTGGGTATGTTACATGATTGGTTTGAGTATTTAAATGTGGGTGGGGTATGGGGTAGGCAGCTGTGTCGGGTCTCAGTTTCAATAAATAGGGCATAAGGAGTGTGAGGGACTTCAAGCAAAAAATTATCAATTTGTCTCAAGCATGCTAGTGGTTTTGTGTAGTCCCAAACAGAGCAGTTTGGGAGAGAAAGAGGCAAATTCTTGGGTGCCACAGGGGTCCTAAATATTCCTTTAAGTTTTTAAGTACTTCAGTATCCTTGTGGTAAATAATGCCCAAGTCAAGGCATACCTGAGTGTAACTGACCTGCCCAAAGATATGCAGCAAAGCTCTAGTTGATAAGATGGACTCTCAAAGCTATTATTTGGCAATATGGAGTTTTGGGGGGCAATATCAATTTTTTGTCCTTATTAGCTGTAGTATCATATACATTCTGTAGTCTTCTCTTCCCACTTTAGTCAAATTCATTATGTTTTTGAGAGTTAATAGCTTATGCTCCCTTTTTCACAAAGCATTCTTTTCTGGATATTTAGTAGTTTTAAATGGACATTGATGCACAGCCTTTTCAATATCCACTACCTGATAAAAATGAAATCATTGAAATATTTGGCATTTTGTTCCCAAATGTAATTAATCATTGACCTCAACATATGTCTCCCAGGAAAGTGCAGTACTGCTAATTAGTGCTTTTTCTCCTCTGTGCCAAAGAATTGAAAAAGAACATATATGAACTGATTATATAAAATGTATTTCATAACTCTTTCTCTCAAAGAAGTCATGACTAAATCTGGTCAGTCTTTCACCCCACTCCTATCTAAGTTGAAAATCTTATTGTCAATAAATTAAGATGTATTTATTATAATGAATTCCAAGCTCATAAGACAATGTGCTGGATTCTTTTTCCAACCATTAGTGATTCCTCTTGCTTTGTAATATCTTTTTTTTTTAAACATGGCCTAGTGACTCTTACAAAAACTTACTTGTTGAAGTCTTTTATTTTCTTCAGAAGAATATTTTTTCAGAAGAATATTTTTTTGCCAATACCATACCAAGTAGGCAACCAACTTACCAAATTTGTGGTTATGTCATCAGCTAGACCCCAAGATCTGACATTTTCTGCCCACCTGCTTATACCCACTGACCTTTGTCCTGCCTTTTTCCTTGAGCTCTTCTTTCTAGCTTACATCTTAACTCAGGCAATGGAAAGGGAAACCACCCCTTAAGTGATAGTGAGTGCCCTGACAAGACCTCCGGACTACAAGGACCACCCAGACCAGTTTGAGTGGAACCGGCATTTGAACCTGCCCAGATGGACCATGGGGTGACCTCTAGAATGACCCACAGTTACCTTTACCTCATTATAATGCTAAAATCTTCACCTTAGGAGGAGCCTCAGCCTCATTTACATAACATACAATGTGTGAATAGGCATGTTTCCTTAATGCACATGTGCAATCTTATGTGCAACCCTTTCCATATGGAGACAAGGATCCCCTTTTTAAATATTCTTCCTAACCCTAATGAAAGGAACCTATCCACTCTTGCTCAGAGAGTGCCAGCTTTGGAAATTATTCCCATTACCTTCTTATTCGCTGCAAATAGTTTTCTTTGTGTGACAACGCACCTGGTGTAGTTTCTTTCTGTGACCCACCAAGAAGCGAACTCATGTGGTTCGGTTACAGTGAGATGTGACGTTGAAGAGAATTAGCCTCTTTACTGATCAAGGTAACCTTTGCTTAATGAAATATTTGAAAAGGAGGAGAATACAAAATGTATTTTACTGCAGAGATAATTTACCCACCCTAGTCATTTTCATGCTGTGTGTTTTTGGGTTGTATGGGATGGGAAGGAAGGTGACATTGGATAAAACCCAATGAGGTCCACAGACTGAGAAGCTTTATTCTTATGGGTTAATAGAAAATGATTTAGAGTAATAAAATTTGGGAGTGTACTCAGAATGCATGTTAAAATAACAGCTAACTTATAACTCTAAAATTAAACCGGTTTTGGGATTTGTCATTGGGATGCCGAGGACTATGAAAAAAAATTTCACCTGAGCATCTGGGAGATGAATGTTTTCTGAGGTTATTGGAGGTTGTACCTCACACCATGTAAATAGTTGCCCACTCTAGGCCAGAATCTCTTGTTAGAAGGCGTAGGCATAAAACCAGAGACACAGGTTAGAAAGAAATCCTTTTAGGTCTTTGTAAAGAAAAAAAAACTCTGCTGTGTTTTTCCTGTGTTTTTCCACTACACTCATAGCACTGCTTCACTTCCGGTCACCGAATGTGTGAGGTTCTCCCCATATTGTAGCCAAGGTGCAGGGCACCTGGCTCCAGGGGTCCCAAACAGACCAGATTCAGCCACATGATGCTGACAAAATCCAAATGCAGAGAAATGAGTGGTGGCAAAAATAAGGAAAAAATTATTTCAATGAGACACTGGGAAGACAGAGAACTAAAGTCTCAAAAAAAAAAAAGTCTCAAAGAGCTGAAAGTATTTCTAGGTTTCTGTAAGGAAAATGTGGGACAAAGGTTGGTGGTTATAGGCAGGTGGGTATTAAAGGTCAGATCAGTCACTGTCTTGGGGTCATGGGGGTGGGACTTGCTGGCCCAAGGTGGTCCTTCTTGCTTGAGGGAGGTAGTTTCAATTTCCAACAGGGGATGCTTTGCCCACAGGGTCTTTTCCCTGAGTCAAGAGAAAAGCTGGAAAGAAGAACTTAATCAATTAGAAAATTTGAGGTCACAATGGATATAGTAGAAGTCCTCTTTCAGTACCAAACAGTTGTGCATCACCAGCTGGATAGCATACAAATTAATGCAATTTCAATACTATCTACCTGGGAATAGCAAGGGATCTCTCAAGTTAAAGGTTCAGTCCTACAAGACTGCTCCCCCCACCCACCCACTCAGACACCAATCCCAAATCCAGGTTGTTCCCTGTGCTTCCGACCCCAACTCCAAACCGGAGGTCCCCATGATCTACTCCTAGAGTTTGATAAATTTGCCAGAGTGGCTCACATAGCTCAGAAAAACATTTTATTTACTAGGTTGCCCGTTTCTTATTAAAGGACATAACTCAGGAACAGCCAGATAGAAGAGATGCATAGGGCAAGGTATGTGGCAAGGGGCCCAGAGCTTCCCTTCTTACTCTGGACTGACACTCTCCCAGCATCTCCACATGTTCACCAACACGGAAACTCTGAATTCCCTCCTTTCTGAGTTTTTATGGAGGCTTCATTACATAGATGCAATTGATTAAATCATTGGCCATTAACTGGCAACCCTCTAATCACGGGGTTGCCAATTAATTCCCCAGCCTGGAAGCTCTCATCTTTGGGGGCTTTCCAGAAGTCACCTCATTAGCATACTCAGGTGTGGTTGAGGGGTTTGCTATAAATAACAAAAGACACCTTTCTCACTTTTATCACTTATCACAAGGGTCTTAGGGACTCTGAGCCAGAAACCAAATAAATGGTTCTTATTGAAACCATATCACGGTCTCATTGTCATGGATCATTATTCCGCTGCCTCATGGGCTCATGTGCTCCTGGGCACAATTTGGTGCAGGTGCAGAATTCCATTGTGGGAATTGGGAGCTGAATGTCTGGAGCCAAATATAAACATCCACGTGATGCTCTGCAGGTCCTTCCCTAGTGAATACCTGACCCTCACCTCTACCAGCATCAGCCTTTCTCAGCCACTCATTCCCGCTGACCTTGGATGTGGCTCCAGAATACTTTTCAAGTTAGAGAATCAGGAAGCTAATGTACGAAGGACTGGCATAAAGCTTACTTATTTATCATTCCCTCAAAAAGATGATCTTCACCCTTCATTCAGCTCTGGCTGAATGTATACAGGCAAGGGCTCTGATGCAAATTCTTATTTAATCTGCCTCCTGGTATATGCCAATGTAGATTTATGGACTTATTTGCAATATTCTGTTTTCCTGTTAAATCTCATCCTTTACTACAAAACCTCTGATCATAGTGACTTGAGAAACAATACAAACCGATTTCCAAAGCATGGAATCAAAACTTCCATCAGAACTATAGTGGTGCTTGTTATTTATTTAAAACCTGGTAGCATACAAAGAGAGCACTTAACCCCACCTCTTGAGAATCAAAGGATTGGAAATAAGGTGACTTCACTGAAAATCCTTCTCTTCAATTTCTATAGTAAAAAGTAGGGAACTTTTATATGTAGTTTCTGTTCATTAAAATAGGCTGACTTTGTCTTTTCAAGGAATTTTTCATTCCTTTATTTTTTTTCTGTGTTTTTTTGTTGCTGTTGTTTGTTTTTAGTAATCCAAGAACATCTTCTTCCATATCAATTCAAAAGTATTTATTGAGCACCTAATATATATGGTCACTATTCATCTCTCCACAGTGAGGGATATCAGGGTGATTGAATCTGTGGCTCCAGATTCTAAAGACACATAATCTCATGAGGAAGTCAGTTGTAAAACCAGCACATATGAAAGAAAATTCTAAAGTAGAGGCACAACCACTGCATAGGGCGAACTTGGGAAGGAGAGATTAATCCACTCTGTACTATACTGCAATTTAGAAATAACTCATTGGCTGTTCCTATATCTCTGAATTCAGCTCCCAGCTTGCTTATAAGATATCATGCTGTCTCCTCAGTAAGTCATTAAACATCATCTGAACTCAGCTATTTCATCTCTAAAGTACAAAGCTTGGACTTGATGAAATTTTTTTTTTTTTTTGGACTTGATGAATTTTAAAGCTCATTAAAGCTCTAAATGTGTTCCTTTGTTTGAAAAAATTCAGAGCCACCTAGGTGAGAGAGAAGTAATGTGTGTGTTCTTGCCTCCGGATGAACTCATAAGCCTTCTCCTAAGGAAGCTTAGATATGGATCCTGCATAAGTTACAGAGATCTATGTATTGATTGTATCAGTAAATATATTATTCCTTAAAAATTAGAGGCAACAGGAACTCCAGCTACCAGGACACATTCAGATGTTCAGACGATTATATGTTCATATGAATAATATTTATTATTTTTTATCTTTACATGTAAGACTTGGTGACTCACATATTCCAGCAATTACTTTTTTTTTTTTTTTTTTTTTTTTTTTAGCTTGGCTCTTAGCCTAGCTGGAACCCAGTGTAGGGCTTGAACTTATGACCCTTTTCCCTGAGAGGTCATGAGTTCAAGCCCTCCTTGGGCTCCAGCCCTACATGAGTATGTGAATATGTGAGCCACGATCAAGAGTGAGAGGCAACCCAGGTGCCCCTCCAGCAACTACTTTTTAATCAAATTAATAGATTAAATGAGATAAATTCTATTATTATTATTATTATTGATATAATCTAATTACTTTATGGCTCCATTTTAATGTTGCTATCTGGACACTAACATTAAAATCTTAATCTTAATATTGGCATTAAGTTTGACTTTTCCCAGTTGATTATTTCTCTAAGAGCTTGATCTTCAGATTCTTTTCCAGTATCTAATACTGTAGTTCCTAGTGTTTGCGATCCTCCATTTTAACTATACGATTTATACCTGGCCACGTACTGACAGTTTGAGTTAGTTCCAGGTGATGAAATGTGAAAACTCTGATTTACTATGTATGCCTGTCTAGAACAGACCTGCCACTGCTTCAGAAGAAACCCTGCTTCAAATTTTCCCCCAATTGATTCTGAAACTTGAACTGCAGTAGCATTTATCAAAAAGATTAGAAATGGCTCAGGTACATTCCCTGGGGTAGCCTTCCTTTGGAGGATTCCGCCTGAACATGGCTATGCCCTTCATCCAGATGTGGAATAAGGATATTCACTCTCTATCGGCTCATTCATCTTTTTCCTAGGAAAAAACAGAAACAAAACAAATAGAGTTTTTTTTTTTTAAAGACTGCTTTCTTTATTCTTTTCTGTTACACTTTATATTTAAGAACTTACTAAAAGTCCCTAATTTAGTTAAGATTTTCCCAATTAACCCGTGGATAGATATACCTGACTGAATTTGAAAAGCTAAATGCTGTACCCAAATACATCAGAGAAGTTTATTTTATAAGTGGAATTCAGACATAAAATCAGAAACATTTGTTTGTGTTAAGGAATATAACAACAATTATAGTATTGTTCAAACGCATTCATTTTTAGGGAAGGAAAAGCAGATGAAACTAAAAATTTTTGGTGAGAGCACATTTATTTGTTTTATTTATCTTACTTTAGAACAAAAATAGACATAGAGTTAGTGAAGGAATCTGAATTCAAGAGATAAATGCTCTAGCATTGTAAGATGGATTTTTTTTTTTTTTTTAGGGGGGTGGGGACTCGGGAGAAGCAGAGGGAGAGGAAGAGAGAGAATCCTAAACAGGCTTCATGCTTAGCACAGAGCCTGGTGTAGGGCTCGATCTCACAACGCAGAGATCCTGACCCGACCCAAAATCAAGAGTCAATGGCCCAACCAACTGAGCCACCCAGGCATCCCAAATGGAGATTTGTTTTTCTGTGGAAATGGTGAAAATGATGTTAGAAAACAGATACAAAAAATGTATCCAGCAGCAAACAAAAGGTAGCAAGTATTTCCGGACAACATTGGATGATGTGGAAGTAGGAAAGAAAAAAACTGACATTCCAGATTTAGCTGGAGTATCAACAGAAAGCTAGGCAAGTATTGAATAAATGTCTGAAGACGACTAAATGCAAGGAAATTTACCATTCATTAGCAGTGGGCCTTACAAAATTGGTTCATTTGATGTTAAGTGCTAAGAGATCTGCCTCTGACATCCAATACTTCTTACATGAGCAGGATTCATATGTTAATATTTTCAACATAAAGTTTCCCTGTAGAGGAAAGAGGAAAAGTCTGATTTACTGACTGCTCACTACGTGAACTGTTTGGAGAGGTCACGTGACTTGGTACTACACCCAGATCTGTCCACACCACCACACCCCAGAGCATTGAAATTCATGGCACCAGCTGTCCCCAGCAGAGCACTGAAAAATAGAAAGAGGCCTGTATCTCTGGTCACCCTATAAAGAAACATTCTCCAACATTCCTAAAAAACTATGAATCAGCAAAGTTTTTCTCTAAAGATCCAAATGAGAAATATTTTAGGCTTTGCAATGCTTACATTCTCATTGTAACTGCTTGACTCTGTCTCTGTAGCACAAAGGCAGCTATACACAATCTGTAAATTGTGTCCTTACACAATTTACACACCCTGGTTGTGTTTCAGAAAATTTCCTTCCAAGCAGTAGCTAGAGTTAACCTGTAGGGTACAGTTTGTCCATAAATGTAGACCACTGGCATATCTGATAATGACTTTTGGTGACTTCATCATGTTTTCTATTGGCAAGTTTCTCCTCGAGCATAAGAAGTGAAGGCCAGTAATAGTGACTGACGGAGAAGGAATTTTAAAAAAGAGAATGGTTAAGTAATGGTGATCCCATGTAAGCTAGCAAGTAAACAACAGACTCCTAGTTGTTACAACATGCTGCCTCACATTCTTTCTTCCACTGGAGGGTAGAATTTGGGAAATGCTATACATATAATTTTTTAAATATATAATTCTTTTTAAATTATTTATTTGAGAGAGAGAGAGAGAGAGAGAGAACACGAGTTGGGGGAGGAGCAGAGGGAGAGGTAGATTCCCCCCTGAGCAGGGAGCCCCACAAGGGACTCCATCCCAGGACTCTGGGATCATGACCTGCGCCAAAGAGAGACGCTTAACCAACTGAGGCACCCAGGCGTCCTGCTATACATATTCTTGTATAAACACCAGAACATTTGAAAAACTTAAAAATAAAAAATCCCAAAACAAACAAACAAAAAACCTCCTCATAACATGCCTCCCCCAAAGTAAGTCAAGAGTGAACTTTTCCAGGTTTGACTATTCACTTTAATATAAAAATTCTTCTGGTCAAAAAGACAGAGTGATTCCTGAGAAAGCCAAGTGATCAGGGCTGACCGGAGTATCCCCATGCTCAGGAGACGCTATCAATCTCCACTAACTCGATAGACGGGAAGAGTGAGGAAGTGTCTGTGAGGCCAAGCCAAATAAATTGACTTGAAGGGATAACAAATCTTGTGATGATGGAAGTAGAAAATGTTAACTTCACACATTATTGGGAAAAGGCATATAAAATACAGTCTTAATGAAAACTAATATCTTATCATTGAAAAGATAAAAACCTAGGAAAGAACAAGGCTCATTTCATATTTAGAGAACCAGTGGAGGGTAAAAGAGAAGAGTCAGAAAAGATGTCAAGACCCCAGTCTTCTGTGTGTCTGAACACAGGGCCTGTTCAGAGTCACAGGCAAGTTCAAAGGGATAAAGCAAAGGAAAACCACATTTGTTATGTACCTACTAAAGTGTTTTAAATTTGTTTTCTCCTTTGATCCTTTCAACCGTGCTTTGAAATAACAGGTATTATTATCATCACTTTATTAACAAGGGGAAAGGATCAGAGATGCTATGTTACTGTCCACAGTAGCTCTACAGGGGCCAAGATGTGGATTCCAGTATGTATGTATCTGGAGCTTTTCCTATTAGATGCACTAAGGGAAAAAAACAACAGCAGCCATCTCACACAGTTGTGTTAATCCCCATTTAGGCTAAACAGAAAGGTTTATGAAGGTGGAAAATGATTAATGAAAACATTCATTTAGTAGTTCAGCAGCCAGATGGACTTTATAGGATAGTCAGAAATATTGGCTACTGCTAAAAATTAGCACATGACATTGTGCTTTTTGAAATATGATGAAGATATTAACAATATTTTCAGCTATGTCAGAAATAGGACATAATCTGAGTAGACGGCCCAATGGGAAGAAATGTGTTCACATTTGCAAAACAAATACACAAATATTGAAAATAATCCGATGGAAGCTGTGGACTGATTTTGAAAAAAGAAAAGATTAAAAATGCATTGTTCCACTATTAAAACAACTTTTAAAGGCATTACCTCAGTTTCTGGATGGTTTTGTGCCATATTAACAGAAAATTGAAGAAAAGGGTTATCCTTAAATTCCTAGGGCATGTGATAATATATTTTTTATTTCCACAAGTTATATCTTCTGATCTATTTGGTGTTACAGTTGATGGTTTGATGTAGCTATATATTTTATTTTGTTATTGACACATTTTAGTTAATAGTCTCAAGTTAATACTAGGAAGAAAATGTACAACATAATCCTTTTCCTAATTAGTTTAATGTACTTAATCTGATCATCCCATTATGCCTCTTCCTGCTTTTGGGAGATGAATGATGGTATAGATTTTAATAGTTAGCCCTCAGATATACAGGGGCTTCATATTCCAGTCTGTCATATAGGGAATAAAAGAATGAAATTAAATTTTCAGGTTGATTCCTTAGTTACTATCCTATACTATGTGATATATACATGTTCTTCTACTTCCTGGACAAACAAAAGTGCTACTTGGGAGTTACACTATTAACTTTTTTTTTCTTTTTTAACAGTATAACCTTTAGAATAACATAAGCAAGTTTTATTTTCCTACTTGCAAAATATTTTGTAATGGAGTTAGATACCTCTACACTGTTGGTTATCATTTTATGATAATCTATACCTAAAATTTTTCTAATTTCTTTCAGCAATTGAGGGCTGACCATAATGCAGAGTGGGTAGGGGAAATGACACCCAGAAAGTAGTCTAATAAGATTTTCAAAGTTTGTTTAAAAATCAAGAATAGAATTAGAGTCTCCTGACTGTTTGATGGCTTCTCTGAAGTTTCGTTCAGTTACTGACTCAAGGTTTACATGTTTGTGGCAACAGAACAGTTAAGAAAACAGATAAATATATTTGAAAGGCTTCGGAACCAGATAGACTCATGCTGGCCTTTCAGCTTTGCCACTTACTAGCATGTCCTAAGTCTTCTCTCTAGAATGGTGATGATAGCTGGCTGCATTGAGTTTCCCTAATGATACATGGAAGGTGGGCTTACCGTATGGTAGGTTCATAACCAAAGCTAATTTTCTCGTTCTGGGTTGGCAGCCAAGTAAATAAATGGAAGTAACACAGTCCCCTGTGAAGGGCCCCATAAGGAGGGCATGGGGCTGCAGTTTAATGGGGAGCCTGACCATTTGGGGCCTCATCCAGGAGTCAATATCATAAACATATCCCTTGACACCTGCAGTACAACCTGAGAACATAGGTGATAATGAAATGGACCAAATGAAGGAGTAGCTCTGTGTTTATGACAAGATACCTGCTTTTGCTTCCCTGCCAGCAGCATTACCCACATCTTCCAAGTCTGCATCTTCACACACTCAGCTAAAACAAGGAAACTGCCTGCCTTGCTGTGAGTCCGGAGTCTCACTTTGTCTGTAGGACTCCCCTGAGCCATATATGCCTCTGACCTTTGCATCACTTCCCATGTCTGAGGGAATGCTTAGAAAAGCATGTTTGACAGCCCACAGCAGTTCTGCTAAGACCTGAGGGGTGAATGTAAGGAGTTTAGGTGATGAGATGGTGAGGGAAGGCGTGTAACTCAACTATCTGGCCAACTGCGCAGGAGCAAGAGGAAAAGGTGATGGACTGGCCTATGCATTTGGTCTAGCTCTACAATAGTGCCACATTGTTATTTTTAAAATCCTATCAGTCACTAGCTTCACTAAGCCAGCATCTTCTAAATAATTTCCTTTGCCTGAAGAGGTTTTCTAGAGAGCAGTTGTTGAGGGATCAAGTGAGTGACTAAGTGACACCTCTGTAATTGCCCTCAAGAACCTGTTTGCAAAAAAAAAAAAAAAAAAAAAAAAAAAAAAAAGAACCTGTTTGCATCCTCCCTTCCTCCCTCCTACCACAATGCAATTTCATCCCATTCAGGACTAGACCTTAAATATGACTTATGGGATGACATCTATAACAAGCTAACATGGACTCACACAGCAAAGAGCCAATGAATCTCTGGATCTTCAAAGTACCCCATTTTCAGTGAAGGGGGAAAAAGCAGTTCCACAAGAGTTGATTTGCTTTGAACCATTGTGTGTGTTGGGAGGAAAGGGAGTCCTTGACTTGGGGATGCTTGGCCTACGACACCTAAGGATCTAGGTCGTGAGGCAAAGCTGAAAGCGAAGGTGAAGGCCAAGGGAAAGGCAGGCGAGGAGAAGGGAGAGAAGGAAGTGAGGGAGAAGAGGAGAGGGAGGAGGAGGAAAGGGAAGAGGAGACAAAAATGAAAAAGGAGTCAACCCTTCTGGCACACCAGAGCCAGATCAGTGCCTACATTGCATGGAGCAATTTCTCTGCACAGTCTAGACCTGCTGGAGCCATGTAGTTGGCGTCAAGAAAGACGTTAGAAGTTAATGCAGGAACTCAGAGCCCAGATCAATTTAGTTTTGAGCTCTAAGCCAGACCATTCTTATCCCAGCCCCCTGGGTTTGAAGTGAACCAGGGCTGAGCTCTTCTAAGGAACAATCTTTGCTAGCTTTTATAGCCAGATGTAGAGGATGGCAGAATTTTAATCAGACATTGGATATTCTAAGAACATGCAAGGCCCATTGAGCTCCAGATCACATGGCATGAATATGAAAAGATGGTATCAGTTTTAGATCCCCATGGTTTGGATCTTGTTAGTGTAAATTCTAATATTTCAGGAGAATTAGAAAGATAATGATAATAGTTATGAAGGTCATCATAACCTCTGACATTTCTGAGTGTATGTTCCAGGTATACTTAATTTGTACTAACTCACTGAATCATCACCACAACCAGGAGGTAAGTCTTATTTTTATTATGCATTATACAAATCTAAACCAGAGAGATTCACTTTGAAAACAATAGCCCTATACTACTGCAGAACAAACCTAACACCTAGGTGTTCTGATAAGATACTAATTTTTTTTTTATTTTAAAGATTTTATTATTTATTTATTTATTTGAGTAAAAGAGAGAGAGTGCACAAGAGGGAGGAGGAGCAGAAGTAGAGGGAGAAGCAGACTCCATGCTGAGCACAGAGCCTGACACGAGGCTTGATCCCAGGACCCTGTGATCATGAACTGAATAGAAATCAAGAGTCGGACACTCAACTGACTGAGCTACCCAGGTGCCCCAAGATACTAAATTTCTTAAGGAAATCTCATCCTTAGTGTTTTAGGTTCTCATAGATGACCAAGGACAAGTCAGTTTCTCCCTAGAATTTCAATTTCTTCGGTAAGTTCCTTCTTAGAACCATGTGATTTGCACAAAAGCAGTTCTGAGGAACAGTTGCCCAGTGCTAGTCTTGCCTGAGAATTATTATCCTGTAACTCATAGACCATAGACCCATATTTCATCTCAAATTTTTCTATTTGCCAATATATGCATTTTTCTAAGGAAAGGGTTTATAGCTTTTATCAGATTTTATCAAAACAACTGGTCATCTCTTCAATAGTTAAGAACCTCTGGTCTAAAGCTTCTTTCAGCTCTAACTTTAGAACTGCCAAAAGGTTGTTCCTGGGGGACAAGAGGCCAACATCTCTGTGTGTGTGCGTGTGTGTGTGTGTGTGTGTGTGCACAGAAAACATTATGAGACCTTTCACAGACAAGTCCTCATCACTCCCACCTGGCTATTCCATATTGCAGTCACACCGGATGCGTATGCTCCACATTTTCTAACGAGCAGTGTCTTTGTATGTGCTGCCCGCACAGCCTGACACTCTTTGCTCTTGTCCCCATTCCTTCATCCCTCCCTTTATCCTAATACTCACTCAACCTAAAAATGATTACTTTGGAGGGTACTTCTTCCCGAGAGCCTTTTCTGACGCTTCTGGACTGGAGTCAGTACTCTTCAAAGGGGCTCCCATAACACTTTTATTCATTATTCCTTCAGTGATTCATTCATTATTGGACAAATATTTATTAAATATTGCCATGTGTTCTATGTTAAACATGAGTTCTAAGAAGTATTCTGGGAGTTGGGGACTGTAGTGCGTTGTAGTGTCCCCTGCAAATTTATGTCTACTTGACACTTCAGAGTGGGACTTTATTTGGAAATAGGGTCATCACAGATGTAATTAGGGTGAACCCTAAGTCCTATGACCAGCGTCTTTTTGAGAGGAGAGGCCACGCAGATACATGTGGGGATGAAGTCCACCTGAATGCAGAGGTAGCCATGGGGTGATGCTGCTATAAGCCAAGGAATATGTGGGACCGCCAGAACCTGAAAGAGGCAAGGAAGAACACTTCCCTAGTTTCCAAAGAAGACATGGCCCTTCATCATCTTGATTTCAGATTTTTGACTTCCAAAATTGTGAGAGAAAAATTTCTATTCTTTTAAGCTACCTAGTTTGTGGTAAATTGTTACAGCAGTCCGAGGAAACTAAGATAAAAATATGACAGTGAAGGAGATCTACGCAGTTTCTATCTTCTTCCTTGCCTGTAGCCGGCGAGATCACAGAGGGCAAGTATTGTGCCTGACTCATGAGCATACCCTTGGTTTGAGGCTTGCACATATAAAAAGAAGCTGGGTGGGGTGGTCGCGGGGGAGACTTACTGGATGAAAGAATTTGAAGACGGCAATGAGGAGACACAACTGATTTTGTGAACATCATTGCTCATGTAATAAGAATATAATAATATGGGAAGACCAAATGACCACTGGAATTTATTCTTTGAAAAAATGGATTAGGAAAAAGGAAGGAGAAAGAAGAACGTGACCTCAGGAGAAATGGAAGAATTGTTAATATGAGGCCTCAAATCGTAGGAAATTCAGATGAGCCACCCTCTTGAAGCACGTCTGGTACTAGGCTAGTGCTGGGTGGCATTTGAAACAATCACTGGTGAGCACCAGCGACTTCTTGGAGGTGAAGAGCATCAGCACGTTCAGGCTGTTCCCCAGCCTCGGGGTGACAGAGGCTTAGCTGTCATAATGACTAATGTCATTTTGTAGTGCTATTCAGTATAATTAACAAATATTTTTGATTCGTTGACTATCAAAGTAAACAGTTTTCTTAAATCAAATAATCAGCCTTAACAGAAAGTTTTAAATATAATTCTAATTTATGAATTTTCTAATTCTCTACTTTGCCTCATGGAACATTAACAATGAAAAAGATTTTACTGCTAACTTGGTGGAGATAGTTCTTTTTATAGATAAGGAAAAAACACCCAGGAATGTTATTGCCTTTTCAGCATCATTAATAAATGTTTCAACATTATTATGCATGTGTAAAATTCGTGGTACAGGAACATATATGTCAATATAGTTATAAATATTATCTCAGTGATTTGAAACCCTTTGGTAAGTGGGGTTTGGGGTTGTCACTCAGGAGTCAGTTGTATCTTAGCATTGAGCTGATTCTGAACTGGAAGTGTTCCTTCTTGGGGTCATATTTTCAGTCAAGTGATTTGAAACATTATAAAAATGATGGGAAAGGGGAAGTCCTAGGGCTTGGGTTTTTCTTTCTTCTTAATCTGAGCCCATTGAGCCAGGCCAGAAAATATTCAAGAAGGTAAAATCCAAACTATCTTCACAAATCAGTATGGGATTCTGATTCTTACAGGATGAAATCTGAATTATGAGAAAAATACATGTGTAAAGGGCATTGAAAATTGTGCAAAAGACATGGTAGAAAGTAAAAATGAAACAGTCTCTAATAAAGGAAAAAGTGTCTGAGAGTTACTTATTACATGTAAAACTTTCTTGAAAACCCGATTATTAACTGAAGTATTCACCTCTGATTCATGTTTTTGTTGTAATAGCTTAGTTGAGTTCTGAAGGACTATATTCATCCCATCTGTATAGTGAATGGTTTTAAAAATCAAAGCCACACAGAGTGGAACTAAAACTATTTTTTAAAAGCTAGTTAATAATTTTATTCATATTTTAAAGAGACAAGATCAAGAACAGCCTTTAAATTCAATATTTAAAAAATGAAAGAGAAAATGGCAACCACTTTAATTCTAAACCTCTTTTTTTTTTTAAGTTCAGATAAAGCTCTTAATAACGGAAACAGTGCAGTGTGCATCATGGTAAGAAAAAGGAGACAGGTAAAACTGTACTGCAGATGAATTGAGCAGTTTCATAGTTGGGAAGAATTTTCTTCCCAGAGAGCATGAGTATACATATCTCTAAGAATAAGTAAAATGAGAAAATATTTGCACATTTTACTTGGTGTGTGATAGCTACGAATTTCCTTCAGATTTTCATCAAAACAATAACACAACCAGCAAACTTCAAACTTTGTCATTATTTTCTGTTCTATAACTTTTAATCTGATAATTTTTTTTTTTTTAAGATTCTATTTATTTGAGAGAGAAATCATGAGAGAGAGAGCACGGGTCGGGGAGGGGCAGAGGGCGAAGCAGACTCCCCGCTGAGCAGGGAGCCCAGATGCAGGGCTGGATCCCAGGACCCCAGGATCATGACCTGAGCTGAAGGCAGATGTTTAACCAACTGAGCCACCCATACTCCTTTTTAACTGATGCCTGCCTTTTTTTTTTCCCGTTAAGAATTGCTAAGATATCAAATGTATGTTTTATTTTGGTTAAATGAACTATGCAAGTGTTTTTGTTCTTTAGGTCACAGAATGCATTTTTGCATACATTTTATATAAAACATTTTTGTATATTTTTTGTAAAAATTATTATTTTTTTATTTTTGCTGAATTCAACTATGCTAAAGCCTTCCGGTGCACACTGTTAAATGAAACAAAGGGACGAATCGGAATCTACACATCACTGGTCTCCTTAAAGTCAAGAGACTAACACTAGAGGGAGAACTTTTTTTTTTAATGCTAAGATAGCTTTATACTTCAAATAGAGCTTACCAGCAGCTATTTCATATCCACCCATGGCAAGTAACATATTTATTTACTGGAAATCAAGAGTTAAGAATAAACAGTGTTGCTAAACCAACATCTTTTAGCCAAAAAGTGAGTTATTAATTCTTTCTGAAAGTCATTCCTCCTGATCACTTGAAATTGAAAACTCTTTTAATACAAAGTGACAGAGTAAAATTACTGTCACCCTAAGGGACAGATGTCACACCAAACCAAAAATCGTCTACTGTAGAGATAACCAACTGATAATTTTTCAAAGATGATTCTGACCTTAACAACTTGAATAGAAAAAAAATATTTTCAGAAAAGGAAGTTTAAAAAATGTAGGTGTATGTTAATTTTGAACTATATTTTTAAAATGAAACAAATTTCATATATTGATTTAGATGTCTGGATGTGCCAGAAAGAAATATTCTCGTGTTTTATGCCAACATTTTCAAAGTTACTTATTCTTTGTAAGATCTCAAGAATAAAGAATTCTTAAATATTTATTCAAAACTACTTTATCATGTTTTAAGGGATTCAATTCTAGGCAAAGTTTTGAATTCAAGTAGGAAGAACTTGGTATTTGTAGGTTTTTTTTCAGTCCAAATAAGAAAATCCCAGTTGATAGCATTCTTGACTAAGTGTCTAGATAAAGCTAAGAGTCCAGATGATGAATAATGCTGTTGAATTGTCTTCAGCACACATTTCCAAGATTTTAGTTCATGTAGATTTTGGGCTTTCACAGGTTGTCATTGTTTTTTCCAGGTAGAAAGTACCCGGACAGTTGAAAATGACATCTCTTAGAAAAAAAAAAAAATTGATAATCAGGGCACCTGGGTGGCTCTGTCTGTTAACCATCCCATGCTTGATTTCCGCTCAGGTCATGATCTCATGAGCTCATAGGTCATGGGATTGACCCCCACCAGGGGCTTTGTGCTCAGCGTGAAGTCTGCTTGAAAGATTCTCTCCCTCAGCCCCTCCCCTGTTCGCACACACTCAGTCTCAAATAAATAGGTAAATCTTTAAAAAAAAAAAAAAGAGAAGAAAAGAAATTGATGATAGCAAAAAAAATTAAAACATACAATCAGAACAGTTGTTATATACTTTTTATTATATAATATGGAGAGAACATCATGAATTCCCTTTGTCTGGGACTAGCACTTTCACATCTGTTGCTGTGTTAGGGTCCTTAATAAATAATTGTTTCATCAAAAACAAAGAATATATTTGCTGAGGCAATCCTGTAACTTTCTCCAAAGCAAATGAATTACACAATGTGTATTGCTTTCATAACTGTAGAGAAACAAATCTTCATAATATTCAAATTATGCATTTTTATTAAAGGAGGAAATTCTACATAACATTGCAGTATATATTTAGCTACGTGATTGAATTAATCACATGAGTACAAAAATTGTTAATTATACCATTTTTCTTATTATTGTTGATTTATTACACATGGCTAATCAAAAATTATTTAGCACCTTAGTTTAACATACACATTTCAAAATATATGTTGCTGAATTCTAAGGCCCTAATGACTGCCTGCTCAGAAAAATATATTGAGAATGAGGCAAAATGTATAGGTAGTTATCTCTTAGAGGAGGATTGTGAGATGAATTAACATTATGACTAACACATTTAAATAACCAAAGCATTTATTGACTGGACTATAATCATATTGTACTTACTAAGGCTCAAGATTATTTATCTTAGGTAAGTTAGGAATTGTGTTTAGCTTCAAGTTGAGAGACTGGAAACAGCACTGACCTACTAAAGTTGAAGAAGTCTGGAGGTAGGCAGTTCAGGGCTGAAGTGGCAGTTTCACAGTCAACTGGAACCTAGGCCCTGGCTGCTTTAGCAGCCTTAGCATTAGGCCTCCATGATCAAGCATCTCTCATTGCTCAAGATGGAGTGAGGAAACCCAGCCATCTTCCTCACAAAACAGGATCCCAGAAACTCCACCCAAGAATTTCTGCTTTTATATTACTCTGTTTCTCTACAAAGGAGATAAGAAAATGTACTTTGTCAGTTGGACACATCAACCAGGGTTACTCTTAATAAAGAAAAAGGGAGGCTGGATATCATGTGGGCAATCAGCAAATACTGTCTAATAAATTAAATATCCCTAGGGCCAACTAGAAGCTAAATATCTTGATTTTTCTCTCTTTCCCTCTCTCTCTTTTTTTCCTTTTAGCATTGTTCTACCTTCCCTTTAGGAGAATAAATAGATATTAGTACATAGTAATGATATTTTTATCTAAACTGGAGAATTAGCATAATGATATATATAGATAAGCCCAAATACATTTCAACAAGTTCTGAAAAGACTTTAGACCTATGTGGAAATACAGGAATATTCAGAAAGTGCATAATATATTGACTTTATAGGTCAAAAGTATTTTGTAATGACAGATGAGAAATATTCAGTTTTAAAACACCTTCATAAAGATCTTCAGAGAAGAGGGGTGTCTGGGTGGCTCAGTGGGTTAAAGCCTCTGCCTTGATCTCAGGTCATGATCCCAGGGTCCTGGGATCAAGCCCCATATGGGGCTCTCTGCTCAGCGGGGAGCCTGCTTCCCCCTCTCTCTCTCTGCCTGCCTCTCTGCCTACTTGTGATCTCTGTCTATAAATAAATAAATAAAATCTTTAAAAAAAAAAAAAAGATCTTCAGAGAAGAAAGTATCAATTTTATGTCCCCTGACTCCAATTTTAGCATAGTTGTTGATTCATGACACAAATATTTACTGAATTTTCAACTATGGTCTCAGCATCACACTGGGCCCTGAATCTATGGTGTGAAAGTGGATTATCATGACACCCATCCTCATAAAGCCATAAAGCATTAGAATTTCTGCTTTGTTAGTAATTATTAATATCCAACTATAAAATAATAAATTTTTGCTGATGTTTAAACTGCCCCATAAAAACAACAAAATCAGCAGGAACATATTAAATATGCCAGGGAGGTAAAGGCTTTATATAAAAATAATTTTTTCCAGATTTGAGACTAAAGTGGTTGAAAATATTTTGAGTAAGCTATGACATTCAAATACAGATAAAGTATTGTTATGATTTTAAATACAGTATTCAGAAAATTGGAAATCTAGAAGAAGCTGCTATTTTATTTCTAAGAAATGTTAGTTTTTATTGTGAGATGTAAAATATTTCCTTCAAATTTGCAGTCAGTATGAGGATGAAATTATGGTGAAATTCTGTAGTGTTTAAATTATTCCACTCTTTCTGGAAACATTTTCCAAGCTGCACATTTTCTAGGCTACACATAGAAGATATGCCACAATTACTAAACACAATTTTTTTAAAAGTATCAGAAGGCCATAGATGCACAGCAAACATTACTAAAGATATTAAAATTTGAGCCAGATTTTAATCAGTGTTTTGCTTATAGTCTACTAGAGGAAACATGTTTAAAACGTGTTTCTGTAGGCTGACATTGTCATTTTGGTACGTTTTCCATGTTTGGGAATAAACTAAACCTAATTCTGCTCAGTTTACATCCATATGCTTGCTATAATTTCCACATAAGGAGAAAA
Organism: Martes martes; assembly: GCF_963455335.1. Lineage (NCBI taxonomy): Eukaryota > Metazoa > Chordata > Mammalia > Carnivora > Mustelidae > Martes > Martes martes. The sequence goes on from NC_137893.1 coordinate 51,002,669, forward strand.
CTTCCTCTAGACATTTAAAAAGCTTACAAATTAGATACTTCAGCATAATCTATATGTAAGCACTCTTTACTTAAATAGAGTTTCAGTTATGTTTTGGCATGCAGATTTTACCCTGGGTTAAAAAATAGAGCATAATTTCAACAACTGTTAAATCTGAACTGATTTTTTCCCCCTGTAAATAATATCTTTATGATGTAATATTATGTAAATTCTGAGGATGAGGACTATGTAGTAATGTAATTACTACATTGTGAAAGGTGCTTAATGAATATCTTCCAAAAATAAAAATAGCTTTATTTCTTATTTTTGGAAGTAATAAAAAATCATACTTTCACGTGAAAAAAAAGTTCAAAAGACAATAAAGAAGTGACAATCATCTATAATTCTGCCACCCAAAGAATATCAATGGTTAACATTTTGGCACATATTCTTCTAAAACTTTCAGTTGAATATAACTTTGATATTCTTTTAAAATGTATAATTTCTTGCATATCTAAGATGGTCTTCATTTTCTTTTACATAACAATGTTGAATTGCAATTTGGCTGGGTATAGAAATCTGGCTTGGGAACGCTTGTTCTCTTGAAATTCTGCAGACATGTACCATCTTCAGGTGATGAAATACTGAAGAAAGAAATATCTAGCTTCTCTGTTCCCCTTGCTGAATGTAACAGGTTTTATTTTTCTCTGCATCAGTTCTTACAGGATGATAAAAAATTATCCTAGAAATAAAAGAAACATGATAGGTTGTATTTATATTTATAGGTATGTCCTTTATCATTAATTGGTCCAGAATTTATAAGCACTTTTAATAAGTACACTGATATTTTCTTGAATGCATTGACATTTTCTACACTGGTATTGTTGACTATTGCGTGTCTTCTGCTGTCTTTCTCCATAATACCCATTGGTCTTCATCATCTTTATTTACTCTGTTTCATCTCTTTCTTCTTTTTTCTACATTCTATTGTATTCTTAATTTCTGTACTTTTAATCACTGACTCAATATTCTGTGGCATTGCTGTTTTTTCTTAATTAGTTTTGAGTGCTGATACTCAATTTATTTTCTTAATTGATTTTTAAAAAATTTCTTAATTAGACTCATGTATTAATGTTTTAAATCTTCCTTACATTCTTGGGGTGTCTGGGTGGCTCAGTTCGTTAAGCCTTTGCCTTCCGCTCAGGTCATGGTTTTCCAGTCCTGGTACTGAGCCTAGCAACAGGAGCCCCACACTGGAAGCCTGCTTCTCCTTCTCCTTCTGCCCCGCCTCCACCCCATGCTTACTCTCTCTCTCTCTCTCTCTCGATCTCTCATAAATAAATAAAATCTTTAAATCTTCCTTACATTCTTTCCTCATTCAAAACTTTTTGGAACTCTGGCTTCAGAATAAACCATTCCTTCCATTGACCCCTCACCTTAGTTCCACACCGTTACACATCCTTTGAATGTATCTAGCAATTCTCAAATTGCCTTCCTTTTCTTGCAAACAAATACTTTCTATGCTATTGTATTTAATAACAACAGTTCTTGTTGTTGTTAGAAATCCAAAAAATTTTGTGTTTTATTTTTCTAATTCACTCTCAAGGAGTAAGATTACCAGAATTAAGACTTACAAAATAATGTACAAATTAGATCTAACTTCTCTTTTTTTTTCAAAGATTTTATTTTTTAAGTAATCTCTACAGTCAATGTGGGGCTCAGACTCACGACCCTGAGATCAAGAGTCACATGCTTACCCAGTGAGCCAGCCAGGTATCCCTAGATCTAACTTCTCTTGTTTTGTAATATTTATTCTGGCTCTTTGCAGATAAACAATGAAAATTTAATCTTTGTCAAACTTTTCAGCTAGCCATAATATCACTTACAGGTTTTAAATATTTATGAACAGTATATGCTCTATTAATATTCGAAAAATATTCTGATATCCTTACACAAAATGCATATGTAAACACCAACCGTAATGAATATGCAGGCAAAGCTGATAGTAGTCATGTGAGCTGTCAAACATTGAATTTATCATATTTTATTAAGTTGAATATTGATAAAATAATGAATTTTTTTTACATTTGCGCATCTCTGAAATAAGGCTGTATTTTACAATTACTGTATATTTTATAATTATTGGTATATTGTATAGTTATGGTTATCACTTTTTATACTGTTTTTATGCATCTTGAGAAAGAGCTGGTAAAGTACTGCTTTGGGGAAACATATCGGAGATAATAGTGAAGCACTCTTATAAACAATGGTATATTACCAATGCTCTGAGTGACACAGATGATGATGTGTGGGACAATATGAAAATTGATGACTATGTTGAAAGTGATTCAGAAGGCAGGGATTCTTAATGTAAAGAGATTTCAGGAATATACCTTCACAAGTTAATTTTAGTTATCTGTATGTACCTGTGAAAGTGACATATGAAAAAAAATCTATGGTTCAATATGTCTAAAAGAGCTCTTTCAATCGAATGGTATAAAAATTCTAAATGATGAGAAAGGATTGTGACAATTTGATCAGTAGCATTTTTTTTTTTTTTAGTGGTACATAAAATAAAGGTTCATTTTACCACTGATGGCTTCTTAGATTTGAATGAAATATGATACACTTCCACATTAGATGCTAGTTCTCATCTAAGCCCACTGAGTGGGGTCCTCTCCTACCACAGCCACTCAGTCCCCTCCTCTAGGGGCATCCTGAGATCTCTCCACAGTGCAGCAGTGGGCCTCCAAAATCCTGCTCCTGCGAGATTGTCTGTTCTGATTGGTTGAGGCCATTTCCTGTGAATGAACCAGCATTTTTAATAGGAACATCAAAATGTCTCACATCCACTGATGCTTGAAAATTAACTAATAGATGAGAATACAAAACCAGAGCCTCCCAAAAAGTGTGTTGTGAAAATGTTACAGCTGAGTAGGGAAGGTCTGGGCCACAGGACGTTCCTCAGCCCTCAAGTAGACATGTCGGACCAGGGCTCCTGAAGCTCCATTAAAATGAATATTTAAATATTTAAATTTCATTTAATTTAGGTCTGTTGTAAACCCAACATCCTGATATTAATAACATATCACGTCCAAAAGATAACCAAATTTACATATGAGATTCAAAGTACTCAGAATTCTTCATCTTTCAGTCCTTATTTAGCGATACAAAGAATTCAACACACATGTTCTCACACAAAAGCAAATACAACAACAACAATAACAAACACACCAAACAAAACATCTAGGAAAAAAATGCCTTTTCACTAAGGACACAAAGAGACCAAGACATGATGAAATGTAGTCTAAAAAGAATAGTAAGGACACAAATTTGGGAGGAGAGTAAAATTTTCCAACCAGAGAAATCATCATTTTGATCTACAAGTTTTCATTCAGGATTAAGAAAAAGAACATATCAGGGGAACCTGGGTGGCTCAGTTGGTTAAGCATCTGACTCTTGACTTCAGCTCAGGTCATGATCTCAGGGACCTGGGATTCAGGCCATTGTTGGGTTCTGTGCCCCTTCCCCTGTTCTCTTGTAAGTAAATAAGTAAGTAAGTAAATAAATAAATAAATGTCTTAAAAAAAAAAAAAAAGAAAAATCAGATGGAATGATCCAGTCAAATAATCTTTACAGCGTAGAAATACTAATCAAAAAACATTTGCTATTTCCATAACCCTGTGTCAGAAATCAGTCTATAAATCTAAAGAAGGAAGTTAGAGTTTTATAAAGAGCTGACAGAACCCAGCTTTATCATCAAACTTGAGGAGAGCAGAGGTAGATTTGGATATTGACAAAGTCACAGAGCAAATCATGGCCGTTGAGTACCCTGGCACTAAAGATAATGTGAGTTAGCCTATCTTGTGATTGCAGTTTTCACTAAGCACATGGAGCAATAGCATAAGACAGGAAAATGAAGTACCCTACTTCATTTTTTTTGGAGGCAAATGGATTTTAAATTCATGTAAATTGAGATGGTCAGAATACAAAAAGTATACTATAGAGATACCATTGCCTGCGGAATGGCAGAGAAATAGAGCAGCTGTCTGTGATCACAGAAGAGATACCAAGCACACAAGCACCTTAGTATCCCTGTTAACAGCAAAATCTCACTAGCACATACGGTCAAATTTTAAAATCTGAACTTCAGTCACATAGTAGAGTACAGTTAGCATGCAATGGCTCACCCAAGTAAAAGGAAATATTTCAGTATTCTGTACAATTAACTAAATGCAAATCTGCAGACCCAGAACCTCATGCTTGCCACTGAATTCTCAGTGAAACATGGAAATATAATTTTAGGAAATAAACGTAAAGAGATTGTTATGGTCATTGGGTCCCTCCAATTAGTTTTCTCGAATTCATTAGTTCGTGTACTCGAAGTGTATTTTAGCCTCGGAAAAGGCTGCCATAAAACCATACCAACCACCCCCCCCAAACAAAAATAATACACTCCATCCCTCTTTCCTTTCTATTGGAGCAGGCCAGCTGAGGTCTGTGAAGGAGAGGCAGAGAATGACAACACTGACTCATTCACTGAACATTTGTTAGGAGAGTCTAATTAAGGCAAAGCATTTATATTATCTCTAAACTATTGTTGGCATAGAAGGCAATGTACTTTTGCACTTCACAAACACTAGCAACAGAAACTTCATTTTGGTGTTTCATTGTAAGAATCCAAGGCTTGTATACTTTCTGTCATAGACTCTACCTAAATCTTTTCATTTGATGTTACTTTATTCATTATATACATAGAGTGTGTGTATGTGTGTGTGTGTGTATACACTTTTCCTTCTAATAAGTGCATATGATTGCATCATTTGCCACAAGAACGTCTTTGAGCAAAATTTGGAGAGCACCCGAAGAATACATTTAAGAAAACCTCTTCATTTGTATTTATTTTTAATTATCTCTGAATTGTTCATACCTTTACATGGTTCAAAAACCATAACTATATAAAACATAGTTATGAGGAAGTCTGAAGGTTACCCCTGATCCATCATCCTAACTCCTTCAGCCCTATGAGACATAGGGTAAAAACGTAAAAAAATAACTTAAGAAATATAGAATAATTTTTTTAAAGGCTTTATTTATTTATTTGACAGAGAGAGATCACAAGTAGGCAGAGAGGCAGTCAGAGAGAGAGAGGAGGGAGCAGGCTCCCAGCCGAGCAGAGAGCCTGATGCAGGACTCGATCCCAGGACCCTGAGATCATGACCCGAGCAGAAGGCAGAGGTTCAACCCACTGAGCCACCCAGGCACCCTACAGAAGAATTTTAAAAATAGAATGTACCATTCTTTTATCCCTACATCCAGCTTTCCCTTATGTTAACACCTAAAATAACTATGAACATTTATTAAAATTGAAAAAGTAAAATGAGTAGAATACCATTTTTTTCCACTAATGTCCTTTCCAGTCTCTGAATGCAATGCTGGATTCTATGTTGCATTTTTGTGGCATGTCTCCTCGGTCTCCTATGCTCTATGACAATTCCTCAGTGTCTCCTTATCATTCATAATCCTGGTATTCTGAAGAATACTACTCGGGCATTTTGTAGAAATGTTTGGGTTTTAGTGATGTTTTACCATGTTTGGACAGTGGTTATGGATTATGTGGAAAGAATACAACTGAGGTGAAGTGTTCTTCTCCTGGTATCGCATGGCTATGTGTGTGTGTGGCATGAGGGGGTGGGTAATATCACCAACCACTAGTAACCATGGCAACTGTTTTCCTCCCTCTCCTCTACTTACATTTTCCCAAGTCACATAGAAATGAAAGGGGGCAATATATAGCTTTTTGGGCCTGCGTTCTTTCACTTCAAAATGCGTTTAAGATTTATTCATGTTGTTGCATGAATCAGTAGTCAATTCTTTCTTATTGCTGAATGCTATTCCATTGTATAGATGTACTACAGTTTGTATATTCACTCATTGGTTAAAAGCTATCTCTGTTCTTCCCAATTTTTGGCAATTATGAATAGAGCTACCATAAGCATTCATGTACAAGCTTCTCTGTGCATGTCAGTTTCACTTCTCTTGGGCACATAACTTGGAATGGAATTGGAGTGTACATTTGAATATATAAGAAGCCTGCAAAACTTTCCCCAAGTGGCAGCGCCATTTTGCATTCCCATCAACAAGAGTTTCAGTTGCTCTGCGTCTTTGTCAGCACTCGGTAGTGCCAGGATTTTTTTTTTTTTTTAAGACATTCCAGTAGGTGTGTAGTGGTATCACATTTAATTTGTCTTTCCCTGATGGTTAGTGACATTGATGTTGTTTTATATGCTTTTATGTCAGCCATTCATCTTCACTGATGAAAGAGCTGTTTTAATCATTTGAGACTTGTGTCTGGTATATATTCTGTGTTTCTAAGTGTTCCTTGGGACCTTGGAGAAAATATATATTTTGAAGTTGTTGAAATAAAAAGTTTTCTGTGTCATTTAGCTGAAATTAACAAGTTCATTGTTCAAATCTTTCATATCATGACTAATGGGTTACCATTTTATCAGCTGTTCATTCTATAGGCTACTGAAAAAGTTGTGTTAAAATCTCTAAATTTGATTGTTGACTTATCTAGTACTCCTTTTAGTCCCATCCAATTTTGTTTTATATAGTTTGAGGACATGGTGTTGGGATTGTTATGTCTTTCTGTTGGATTAATGTTTCTTACAGGAAAGTCTACCTTTTCTATTAAATAGCCATGTCACCTTTCTTATAGTTAGTGTTCACATGACATACTATTTTCTCATCATTTAGTTTTAAAATATTTGGTTTTTTTTTCTAAAAGGGTATGTATTCTGTAAAACTGTACATATAGATCTAATATTTTTTATTTTGTCTGAGAATTTTTAAAATTTTAATTGGTATGTTTTATTTACGTTTATTGAAATTACTAACACTGTTGGATTTAAAGGTACTATCCTTGCTATTTGTTTTCTTTATACCCTGTGGTTCATTGTTTCTTTATTCCTTCTTTTCCAGCTTTTATGTATTAATCAACTACTTGTATGATTCTATTTATATCTTTGCACTGATTTTTAATGACCACCTTAGAGATTTTACAATAATGCATCCTTGACTTTTTAGGATTAAACTTGAACACCTTAGCACTTCTTTAACAATGCAAAACTTCTACTATAGTTCACTCTGTTTATCCCCATTCTTTTTGGGTAGCAGTTCCTCATGTTATTATGGTCATATATTTTACTTCTACTTATGCTATAAACCCTATAAGACATCATTATTATTATACACAGTTAACTACGTTTTTATCTTTCCTTATGTACTTATACTCTTCCACGTTCTTCATTCCTCCTTTCAGTTTGTGCTTCCATTTGGTTTCATTTTCATTCAGCCTGAAGAACTTCTTTTCTTACCTCCTACAGTCCCGTTCAGCTGTCAACCAATTCTTCCACCTTTCATTTGGCTGAAAACGTTTGTACTTCACCCTCCATTTTGGGGGGATATTAATTCTAAGTATGGAACTCTAGGTTGACAATTTTTAAAAAATTTTTTCAGCTATTATAAGGTGTCATTACATTATCTCCTGGCTTTAATAATTTCAAACAAGTTAACCACAGCCTTACTGTGCTTCTTTGAAGGTTATGTGTCTTTTTCTTTGGCAGTTTTATGAATTTTTTCTTTGTCATTGGTTTCAGCAGTTTGGCCATTATATGCTTAACTGTGGCTTTCTTTGTATGTATTTTGGCCACAATTCTTTGAGCTTCTTTTAATCATTTGAGGTGTCTTTATTGGATATATTCTCCCAACAAATGTATTTCTGGAAGTTCTTGGAAATTATCTCTTCAAATAGTTTTTGTGTCCCATTCTCTTGTTCTTCTGTTTCTGTGCATGTATTTTAGGTTATTTGACCCAATCTCAGACTTTTACATTCTTGTTCTTTTCTTTGTCCTTTTCTTCTCTCTGTGCTTCACTTTAGACATTTTTTTTTTTTAACTTTATGAGGTTACTGTTTTCAGTGTGCCATTACATCCATTCAGTGAATACTTATGATATCAAATACTGGATGTTTATTTCTAGAGTGCCCATTTGATTTTGTTTTTAAAGAGTCTTATTCACTGTTGAAATGCTCCAAATTTTAATCATTTTTGCCCATTTTCCTTTATTTTCCTGAACATGTTAATCATAGTTATTTTAAAGTTCTTTCCTGCTAACCCTACTATCTGCATTGCCAATGGATTTACTTCTATGACCTAGTTTTTTTCAGTTATTATTATTGGTCCCATTTTTATTGCCACTATGCATGGATCATTTTAAAAATTGTAATCAGATACTGTATATAAATGGACTTTAGAGGCTCTAAATGCATATTGTTTTGTCCAAGGAGTATTCACCCTACATTAGACAGAATGCATGAAGAGCTGTCTATCTCAGCAGTCAGACACTGAGCTGAGTCAAGGCTGCTTTGCAATTAGATTCAGCCTGTCTGTGATTCATCCTGTTCTTTGGGTCTTGCCATCCCAGCCCTTTGAAAGCCTGGAAGGTATCTGTCTCCTCAGGGAAGACCAGTCATGTTTAATGCAGACCTCTTTCCTCCAGAGGGACTTTTTCTTCGAAGCACTCTGAAACTGTGGGGAATTTCGGTTTGCCTGTTAGAATTTTCCTATCCACAACCTTAGTCTTCTATTTTGCCACAACCAACAGCAAATGTCCACAATGAAAACTGGTCATGCGTTTGGGGTTCTTCTAGATTCCAAACTGCCACACTGACCCCAATGACTATCAAAATCTCTGCTTGTTTCTCTTTTCCCAGTAGAATTCCTCCACCTGGACCAAGTCTAATCCACAGCCTGTGCCCAGAATCAGCAAGTGCCTCAAGGAAACAAAACAGGCAGCAATCATTAGCTTATATAGAAAATACTTATACTTTTCTGGAATATCAGTTTGTCTTACTCTTCTTGCTTCCACGACTTTTCAAACTTTTAAAAGTTTGCAACCTTCCCAGTTGATACTTTCAGAATATTGATCTGTCATGGTTTCCTTACATTTTTTTTTTTTTTCAGAAACAGAACCCATTTCTCAGAATTTCTGAACTTGGAACAGATTCAGATTAGTTTCTGCAATATGACTGAAGCTGAGGAAGTCAACTTCAGAAGGCATTAATGGTGAAAATGATTTTCAACAATGTGGAGAAAACCTGTCTGCTGTGAAACAGATGAAAGAAGCCAATTTATAGACAGCGACCGAGAATCCTGGTAATGATCCGGGATGCTGACTGTTTGTAGGGCTCAGCTGCATTCCTTCAGCACCCAAAGCTCTGTGGCTCAATTACTCTTTGGATTTTGAGAGACCCCACTCTCCCTGAAATGAATGCCTTCCTTTATTTGTAGGTATGATTAATTTGGTTTTCCATCACTTGCAATAAAAGTCTGAATTAATACTCTGCAATATCAAATGTGTTAACACAAATAATAATGTTGTTATTAAGATTATTTTAGTTTCCTATTTTTTAAAGTTTAATCTGAGTTTCCTATTTTGCAATAATGATGGCAAGTTGTGGCATCTTACTGCATTCAGATGCTTACCTGACATAATTTCTGATCCATTTATATAATGCTTTTAATCTTCAGGAACCCTGGAAATCACATAGCCAAACACGTTAGAAGTGTATGTAAAGTAAGAAGAAGTAAGATCTGAATGAGGCTAGGAGGAGCTCTTTTATATATAAAGTGCAAAAGTGTTAGGGCATTGGAATTTAAATTTATTTTTGTTTATATTCCTGGTTTTGGCAGGTTCTTCATAGATGAACTTCCTGATTTCTGGTTGTTAAGATTTGAGAATTTTCTCACCGGGAATATGCCTCTTTTTCTTTGGTGAATTACTAACTCTTAGGGGGAAAAAATCAGTATGTTCAATATACAGGGGAGAAAAAAAGCAATTCAATTTTTTAGGTTATTTTTCTAACTGATATTTAAACTAATGTGGTTTAAAATGGAGCACAGAGGGGTGCCTGGGTGGCTCAGTGGGTTAAAGCCTCTGCCTTTGGCTCGGGTCATGATCCCAGGGTCCTGGGATCGAGCCCCGCATTGGGCTCTCTGCTCAGCGGAGAGCCTGCTTCCTCCCTTCTCTCTCTCTGTCTGCCTCTCTGCCTACTTGTGATCTGTCTGTCAAATAAATAAATAAAATCTTTAAAAAAAATTAAAAAAAATAAATAAAATGGAGCACAGAGACTGTCACTGTATTTAATACATTCCATTCATACAATTTTAAAAAGCTTTAATTTATCGTTTTCTTTTTTATTTTCTGTGTGTGTGTGTGTGTGTGTGTGTGTGTGTGTGGCAGGCTGTGGAGGAAGTAAGGATGAGGCAGAGAAGGAGAAGCAAAAGAAAAAAGGTAGATGAGATAGAAAAAATAACTACACCCTGAAGGTAATGAATGCAACCGGGAAAGAAAGTCAAGAAGCTTCTTGAGGAAGGGCATAGCCTAGTTTCTGTTTGGGCCTGGACTTGAGAATATATGGTATGTACTCACCTGTCAGCTCTACTTTGGAAGTGATGATTAGCTGGCTAAACAGAATCGTGGTGCACAATCTTCCATCTGATTTTCAGAACCATCACCACCCCCATAAGAATTTGAAGTCACCTAACAGAAAATTATCCTGGAGACTTAAATAGCTATGAACAGTGACTCTACCTCATAGATTAGATGAGATCAAATCACAGGCCCGATTGAAAGGGAAGCCAATGCTGAGCTATGTGGCTGGCTCAGTGTACACTACGGGTAAAGATTTGGACCTTGAAATTAGAGAGACTTGGATCTGAAAACCAGTTTTATCACTCATCAGCTGTTTGACATTAGCAAATTTACTTACATTCACTTACATTCTCTAAGCTTCAACTTCATCCAGAAAATGAGAATGATAATGACACTTCCGAGTACTTTCATAAGAATTAAATGAGAGAACATATGTGAACTTGTAGCATAAAGCTTAATTCATGGTGCTCACAGAAGGCTGATGATAATTATTCGTTAGTTACAGGTGAGGAAACAATAAACTGGCTTGACTTGTTTTGCTTCTTGTTTGTTTGTTTGCAAGACTGGAACTAATCACTCAGAATAATGTAATTTTCCCTACTTTGAAAATAAGGCAAAACCCAATTTCTATTGCTTCTTTCCTTGGGCCAGTGGACAGCCTCATTGTTAAATGTTTTATTTGATTTTTCAGGAGAGACTTCACCCTTAACAGAGCTGCCTAAGGATCTGCCGAATTAAGGCAGCACGTTGTTTCTAAGTTGGTGGGCTCACTGACATTGTTTTCTATCCAAAGATTTATTATTGCCAAATCCCATTGTTTGTCCAAAAAAGAGAAATTCAATATCCCCTCCCCCATGCAATCTCTGTTTATATTACCTTAAGCATTAGGTTAGAAATTTTCTTCCAGGATCTAGATCTTTAGTCAGGAAATATGTGATTGAGAATTAAGTTGGGAGCTAGCTCTTCTACTTGTTGGAACTGGGCTAGCTAGCTTTGAACCAGAGGTAACTTATGAGTTGTAGATACCTGTTCAAAGTAGCAAAGTGGCTGTTATTACAGAGACAGGAATTAGAAAGTGTCTAACTTATGAATACTTGCTCCACTTTTTTGTGGCATTCTTCCTTAAATATAGATACACAGTATTTGTATCCCTACATAAGCACATAGCAGAGTTACTAATTCTCAGGGATTAATTTACGCCAGCCTAGAATTTAGGAAATAAAGCACCTATTTTTATTATTTGGCATTAATTCCCTTATTAAGGATACAGCACATGAGTACTCTGACACAGATACCTAGTCAAAGGCCCAAAGTGGGCTCAATGATTATGGAGAAGGAGCTGAGCCTCACAGGGTTTGGTAATCTCCAGAAGGTGTCTGTGAAAACTGTATGCATGTGTCTGTGTGTATGTATATGTTCATTCATCTGAACATTTCCATAGTCCCATGAAACAAGACATAAGTAAGACTTGTACTTTCATTACTACCAATATACTTTTAAAAGAATAATTACTGGAGGAATATAAAAGGAACCAAAAGTGGGCTACCACCACACAAGAGAATGTGTAGAGCTCATGGTCACGTGCTGTCTGTTTCCTGGGTGGCAGTGTAAAACCACCACCACAACAAACAGTGGCCACAGATTGAGAAAGCAGGACTTGAAAAAAGTAGCTTGCCAGGTCCCCACATTCTCTGGTTAGGGACTGGTTGTGGATTTTTCAAGTAGTGGGGATGGAGAGTGTGAGATTGCATTTTCCTCTATCAAAGGAGCAAAGCGACTAGAGCTTGAGTGTCCTGGTTTTGATTTTGTTTTTTGTTTTTGTTTGTTTGTTTGTTATTGCAGCAAAGCCAAGATTAACTTACAACTACTTTCTTTGCTCCTGTGCCTGGAGCTCTCTTAAGTGTCACTTGCTGGGAAATGCAGAGAAGACCCTCGGGATGCTGCAAGCATGACCTACGTACCCCCCACCCCCCTTGGCTGGCTGGCTGGCTTCCGGCCAAGACGGAGTCCAGTCGCAGTGAAGTTCTAGGGGGTGTCTGTTGTAGTCTCCTGGAGGTGGAAGGAGCTGCTCTTCACAGCATTTCCTCTAGCTAGCGCCACGCCCGCAAACTTCCAACCCGCGCCTCTCATTTCGCTGCATCAGCAATTCCAAATCTTTCTAGTTTAGGCCCAAGTGTCTTTGAGAGGCGATTTTTCTCTGGTCCCTCCATAGCGCACCACCATGTTAGACTTCGTGTCCGATCGCAGGCTTCACGGCGGTTCCAGCGTTATCCTTCACCCCCTCAGCTTCTGCTTAAGGGCCAACCGCGTGGAGCACACTAATTTTTGCAGTCGCACTGCCCGGTGGCTAAACAAGAACTGGTTTCAACCCAAATACCCTTTGCTGCGCTCTACCGCCCCATTTTAGCATTTTCCAACTCCACCTCTTGCCCTCTCGCCGAGTCTGTGTAGGCTGAGTTTGCCGGTAACTTGAAGGGACTTTCCTTCCGCGGGCGCGCAGCGCGCCCAGGGGCCCCTCCTCTGTAGGTAGGGGAGATCCAAGCAGAGGTTATTTTAAAGGTCCCTTGCTCTCCTGCGTGTTTCGCACACATGCGCCCGTGTGCAACATCTGTATTTTGTATGTTTTAACGTGTTAGAGGAGCGGAAGGAGGGAGCCAAGTTAATGAAAGGTGGTTCTCCACTAAACCCTTGCTTAAATCCCCTCTGTATGACGGCTTGGTGTGTTCACGCGATTCTTAATTAACCAAAGCCTAGGCAAAAATCAAACCCGGCGCAAAGGTGGCAGTTTGCACCGCAGATTCCACCCAGGGTTCAGGACTCCGCGAAGCAGTTTAAGAGAATGGCTGGAGAAAGCCACAGGTTCCCTACATCGCTAAATCCAAACCCTAGAAGAAGCAAGTGGTTTTCTCCTTTGCACGCCCCTGGAGACGAAATTTAGAAAGGCTCCCTGCAGCCTGGTAAAATTCCTTCCTGCCTTCCTCCGCTTTGCATCCTCTCAACACTTCTCCTCATCTTGCCCGGTTCCCCTAAGACAGCAGGAAAATAGTTTTCCTGGCACACCCCACACCAGCAACCACACATACTTTTGCTGCATCCTGGCCAACGCCCCCACCTAGTGGTTTGGGCTTGCCTGCCTTGCTTTCCTCTACTGTGATTTCTAAGAGAGTGCTGCAGTTTGCAAAAAGAAGAAGGAGAGGAAGAAGAAGAAGAAGAAGAAGAAGAAGAAGAAGAAGAAGAAGTCGTCCTCCTCTGCTTGGGCTCCTGATGTGGGTGGGTGGGATGGGAGGATGGGCAGGACGCCCTAATATGTGGTGCAAATGAGGCTTAAGGTTAGTCAGAGCAATTCTGGGCACTAGGGACAGGAGGAGAGGAAAAAGGTTTTGCTTTGAACCCCAGCACGGAGGCTGCAACGCTTCCAGAGGACATTTTGGAGAACTGCCACCTGAAGGAGTACCTTCACTCTCAATGCAGGAATGTGCTGTTTTCTTCATAATTCTTAATGCTATCAGAACGTATACTAATTTACTTGTTTATGTGGTTATTGTCTATCTACCTCTTCTAGAATATAAGCTGCTTGATAACTGGGTCTGGGTATACCCCATTATACTCCTAATGTCTAGAATTCCCAGCACAGAGAAAGCACTCTATTTTTGCCCTCCTGCCTGGTTTAGGGATGAGGAAAATAAGACAACTTGGATTAGGGTTGTGTCACCTTGGATAAAAAGCTCTTCTGTCAAAGGATCTCAATTATTCTTTGAAACTAAATGGATGGGCGAGATCATCTTGGGCCCTAGACTAAATAATACTCTTTAAAATTTGCTTACACTTCACCTGATAAAGTCACTTATGACATAGGGTTCATCGAATGGATTATACCTGCCAAACATGGAGCTAGGTGCAAGAAACTCCCAGGTGGGATCACTTAGCTGGGGGCTGAAAGTACATTGCCCTTTTCTGGTGCTTTTCTTTAAACTTTGTTTGACTTGTACTTCTACCCTACATTGATTTCTGTTAAGGTTGGAGGAGGAAGTGAGCACCTGGGATCTGCTCAGAGGTCATGGCACGTGGGAGCTGGCACTGCTTGGTGCCACATATAGCTGATATCCTGCTGTATTTGTTGACACCGGAGAAGTCACACTAGTGGTGATGGTCCCAAAGCCCTTTTCTTTTTTTCTTTCTTTTTTTTCTTCCTTTTGAATTTTGTTGACCTCCTTTCCAGGCAGGCTGTGGGAGGGAAGGTGCTTACTGTGAACTGTTTTCCACTGGCACTGAACTGCTGAGCGGCTGGAGACAGAGGGTGAAATGGAAGGTTTAGTTTCACATACAGTAGGCTATGGTTTGTGATACTTTCACATTTTTGTAGACAGTTTTTTTTTTCTCCCCTGTTGGCCCACAGTTAAAGGAGGGGCATTGAATGGAAAGCACAGATTTCTAAAACCAGATGTGAAAAATTAGTTTGCTTTGTACCAAGAGTTAAGTATGACTCGAAGCCCGAAGTTTAAAATGCACTATTGGCCGTTTCCTTCTAAGGCGATATTACCGGTGCCTCCCTCTAACCTGGGTGTGGTCCGCAGGGCTGGATAAAATTCCTGAGTGGAGAGGTCAGAGCCTGAGGCTGGCTCCGCCTAGCACTGCTCTGATGGGGTGGGGGGTGGTAAGTAGAAGCCCCGGAAGGTAAGCGGGGAGTGTGCCTGTGCCCGCGGCCGAGGACGTGGATCTAACTGGAGGGCCGCGCCGCAAGCTCGGAGGAGGACAGAGGCAAGGACAGGACGCCCTCAACCCCAATCCTGGCCAGAACTGCGGCGTCTGGGTGTCAGGATTGGGAGAGGGGCCAGGGGATAGGTACTGGGGAGAGAGGGCGGTAGGACCCGGCGGGAAGCTTCCTTGGCCGGGGTGGGATCCGCGCGGGAGGAAAAGAGGGAGGGAGACAGAGAAGGGGAAGGTGATGGGGAGCGGGCGTCCGCACTTGCTGAGCCGCACGAGTTGCACGGCTCGAGCAGACCGGACCTGGACTCTATAAAAGGAGCCCATCTGCTCTGCCGCTCACACGCTCCTCCCGGGCTGGCGCACGCAGCGTTCTTCCAGCTCCCCAAGACACCTGCCCCTTACCCGCGTGCCGCGCCAGGTCCCCCCGACCCGCGCGCCCAGCAGCATGGCTCCAAGCGGTGCCTGTGGGACCGAGGTGGTGGCGGCGGTGGCGGCGCGTTGCGAGCAGCCGCAGCCCCAGCCCCCGAATCCCCCCTCTGGCGGCCCCGTCTCCGCGGGGCAGCTCGCCGGAGTGGCCAGCGCGTGAAAAGAAGGGAGGGCAGAGCTCCGGCGCGAGGCGCGGCGCAGCGCGGCTCCCAGACTTCACCCCACCCAGCTCTGGCGGCCTAAGCAGCCGCAGGAAACTGCCCCAGTCTGGGGAGGGGGGCGGGAATGCAAGACCAGGACTCCTGGCTGGCCTGCAAGCTTTGGTCTCGACAGCTAGGAAACTCCTGCGGGCCGATTCTGCAGATCAAGGAGCGCCCGGGTTAGGAGACTCAGCCCCGAGCAATTGGGGTAAGAGACCCTACCTGGCTGATGCTCCCTCCTCAAACAATACATCGCCCTCCAGCACTAGACGCCTAGGTGGGATTCTGAGTGGAGCGGGGGCTCGGCGGGCCAGTCCTTAGCAACCCAGGGCTAAGACGGGGCGTGGAGAGGAGCAGGCTGGGACCCGGCGGCAGCGCCTGGCGCACTGGAAGTGCAGAGAAGGCGCTAGCCTGCTAGGCTGCCGCGCCCTTGACCTCTAGTTTCAGCAGGAATCTGGGTGGAGGAATAATTGAGGAGCCCACGGAACTGACTAGCAACCGGGAGACAAGACTGTGGTCTCCGCGGTCCTTCCGCCCTTTTCTTCGTTTGCTCCATGCCCAAGAGCTGCGCTCCAGAGCCGTGGCGAGGAGAGACATGGAAGAAACCGGCACTCGGTGCGCCCCGCCGCTGCCCGCGGGCTCCCAGACCGGGGTTCCTCAAGCCAATCTCTCCTCTGTTCCCCACAACTGCAGCGCCGAGGGCTACATTTACCAGGACTCCATCGCCCTGCCCTGGAAAGTACTACTGGTCATGCTGCTGGCACTCATCACCTTGGCCACCACGCTCTCCAATGCTTTTGTGATCGCCACTGTGTACCGGACCCGGAAGCTGCATACCCCAGCCAACTACCTGATCGCCTCCCTGGCGGTCACCGACCTGCTCGTATCCATCCTGGTGATGCCCATCAGCACCATGTACACGGTCACCGGCCGCTGGACGCTGGGCCAGGTGGTCTGCGACTTCTGGCTGTCGTCGGACATCACCTGTTGCACTGCTTCTATCCTGCACCTCTGTGTCATCGCCCTGGACCGCTACTGGGCCATCACGGACGCCGTGGAATACTCAGCTAAAAGGACTCCCAAGAGGGCCGCGGTCATGATCGCGCTGGTGTGGGTCTTCTCTATCTCCATCTCGCTGCCGCCCTTCTTCTGGCGTCAAGCCAAAGCCGAGGAGGAGGTGTCGGACTGCGTAGTGAACACCGACCACATCCTCTATACCGTTTACTCCACGGTGGGCGCTTTCTACTTCCCCACCCTGCTCCTCATCGCCCTCTATGGCCGCATCTATGTGGAAGCCCGCTCCCGGATTTTGAAACAGACGCCCAACAGGACCGGCAAGCGCCTGACCCGAGCCCAGCTGATAACCGACTCCCCCGGGTCCACGTCCTCGGTCACCTCCGTTAACTCGCGGGCTCCCGATGTGCCCAGCGAATCCGGGTCCCCTGTGTACGTGAACCAAGTCAAAGTGCGAGTCTCCGACGCCCTGCTAGAGAAGAAGAAACTCATGGCCGCTAGGGAGCGCAAAGCCACTAAGACCCTGGGGATCATATTGGGAGCCTTTATTGTGTGTTGGCTGCCCTTCTTCATCATCTCCCTAGTGATGCCTATTTGCAAGGATGCTTGCTGGTTCCACCTGGCCATCTTTGACTTCTTCACGTGGTTGGGCTATCTCAACTCCCTTATCAACCCCATCATCTATACCATGTCCAATGAGGACTTCAAACAAGCATTCCATAAACTGATACGCTTTAAGTGCACAGGTTGACTTGTCAGTTGCAATGAGGTAGCCTGAGCGGCCTTTGGGGACCATGTTGGGTCTGGTTCCACAGGTAGGTCGACTCTTCTTTCACTGTTACTGGGTCAGATTGAGACTCTGTCTTCTGGGCAAGGGCAGTGGATCCTGAGAAGCCAGGACAGCCCTGAGAGAGAGAGAGAGAGAGAGAGAGAGAGCTCTGAGAGGAGAACTGTTCACCTAAAGATAGAGCTTCCCTGCAGGGGAAGGCTCACTTCTTCCCCTCAAACTCCAGGTCCAGCACTGACCCTGCTGCAGCCAGTCACAGGGGAGGGTTGTAACTTTTTAAAAAAAAATGAAGGAAGGGGGATCCCTGCCCCGCTTTGGTATCATGGATCATGCCCTCTAGAACCAGTGGTACTTGTAGTTGTCAGAAGCCTCTTTGACAGATCTACATACAGCCTGGCAGTACTTGAACTAGATGCATAATACCCTTTGTTTTGGGGAGAACTTTGCGTTACAGCCTCATTTCAGAAGAGTTACTTTGGCACCCTTCAGTCTCCAGTTTTTGTTTATTTAAAGTTGGTTGGAGAAACTTGTGGATTTGGTGCTTCAAACCTTACGTGTGGCTTGGAGGATGCAGAGAAACCTTGAAGAGTTAACAGCAAAATTCTGATGTTAAGATCTCTATTTTTATTATAATTGAAACTATATGGGGTGGGTGGTGGGAATGGGAGATGGGGAGCATTAAACTGAGAATCCACACCTATGATTGTTTGTTTTCTGCAGATTTGTAATTTTTTTAATTCCTATTTAGTGATTGTCAACCCACATTCTAACAACTCAAACAAAACATTATGTGTGCTAGTGCCAAAGTCTGCAGATTGCTTTATTTTTCTTCCTAATTTCATGTACCTGTTATTTTACACATTTAAATCCTCATAAATGAAAGATATGATGGGTGACTCAGCCCAAGCTGCTGCTATATTTCTTACTAATGCAGTCGATTAAACTGATGAGTATATACTGCTCCTTAACAGGGAAAGTATTCTTATTCCTTGTACAATTCAGTGAGATGTAAAGGAGACGGCTAAAATAGAAATGGTTCTTCTATAATTAAGGAATGGGGGGCAATAGGAGGATGTATATTTTGACTTGTAAAAAATCTTAAATGCATGAGACTTTTTTCTGATAGTCATTTACAACACTCCTTCCCATCTGTAATTCCTTTGTGTGCTAACATATAAAGCAACCAAGAGAACCAGCTCCTTTCTCCAAAAATCTTCAAAGTGCAGTATGAACCCCAAAAAACTGTATTAAAAGAAAAAAAATTATTTATTTTCCCTTGCTATTGAAGTTTGGGTGGGAACAAAGATTATTAGTAAAGGACATGCAAAGACTTTATAAAAGCTCAGAGAAGCTAAACTTGAGCCTGTTTTTCCTGTAACTCATGGAACCAAACCTGACTTAACTAGGCAATCAGGGAACTGACAAGCTTTTGAACCGGGGAAATTCGTCACTGACCTGATACCTCAATGAATATAATAAAAGTAATACTTTATATTTATCTGTCTTTTCAAATTTCAAAAATACTTAGTTGTTGTCTCAAATTCACTCTGAGGACTCTTCCGACACGGGGAAAGATGACACAACAAAAGATGAAAAATACATTATCTAAATAAAAAGGAGTAGCCCTAAAGGATCCATCTGCACAGAAAAAAAAGAAAAAAATTCTGTATGTGGAGCATTTAATATGCCAAAGAAGATTCACACTCCATTCTTCAGAGAGCTTTCTGCAGTTTGATACCTTTTGTCTGCAGAAGCAAGTTGTGTTTGTAAAATGAATTCACTCCCTGCTTGAAGCTCCCCAGTCCAGACTGTGAGACAATAGATGTATTGAGCTGAAGTACACTGCTGCTTTCCTACTGTGCAGACCTTCACTCTGGGGGTAATGACTCCTGAAAATAGAGTATTCAAAAGTTCACACATAAACTAAGTAAAAAGGGGGATTTTTGATCAACATTTACACCTGTCGCTGGAGTAAAATAACATTTTAGGCATTAGACAATCCCTATATTTCTGTTACAGCCCCAGGGTTTTTGTCCATTTTGTGACATTTCTCCTATGGAGACATCTAGCTTACTACTGATGGGAATGTACATTCAGCACGGTACTTGTTTCTATGTTACCAGTATGTTTGTCTTTTGTCTATGCAGCTGTGTTTTCTTTGGGCCTAAGAAACAATTAAGCCAACTTCTAGGAGCTTGAGGGGGAAAAATGAAGTGAAATAAATAGCCACTTACAAATGACTTCTTTACAGGGCACCTACAATGATTGTGTCCTATTAACAAAACATGGTCAACTTAGTCACATGGGTTGTTTGCCATTTGTAGATTACCCATTTAATGGTTTTGCTTTATTATTTGGCTGAATTGACTGAATTTGGGGCATATTGTGTGAAGTAGAAGCTTGCAAACCCTTGTAGTTATAAGAGATCTAGAATCATCATCCAGCATTGCACTTGATAATGCTAAGTGTACTCATCCCAGGGGTATGTAGTTAAGGCTCTTAAGTTCCTTGTCAGTTACTGCTGCCTCTAGCATAGTTTGTTTTGTAAACTAGACATACGGCTTTTTCGCAGAACAGAAAATGGGAGATGGAAATGTTAAACTTACATAGAAATGAAAATATATTTTCATTGGCTGCGATAACAACATTTGCCATATTGTTTAATTGCACAGAATTTCACACAAATATATGAATGTATACTCATTAAAAAAATACCAATATTGTCTTGTGTTTCTAGGAATTTTATTAGAGTTTCCTTTTTAAAAATGGACACGGCACCCATGAATGAAGGTTATGGAGTTCAACAAATTTCCTCTAGAGTAATATTCTTCACTTTTCCTCTCTATTATCTTAGTTTTTATCTTCTTTAACCAGGAAACCCTGAGAGGATTATAATTCACTCAAGCGGTAAAATCTCAGATTATGTGTATTTGATGGAGTTGCTGTGACTGAAAATTGCCTTTGGTGTTCCACCTTTCAACAAATGTGTAATTGGAAATGACGTTTAGGAAACTAATGAAATAAAGTCCTTTCCGTGTTCAAAAAAGAATGGGTGGTGATTCTATTGTATGGAAAGATTGGTTCTTTGGATTCTGTGTTGCATTTAGGACTTCACACCTGCAAGAGAGAATAATTGATGAGAAACGAGACTGTGGTGGACTGGCATGAGTACTTCCATAATTTGGGGGATTTTGTAGGAAGGGCTTGAAAGGAATGAGGCAGATCATGCTCTCACATGCTGCAAAGGAGGTAAGTCGGATGCACCATCACAAGAGTTTTCCAGATCCCTCTTTTTAGAGGGAACGTTTAGTCTGTAGGCTAGATAGTGGGATTCCAAGGTACTGCCTGGTGCTTGAAAAACAGAAAAAGGAAACAAAGAAGCAGGGTTAGAGGAGGCTTTGGAAAATGTGAGAGGAGGCGACTGACCTATGGAACAGCAGAGGAGTAGACCCAAAAACAGCTTTGGAATCAGAAAGTCCTCAGTTTGAATTGCAAATAGAGTGCCTTACACTGGTGTGGCTCTCCCCAAAGGCAGCCTACTTGGAATTTGTTGCATGCACCTGTGCCTGTAAAGCACCTATTGAAATACCTGACACACAGCACATGTCCTTCCTTGTTAGCCATTATTTCCCCATTGCCTCCATTGTGGATGCAAGGCTGTAGCTTAGAAAAACTGACGGCTATTGGAGGGAGGTTGGACTGGGGAGGACCAAGCTAGCCTGTATGGGAGAAACCTGGCTAGACCAGAAGTGATGGAAGTTAAGAGTCTTTTTCTTCTTTTTTGAAGATTTTATTTATTTATTTGACAGAGAGAGATCACAAGTAGGCAGAGAGGCAGGCAGAGAGAGAGGAAGGAAAGCAGGCTTCCCGCTGAGCAGAGAGCCCAATGCTGGGCTTGATCCAAGGACCCTGAGACCATGACCTGAGCTGAAGGCAGAGGCTTTAACCCACTGAGCCACCCAGGTGCCCCAGGAGTCTTTTCACACTTACCCACTTAGGCAGTGAAAAATAGCCCAAAGGCCAAAAGCAGACATGAGCGTTGGTTTGCGGTGGCCCCAATGACCAAAAGGAAATTGCCAAATATTTAACGTCCCATAGCATCCTCTCATTCACTTTTAAACTCTTCTTCCTCTTCTTTGTCTAGAGATTTTCCCAAGAACCCAAAGCCTCTTTCCACATCTGCATCTTCCCTTAGTGTTTCATTTTCCCTTTTTGTGCTTTTCTCTTATGAAGAGAGAGCCATGAAGAGCCATGATAACCAATGATAACGTGTTGATCTAATATGGTTCTTATTTTAGCTCTGGAGGGATGATTTTACATATATAAAAAAGTTGTTGATTCAAGTTAATGTGTAATTAGTGGAGGTAAAAGCTTTTAACTGGGGCATCTACTGGAGCTTTCGAAAGGGTAGAGGCTGGTAGGGAGAGTGGGTGGCAAGTGAAGCTTCTGCGCCCTCCATCAAAGTCCATCCTTTAACAGTCCACCAGGGGGCAGAGTGCCCCGAGTTGTTTCCAGGATTCAGGTGCTCACCATTGACAATCCCTAACTCCTTGGATACTGCAAATGGTAATTCACTTCTCTAGACTCAGTGAAATGAAGATCCATGAGCCAAGAGATGGGGGGCTTATCATTTATTAAAAGAGATTTTTCAGAACTGAAAATTCAGGCAGGGGATCCCTAAAATAAACCTAAAATTTTTCTTCATATATGCAAAATCAATTATTTTCTTACTCATCTCTAGGCCTGGGGAAATGCTAAAATCTTGGTACTTACAACATTGTGACCTTTGATTAATGCAGCAATGGATGAATTCAGAGGTTAGAAGACAAAGAATTTATATTCAAATTAAGGAGGGCTAATTACTTAGATATATCATTTGCCACCATGATTTTTCTCATCATTGTGTTTTTCTTTCTGAAATTTCATTGGTTTGAGGCTGATACATCCATAGTTCAAAGGTAGAACATATGTCATTTACCATTTAAAGAGAGGGCTGTTTTTTGGTGTGTGTGTGTGTGTGTGTGTGTGTGTTTTGTTTTTTGTTTTTTTGTGGGTTTTTTTGCACAGAAATAAGGTATATTTCTATGTCAGTTTTCTCAGAAGGCTGTGTAATTTGGGCATTTACTTTAAAAAGAGGCACATATGTGAGTACAATCTTATGTGTCACAAACATAAATTTCTGTGTCAAAGAATGGATCATATAAAATGAGAAAACAGGTTAGGTTTTATCATTGCCATTCCTCCTTAACTGTTCTCCCTAGCATTTTCATGATCCCCCAGAGGGGAGTTTTCTATGTGCCATTTCACACATCTGTCAGTTAAATCTGACTTTCAAAGTCAACATCCACATTTCAGGATTATACTAGGATTTTCAGGACTCCCCAAGAGAGAGCCAATTCCTGGAGTTGGACCAGCTGACCAAGGGAAGACTTAATACTATTCCAAGTGTAGTTTGTAAAAGAAAATGCCATTTCTTTTGACTTATTAGTTCATATTTCAAAAGACAGGAAAAATCCTTTCCAAAACTACCAACTGGAAATCTATATAACAAGAGTGGCCTTAGAATATTTCCTGTACCTAAAGTGAACAGATGGTGATACAAGGATCCATTTATGGTAAATGCTTAAAAGAATCTACACATGGCTTGCCTGAATGATGCATGAAGGCATGACTCACATCCTTCCCGACTCTGTGGGAACATTCCACACATCAGCCTCTGATTGGTCATTTCATATTAGATTAACTCATTTTCAGGATAGCTCTTGCTCACAAGTGTGGTGATGGGGCTGCAGGGATAAAACAGTCCACAAAGGGTAGGTTACCTGGTCTAGCCGCTGGGTTCCGGGGTACTTTTGCAAACACATCTGGTAGTCTCTTCTAAGCTTATTTGCTAACCCAGTTTGTGACTGTGTCTGTAAACCTGCACCACTGCTGTCATTTATCAATCTATCCTTATTTCACTGAATAATCTCAAAGGCCCACCGTTAGACGGATCTGATTTTGTGGGGAACCACTTTTTTTGGCTCTTCACCTCTCCACCCCAGTCTTGCCTAGGTGTAAGGTCCTCTTTTCCCCCACCCCTCAGAGGCTTTCCCACAGAGCCTAGTACATTGGGGTAATCAATCACATAGTGGGAAGTTTGGCACGAAGATCACTCCTATGAAGAACCCCAACATGTCGGTAGGTTTCAAATGCAAGAGCAAGTCTTTGACATCAGAAAGACCTGAGTTTAAATCTGTGTTTTGCAACCATGAGCAAGTTTCTCCGTAAACGGAATAGTACACACCTTTACGTTTGCCTAAAAATTAAATGGAATAATACAACTGTTTTCAACCCTGGCTGCACATTGGATTCATCAGGGGACCTTTGAGAAAATCTTTGCTCAGACCCTGCCTCAGACTAATTAAATTGTATTATTGGGAGTACGGTCTGAAATTCTTCTTTTAAAAATTCTCTTCGGCTAATTGTAATGTTTGGCTAGGGTGAGATCCACCAAGAATATGTATATAAAGGCTGTTAGAACAATGCTTGGCACACAGAGTTTCTGTGGGTATGAAAGGGGCCCCTGAATGAAATGGCAAGTCAAGTGGATTTGGTTTTTCAGAGTGGTACTTCTCAGAATTTGACGGACGTGTGAATCACCTGCGGAGCTGCTTAAAATGCAGATTCTGATTCGGTAGGTCTAGGGTGGAGTCTGAGATTCTGCATTCCTGACAGGCTCTCAGGAGAGCCCAGCGATGCTGTTCCCTGGACCACACTGAGGAAAAAGGATCCACAGGAAAACACAGCTTAGTTATAAAGCATCAGTCATGTCCCAAGATTATAGACATAAAAAGCAACCCACGCAAAAGCAACAAAAAACTTCCAGATAAGAAAATACGCTTTTTAATGTATACTAGGAGGTGTTTTCCTGGCTTGTTTACATGATATTCCTGTCTCAGCTTCAGCAGCTGTTAAATGTCTCTGCTTACATGCTTTCCCCCAGATGCCTGAGATCCTCAGTTTACCCTAAAACAAACAGCTTACTTCTGGATCTGAATCAGAAAAGCATGATCCTTAGGCTCAGTCCTTTCTTTTTTATTCACATCACTTCCAAATAAGAACTTTGTCTTTTGTAAGAGAAAAGAAAAAGAATTAATTAAAAATACAAAACAGATGCTAAAACAACAAATGAAACAAAGAAATAACTATTATCAACACATGGCAAGTGGTACAATTTCTTCGGTAATCCTTTTCACTTAGGAAACCCACTTGGATTATAAACATACACATTTACATATTTATGGGTTTTATCTTTGGTAAACACGGTAACTATTTAATCAAAGGCAAAAAGACCTGTGCTTTCTAACCTGTTATACTTCATTCTTACTATATTTTAGAAACTTAATATCCTAGAGCAGCCTTTTGATTTCAGGGAAAGCCCCTCCTCACTTTTTATTCCCCAAATATTTCCTAAGGTTTCTTTTTTCTTCTTTAGTGAAAGTAATTTATTATTGATGAAAAATGTTTGTCAATTTCTTGGCACCCACCCATCTAACTGAAGAAACTGTTGAGCATCCTAAGCTTGGGTTGGAAATAAGAATCAAATGACCAGGGCGTCTGGGTGTCTCAGTCATTAAGCGTCTGCCTTTGGCTCAGGTCATGATCCCAGGATTCTGGAATCAAGTCCAGCCATCGGGCTCCCTGCTGGGCAGGAACCCTGCTTCTCTCTCTCCCACTTCCCCTACTTGTGTTTCCTGTCTCTCTCTCTGTCAAAGAAATAAATAAATAATCTTGAAAAAAAGAGAAAAAAGAATCAAATGACCCTACTTCAGGAAGGATCTTATCCTTTAGTTTTTTAACTTGAGTTAAATCCGTGTGTATGTCACTGTCCAGGAACGTTGATATTCTACATTACAAAACATAGTTCAAAGTCTTCCATCTCTTTCGCGTACAGTTAGGATGCTTACAGTTGTACTCCACCAAAGACACATGGCTGGGAATTTGCTTCATTTTAAAAGGGGCAGAATTTGAGGAGGGAACTGACTGGCATTATTGAGCACTTGGTGCTGCAGACTTTAAATAGCAGCCTCCCGCATTAGTCCTTGTAAGGTTATCCTGATGTAAGATAGTATTGCTTTTTTATTATTGTGCTATCATCATCATCATCATTGTCGTGGTCGTCTTCATTATAAACAAAGTACTACAACAATTTCTTTCACTTCTGTGATTTAGAGAATTATGGCAACGGCCCCAGGTGAATAATCTGTATTCAGACTTGGAAAGGAAAACTGCATTATTAGGTCCGTTTCACTTAATCTTTGAGAATCGCGTTTTCTAAATGCTAATCAGAAGCATTAAACTATAATAGAAGTTAGGGATTTTTTTTTTTTTTATAAGTACAACATTCTATCAAGGGGACACAGATTTCCCTCTTGGTCTGCTCCCAAATTCCTGTCTTTCCATGTCTGACGACAACCTTGACTGGCCAGGGCACATACCATGCCCACTTGTCTCTTCCAAGGGAATTGCTATGCATTAAAATGTACATTTAAGCTGCTGGATATGGCAGTATTAAATATAGATGCTTCTGCTCTGATGAGTAATGTGTGACAGGAGGTATTACCCGTTTATGGGAAGTTACTGAGAGTTATGTGTGTCAAAAACTTGGTACTTGGGACATTATGCCTATTTTTATATGGAGTCAAATTTCTGAGTGCAAAGTAAATTCAGGAAAGCAACAGGGTGTTTTCAAATATTCGGTTTGCCTTAGCATCGTATAGCTAAAACTTCTAAATTAATGCTTCTTATTTCTGTCTTACAATTGTGTTTTACATTAGCCCCACCCCTGTTTGTCATCAACTTTACGTTATTTCTCTCTCCCCTCTTATCTCCTCAAGAGATCCTAAAACACTGCCACAAACAACAAAACCAATAAATCCTCAAGACATCAACTTATCGGTATACACAAAACTGATTTAAAGCCAGAACACTGAGATTATATATAAAGGAAAGATTTGCTTTCCTTAAGGAGCAAATATTATAGTAGTGAGTGTGCAAGGCCGAGGAATCGCCTCTGTTCTGGATTAAAAAAACAAATAAACTGGAGAAAGTTCTGCTCAAAATACTTTTTTCCCTGTTCTTTGGGTTATCATCACCCACTTTTTAAAGATTTTACATATTTATTTTAGAAAAAGAGAGTGAGTGCGAGCAGTGGAGAGGGGCAGAGGGAGAGAATCTTCAAGCAGATTCCCCACGGAATGGGGAGGCCCCCCTCCCCCACTCCTCTTCCCCCCACTCCCCAACCCTGGTTCCCAGGGCTTGGGGCTTGGTCCCAGGACCTATGAGATCATGACATGAGCCAAAACCAAGAGTCAGATGCTTAACCGACTGAACTACCCAGACACCCCAGTTATCACCCATTTTTAGTTGAAACAAAGAACACATGACACAGAAACTTAAGTAAACTTGGAATTAGACATAGAATCAGACCCAGGCAGACCGTGGTTCCGGTTCCAGATTTGCCACTTGCCAGTTGTGTGACCTTCACCTCAAGAGCATCACTTACTTCATCTATTAATGTGGGGAAAATAGTGTCTTAGTCACAGACTCTGAGGACTGAACAAGCTACTTATTGTGTGCAGTGCTTAGTTCAGAAAGTGATTAAACATGGTAGGTGTTTACTGGATGCTGGTTTCCTTTTGTTCAGACAAAATGAGCCAGGTGTTTATCCAAAGATTTTGGAATTTTGAGTCAACAGAATTGTTTAAAATCCTGTTTTTTTTCCTTATTATTAGTATGCAATTTAGGAGAAACTATTTAGTCACTGTAAATGTCAGTTTTTCTATCTCTAAAATGGGGCTAAGGTGATCTATCTTGAAAAGGCTTTAAGAGGATTGCCTTTTGTAAGTGTAATCACCCGAGGCAGTTCCCAGAGCAATGCAACTGCTTAGTAGAACTTAGTTTTCCTCTTTCAACTTCCTTTCCCATCTTTAGGAGCTAAGGCCTGATGTCACATGCTATGCTTCTGTGTTGGCAAATCGCATTTTTGGTTGAAAGTGAGATCTGTCCAAATTTGTGATTTGGAACCAGTTTTATTGATACCATCTGGGAATTGCTTATATTCTGTGATTCAAGAGATGCTAAAAAATTTACCCTGCTTCTTGCCTGATGTTTATTAACTAAAAATTCACTTCTTTTAATTATTTTAAAATAAAAAAAAATACTTTTTGAAGTCTTAGCACATTCTAGTTATCATCACCCATTTACACCTTAATGTGAATTAGTTTGTGGGAACTAAAGATTGAGTCCAGAATATTAAATATTAATGATTAATTAATATATATAAGAATATTAAAATATATATATTTTAAAAAATTTTTTATTCTGAAGTCTTTTTTAAAATAATTTTAAAAAAAATTTTTATAAACATATCATGTATTATTAGCCCCAGGGGTACAGGTCTGTGAATCGCCAGGTTTACACACTTCCCAGCACTCACTCTAGCACATACCCTCCCCGATGTCTATAACCCAACCACCCTCTCCCTACCCCCGTCCCCCCAGCAACCCTCAGTTTGTTTTGTGAGATTCAGAGTCTCTTATGGTCTGTCTCCCTCCCGATCCCATCTTGTTTCATTTATTCCTTTCCTACCCCCTAAACCCCCCATGTTGCATCTCTATTTCCTCATATCAGGGAGATAATATGATAGTTGTCTTTCTCAGAATGACTTATTTCGCTAAGCATAATACCCTCTAGTTCCATCCACATCATCGCAAATGGCAAGAGTCCATTTCTTTTGATGGCTGCATAGTATTTCATTGTGTATATATACCACATCTTCTTTATCCATTCATCTGTTGATGGACATCTAGGTTCTTTCCATAGTTTGGCTATTGTGGACATTGCTGCTATAAACATTCGGGAGCACGTGCCCACTACGTTTGTATCTTTAGGGTAAATACCCAGTAGTGCAATTGCTGGGTCATAGGGTAGCTCTATTTTCAACTTTTTGAGGAAACTCCATGCTTTTTTCCAGAGTGGTTGCACCATAAAATATATACTTTTATTTCAAAGATTTTATTTGTTTCATTTGAGACAGAAAATGTGCACGAGTGGGGGGAGGGGCAGAGGGAGAAGCAGACTCCCTGCTGAGCAATCCCAGGTTCTTGGGATCATGACCTGAGCTGATGGCAGATGCTTAACCTTAACCCTAACCCACTGAGCCACATGGGCACCTCCAGAACATTAAGATAATGTGACTTTTGAATATTAGGGAATAAGAAAGAACTGATTTTGAGCCCTAACATATTTTTAGAGTAGCTTGTTATAAATGGCCATGAGAAGGCCCTGGGGGAAAAGTGAAATTTAAGGGATTATTGAAAACAAAGCTAGGCTCCTATATAGCTGACTTAGATAACAGCATGCTTGGATTTTATACTATCTGTTTCTGTAAGATTTTAAATTTTTTCAGGTATCATGAGTATTCAAGTTTGCAGTGAGAAAACTTAATTTGGGATAGTAAGTCAGTCACTATTCTCTGCTGGAAAATAGAACAGAACACATACAAGCTATCCTGCTTGGCTTTTTAATGATCTCTATGGTTTTCTCCAAGTTAAAGGTGGCTGGCCAGGGTGTACTTCTAAGAGGGAAAACTCTGGCTGACGTGTGGCAGTCTGCTTGCCTGGCCTTATTTAGATGCAGTCCCAAGTACCACAAATGTATACCAAGTAGTTCTTTGCCCACAATAACCCAAACCGCTGTCCAGAGGCAATGAAATAATTTTAAAGGTCACTTAGTCTGCATTTAATCAAGTCTGTTTTCATTTTTGACTACTTGTGTTACTCCGTGGTATTCATAAAACACAGATATTTGCTATAGCAACTGCCACAGGCTAACACTGCCGGGCAGATGGACTGGCCAGATTATTTTCATTCCACAAACGAGATCCCCCTGACTTTATGAAATGGTGCCTGTGACCTATTTTAGATCAAAAGTAGATCAAAAATAAGGGTTAGAACACTGCATTATTGGATATTTTTATTATTTATTTTAGGTAAAACTGTTGTTGCCCTCAAAGGACAATAAATATATTATGTAATTATAAAACTAAAGAACACCAAGATGATAATCTATTCCAAAGACAAAAAAAAAGACTATTTTTTTAAAATTTGGATTAAAATGGATGCTTCTCTACATTTTTTCTTCTTTTTCTCTATACCCAATTTTAGAGGTAATGAACCTTTTCTTATAGAAGATATTTGAGGAACTTATCAGAGTCGAGCAGGGTTTTTAAATTTTGGCACTGTTGACATTTCATCCAGAGAGTTTTTTTGTGGTGGGGGAGCTGTCCTGTGCATTTTAGGCTGTTCACTAGCATCCCTGGTATCTATTTGCTAGATAGATAGAACCTCACCTCCTTGCCAGGCAACCAAGAATATATTGAGAAATAGACAAGGGTCCCCTGATGGGCACTGGGATACACAGTCAAATTAAAAATCTTAACAGAAAATCTATTTAGGAATCTGAATTATGTCTCTTGCTACCATTTTGATGAGACTTCAAATAATTACCACATATCTTGTTTATATAATCAAACAACTGCCTTAGCTCTACTTAATATACAGCTTTTTAACAGGGGGTCCCTGAATCTCCAGAAAGTCCATAGTGGAATTCAGGGCACCTGTGGATCCCATAAAATTATCTATTTTTGTATGTATTTGTGTATTTTTTCTGGACAAAAGGTTTTTAAAAATTTAACAAAATATACATAACATAAAATTTACCATTTTAACTATTTTTTAAGTGTAATGGACAAGAGTTTTTATAGATTCTTTATGAGGTACTTGGTCCCCCAAAAGTTAAAAATCATTGTTAATGAAAAGCAAGATGATACAAGCTTATTTTAAAATGTGGTTGAATGCCCAAACCCCTCCTCATCCTCATCCCACTTTACTTGCCATCATCCCTGAGACTTTTCATTCTTTTCTTTTCTTTTTTTATTGAGATATAACTGACATTTAACATTGTACTAGTTTTAGATGAAATAAGTCTGAGAAAAACAAATGCCATATGATCTCACTTATATTAAGTGGGATAACATTTTTTAAAACGTTTTCAAAGATTTTGTGTATTTATTTGAGAGAGAGAGAGAGCAAGCACACAAGTTGGGGGGAGAGGGAGAGGGAGAGGAAGAAGCAGACTCCCTGATGAGCAGGGAGTCCGACATGGGGTTTGACCCCAGAACCCTGGGATTATGACCTGAGCTGAAGGCAGACACTTAACAGACTGAGCCACCCAGGCACCCATAGTGGAATAAAAAAAAATTTTTTTTTAAAACCCAAACCCATAGATACAGAGAACAGATTGGTGTTTGCTGCAGGTGGGCAGGGGTTAGGGGTGGGTGGTGGGGAGATGGGTAAAACTAGGTTTAAAAGGTAGAAGCTTCCAGTATAAGATAAGTAAGTCCTGGGGATGTAATGCACAGCATAGTGATTATCATTAATAATACTGACCGTGTATTTGAAAGTTGATAGGGAAGAAGATTTTATAATATCTCATGAGGAGTTTTCTTTGATTTTTGCAGATGAAAATATTTGGTCATCTTTAGGCTGTCTTTGCCGTCTATCTACCACCTACCATGTGGATGGTGATGCTCAGACTTTAGGAATGGGGACTGAGTTTTCAGGAGGGCTCAGCAGTATCTCAGTTGAGTATAATGGCAAACTTCGTTCCTCAGAGGTCTTAGAGTTACTCATCCTTCCATTCCAGGGCCTGACACAGTGCCTTGCACTTTGTAGGATCTCCTTAAATGCTCAGGAAATGAGGGTGTGAATGAATGAACAAAGGAATGTGTGACCTTTCATGATGCTGCTCAGTCAAATATTTTTCACTCACATGGTTTCCTAAATGTCTTTTGGTTAAAAGAACACAAGTGAAAGAAAAATGTGTTATCTTTTTTTTTTTTTGAAAAATGTGTTATCTTAAAAGAGAAGCTACCTATCTGTTCTTTTTTTTTTTTTTTAAAGATTTTATTTATTTATTTGACAGAGAGAGATCACAGTAGACAGAGAGGCAGGCAGAGAGAGAGAGAGAGAGAGGGAAGCAGGCTCCCTGCCGAGCAGAGAGCCCAATGCGGGACTCGATCCCAGGACCCTGAGATCATGACCTGAGCCGAAGGCAGCAGCTTAACCCACTGAGCCACCCAGGCGCCCTACCTATCTGTTCTTAATAAGGTGCTGTGAATTGCCGCGTCACCAAAAAAGACTAAGTGATATTACTTACTCAAGAAGAAAAATGCACTAATACATTCTAGGAAGACTTTCAATAGCATAGGTCACAGTCAAGGGTCATGGTACTTAAGAGCCAAACACCTCTCAGTTAACACTAGAAAGCAAATGTAAATGGACAGACTCATTTTCTAAGCTTTCTGCACAATTATAGTCTCATTGTCATTAAATGATTTAAAAAGAAATTTTTATACATTGGTCTCTCATGGGATCGTGTTTTTCTTCTAGAAATACCTATTGTACTTCTGTACAGGGTGATGAGGAGAGTGTTTTTTGTTTTTTGTTTTTAAGGGATGAAAACATAATTAACTAAATGAGTGTGTATGGAAGGAGTGTAAAGCAGTCAGGAAGGATGCTGGCACAGTCATAGGCCTGAGGTGGGCAGGCAGTGCTTCCCAGCGGAAGGCTTGTTCTGCCTTTGGCTGTCTGTGCTTCCCACTGAGTCCCTGACACTCAGTGGGAATTGTGGTGAGGAAGAGACTGGTGGGAATTCCAGATACAGTCACATATGTGGGTGGTTCACAGGTGCAGGAGTAGATAGGAAAATCCTCTTGGCATTAAGATCTCACTCTGGCCCAAAAGATGGTGGTTTCTGATCCCGAGGTAACAAAACCCTTACATCCTTTATCCTGATGTAATGAAACCCTTACATCCTTTCAGATTTGGGCGACAAAAACAACTACCCCCAAGTGTCTTGCTTCTTTGCAAAATAAGGAAATGTTTCAACTGGAATACAAAAGGAAGGGGCACCTGGGTGGCTCCGGTTGGCTGGGCGGTGGGGCAGAGGACTCTTGGCTTCAGCCCGGGTCCTGATTTCCTGGATAATGAGATGGAGCGCTGCAGGGCCTCCTCCCACTCAGCGCTCAGCCAAGAGACTGCTTGAAGATTCTCTCCCTCTACCCATCCCCCGACCCGCATGTGCATGTGAGCAGGGGTGCTCCAGAATACAAAAGGATTTTTGTTAGTCACACTTATGTCAATCAAGGCCAAACCTCCATGTAAGGTTAGCTTAGTCTTTTTCAAACAGTTTAGGCATCAATACAACAACAATAACAACAACAGATTTTGATGGCCTGAATAATTAATTTAGATTTGTGGTTTGCATTGATTGGATTCACTGGGTAAGTGCACATTTCCCTTCTTATTTCTGCTTCTGTGGACCCATAGCATTAAGTCTGAACAAATGTTAAATGATGGGAAATTTTTGTTTATTGTATAATTCAATAGCCCAGCATTAGAGCTGCTTATTAGGTGATTGTAAGAGGCAAAGAAAAGGAAAATTACAATTTTCTTGTGCTGACTGGTACAAACAATGGAATCAATTAGTGTTGGCTCTTAATTATACAGAAGTATAATGTTGCCATGCAAGTATCAAACTGGAGATTTTTTTAGGGGAAACAATAGACAAAGAAAAAAAAGGAGAAAGATTGTGACAGAAGATTACATTTATTGTGACAGGTTTTATCGCTCCAATATCAAGTTAGTTTCTTGGGGCTGAGTGGAAAGGAGAGGCAAGTCCGGGGAAGGAAAGGGAAGGACCAATAAGAGAAACAGTGCGGTGGGAACAGTAATATTTCTGATCATTTATCATTGACACTCCCAAATGAGTGTTTGAGAATTAAATTATCTTGTCATTTCCCTAAGGACTGAGGTCATGAGTAATGGAAGAAGAAACCAAACTCACACCCACTTCTCTGGAAAATCAACCTGCTATCTGAACACGGAAATGTGTATCATGACTGGTTGTAATTAAATACAGGATTGCTTCATTACTTCTGAAGCTCCTTGTCAAGTATATTGGATCTCACTGAAAACATCAGATGATAATGTTGCCTGGAGTCTCAGGTTTTGAATGCAGCTCTGTATAAGGAATCTGCATGGCCTTTCTATGACACAGGTATTCTGATAAAGAATTTTATTTGCTAAACAGTAGATTTATTTTTGTACCAGGAGGTATTCTTCTTTTGGAATTATGGATCCATAGAAATCTCAAATCCTCCATTCCAAGACAAATGCCAGCATTTACTCCCTCCTTAGTGGGGCACTACGCTGATGGCTTTCTATGCATTATCTTATTGAACTTTCTCAACGACAGTTAGGTAGTATTCCTATGCTCATTGACAGCTCCATTTCCAGCAATACCTCTCAGTGTACCTGATGCCCAGACGTGTTAAAATGTCCTTGTCCTTGGAACACAACATGCCATTCCCCAGTTCCATATATATGCCACTCTCTCTGTTGCTATTAGACCTGGAAATGACTACTCATCTCTCAAGATGCAGCTCAAACTCAACTCTTCTGCTTGGTCCTCCCAGGCATATCTGCTTACAGATTCCCTTTCCTCTTATCACTTGTAAAACTTATAAAATCTGGGGCCCCTGGGTGGCTCAGTCAGTTAAGTGTCCCTGCACCTCAGGTCATAATCACAGGATGCCGGGATTGAGCCCCAAGTCAGGCTCTCCGATCATCGGGAAGCGTGCTTCTCTCTCTCCCTTTGCAATCTCTCTCACTCTTGCTCTCTCAGATAAATAAATAAAATTAAAAAAAAAACAACAACCTTACAAAAGCCTCTAATTACGTTATATTATAATTACGTTCATATGTCTTTATCTTTAAGTAATTTAACTCTAACGCTGTGGACTATCATTTATTCCTCTTTGTATCTACACGGTCTTAGCAGAGGGTCTGACCAATAAAAGATACTCAGTAAATGCTCACTGAATTGTTAAATTGTTAAATGGTTGCTGTTAATTTCATAGATTTATTAATACCTTTGCATTAACATCTAAGGTTATCCTCACGAGTGGCAAGTTTTTTTTGTTTCCATATTATTCCTGATTATAAGTATGCCTTAAATATTTTTGTGTATTTCTGAAAAAAGGAAAGGCTTTTCCTTGTGCACGTGAAGGAGGAATTATATCATGTAATGAGCTAATAAAAAACACATGCTCTTTTTAGATGGACAATTAGCTTTCACAATACCTTATTTGTCTGATGAAAATTTCCAGATTTAAAGTAACTCACATTATTTTGAAGTAAGAGGCTTGGAGAGAGAGAAGCAGACTCCCCACTGAGCATGGAGCCTGATGCGGGTCTTTATCCTAGGACCCTGGTATCGTGACCTGAGCCAAAGGCAGATGCTTAACTGGCTGAGCCACCCAGGTGTCCCAGAATACTTAAGATTCTTAAACTATGGTTTATTATTTAATCTTCCCATCACATATCCAACCTTATTAGTTTAACAAATTGAGACTTTAACATTTAACAGGAAATAGAGATTATATTCTTACAATGTTTCCTATAAATATAAAGTAAAAATCTGACATTGTATTACTTCTGGTATTGTCTAATTTTTATCTAAATAAACTTTGTAATCTCTTTCCAAAAAATAAAAATAAAAATAAAATAAAATAAGAGGCTCTATGATTTACTGGATTTACTGGAAAAAGCATGGGATTTAGAACTCAGGCATGGGTTTTAGTCATTCACTTTCCTACCAACTAGACTGGTAACACTGGGGACTCAACAATTTTTAGTCTCCTTTTCCTTACAGAATCATTGTGAGGTTTGAATAGAAGGACTTCCTGAGTCACAGTTTTTTCCCAGTGGGTACGTAGGAGTGAGTCAAACCCTTTGGATCCTTGCCCTCATGTAGCTGACATTCCTGAGGGGGACTGATGATAACCAAATAAATATAAAATAGGCAGTGGTTATATGTGCTGTGAAGAAACCGGGATGGTTCACAGCCATGTGCCCTTTATTGGAGTGTCAAGGAAGCTCTCTTGGTAAGAGGCCACTTGAGCAGAAACCCAAGAAAGCAAGGGAATAGATTAAACTGATGTGTGGAAGAGTCCTGGGGCCACAAGGTCAGCTATTATTATTCTCAGAATAATTGCTTTGAATGTCCTGAAACTTGGAAGGCCTGTTAGTAACAACAATGGTCTCAATGGAAACAAAGCTGCTACAAAGAGAGACCCACTCCCAGAATGGGGGAGGGAGGGATGTACCCACTTCAGAGCTGCCTTCCTTCAGACCCTCGGGCTCATTGGGTTGCTTCCGTGGAAAATTCAAAACATTTGACTTTTGTCGAATTGCTAACACATTTATGCGTTCCCATGTGTACTTTTAAAAAATCATTAATTTAGAGCTCTTCAATGTGCTTTCAATGTTACTTAAAACCAGTGACTTTCTCTTGTAAATATTGGCTAAACTGATCACTGCTTTTGTAAATATACTGAAAGAAACAAGGAGAGGAGTAAATGTACAGGCAGCTAATGTTGAAATGAACTTTAATACATAAAGTTTAGATGCATAGAGAAAGGGCTCTTTAACTTCGCAGAATATTGCAGTTTTGAATGTGGATAACCTCAGAGCAGCTTTCATATTTCATTGGCCCAAGTTACTAACTCTCCCTTTTCTCTGTTCTAGCAGATAAAAAAAAAAGCAGAGATTTCCATCATAGCAGCACTATGCACACAGACATTTACTGATTTCCTTTGGTTCCGAGGTGGCTGGCATTTTACTTTTAGGTGCTGTGTTAATAAACTGTGGTTAAGTACTGCCTGTGCTTTTTTTTTTTTTTTTATTACTCTCGACTGTTTTCAAAAATTCTTTTGAGTCTCGGCATATGCATTTTCCTTGTCTTTGTTTTCTTTTTGGAGGGGAAATGTACAAATAATGCAATGCAAGTCTATTTCCTAAGAAACACTAAAGCGTGGAAAGGCACATTCTATTCCAATTTGTGGAGGTTTTAAAAAGAATCCCTTTGTTATTTTCTCTTTTTAAAGTCCAAGAGAACAATGCTCTGCATATGCTGAAGCAGCAGGAGGGCAGCCCCCAAAAGTGAGAGATTCATCTGGCACCTGGGTTAAATGGGTGTGAGCTGGGGCTGTGTTTTCTGAGCGTCATTTCCAAGACCAGTGCTACCCAGTGGTCAAGTTTTCTTAAATCCCCAGAAAATAAGAAACATAACAATGATGAAGTAAAGTTTTCATAAAGTAGCAGTAATGAAATTTGAACACCTGACCTAAATCCAAGGTTATGTCATTTTAGTTTTTTGGGTGTTAAATGTTCTTTTATGAATGACAGAGATAGTGCCTGATCATTACAATTATTTTTACGCTTATAACAATGATTTGATTTTAAAATAAGAAATGTATTAACATGGCTCAAAATATTTTAAAAATGGGATGCCTGGGTGGCTCAGTCTGTTAAGTGTCTGCCTTCAGCTCAGGTCATGATCTTGGAGTCCTGGGATTGAGCCCCACATCCAGCTCCTTGCTCAGCGGGGAACCTGCTTCTCCATTTGCCTGCCCCTCCCCCTGCTTCTGCGCTCTCTCCCTCTCTCTCTGACAAATAAAGAAATAAAACCTTTAAAAAATATATTTAAAAAATGACCTTCCTTTCTATACCTGTCTTCTGTTTGCTACAGTTGCTCCTACCTGCACACATTATTTCCTGCCACTCTAAATGGCAATTATCCTTTTGCAATTCCTTCGTGCATACGTAAGCAAAAACAAATACATGCTTGTCTCTCCTATCCTCTTCCCACAAAACAACAGTATATTATACACATAGTTCTGCACATCCTTTTTTTTTTTAAACTTTTGTTTTGAAATAGTTACAAATGCAGAGAAACTGGCCAACAAGTGGTATCAAGAAGTCCTGCTCCCTTCCCTCAGTTTTCCGGATGGTAATCTGTTGCATAGGAATACTACAATATCAAAATCAGGAGATTGGCACTGCTACAATCTACAGAACACATCCATATTTTACCAGTTCTACATGTCTATATATAAAACTAGTGAAATCTGGCAACCATTAATCTGTTTTACCTTTCTAAAATTTTCTTACTTAAAAAAATGTTGTGTGTGTGTGTGCATATATATATATATATATATATATAACATTTGTACGTAAAAAATACATATATATATATAAAATCATATATTAGGTGCCTTTTGAGATTTGCTTTTTCATTCAGCATAATCCCCTTCAGATCCATCCAAGTTGTTGCATGTGCTAATCATTAGTCCCTTTTGATTGTTGAATAGTATTCCACAATAAGGATGTATCAAGGTTTATTTGACCATTAAACTATTAAAGGACATTTGAGTTATTTCCATGTGTTTGGTTATTACAGATAAAACTGCTATAAGCATTTGTGTACGGAGTTTAGTGTTGACATAAGTTTTAATTCCTCTGGGATAGTACCCAGGAGTAAAATTGCTGGGTCCTAAGGCATATGCATATTGAGGTTTGAGAGAAGCATCCAAACTGTTTTCCGGAATGACCGGACCATTCTTCATGCTCACTCTAATCTATGTGTGTCAACATTTGGTGATACTACTTTGCCTTTGAGCTATGTTGATAGATGTGTTCTATTATCTCATTGTGGTTTTAATTTTAATTTTCCTAATAGCTAATGACTTTAACATGTGATTACTTGCCATTTGTATGTTATCTTTGGTGAAATATCTGTTCATTTCTTTTAACCACTTAAAATTTGGATTTTTTTATTGTTAAATATTGAGAATTCTTCACACATTCTAGATGGAAGGAATGTGTCTGATAAGTAGCTTGCAAATACTTTCTCCCAATCTATAGCTGGTCTTTTTAATTTCCTCATATGGGTTTTCACAGTAAACATTTTTTTTTATTTTAACTAGGTCTAATTTATCATTTTTTTCTTTCATGGATTGTATTTTTGGTGTCAAGTCTAAAAATTCTTCTCTTCTTATGGCCTGAACATTTCTTCTGATTATTCTAAAAGTTTCATAGTTCTATGTTTTATATTTAAGTCCCTGACTGAATTTCAGTTAATTTTTTCTTGAAGTATGGATTTTAGGTTGAGGTTCAATTTTTTGCCTTTGGATGTCCAAGCATCATTTGTTGAAAAGGTTATCCTTTGGGCTGCCTGGGGGGTCAGGTCAGTTGAACGTGGGACTCTTGATTTCAGCTCAGGTCGTGATCTCAGGGTCTTGAGATCAAGCTCTGCTTTGGACTCCATGCTTAGCATGGAGTCTGCTTGAGATTCTCTCCCTCTCCTTTTGCCCCTCCTGCTTGTGTGCTATACAGAAATAAATAAACAAATAAACAAACAAATCTTAAAAAAAGAAAAGAAAAGAAAAGGCTATAGTTCCTCTATTGAATCACTTGTGTGGCTTTATTAAAATCAGCTGGCTATAATTTTATTGGGTGATTTCTGATTTCTGTACTCTGTTCTTTGATATATTTGTGGACCTGACAATACTGTAGCTTGAATACTACTGTATCTTTCTAGTAAGCCTTGAATACTGCATATTTTATAGTAAGTATTGAATATTATAGCTTTATACTGAGATTTAGTATAGGTATAGTAATATCCCCTATTTTATTCCTCTCTACCAAAATAGTTTTGGCTATTCTAGGTCATACACTGCTGGCAGATGTCCATAAACTCTTTAGAATAAGCTTGTCTGTCTACAAATAACCTTGCAATTTCAATAAGAATTGATTTAAAAATCTATGGATCAATATGGGGAGAATTACATCTTTTCTATGTTGACTCTCCAATCCATTAACACGGTATATCCCTTAATTTATTTAGACATTCTTATCTTTCCATCATCAGCATTTTATAATCTATAGCATTTGGAGTCTGTACATATTTTGTTAGATCTGTACCTAAGTATGCTATTTTTTTGGAGGGACTATTGCATATACTTCTCTTTTCTCTTAATAATACAACAAGAGAAACTTAATGTAGCTTATAGAGAGATTCCTTGTTTCTTTTTACAACTTCATAATATGACATTATGGATAAATACCACACTTTAATTGGGTAATAGTCTACAGATGGATACTTAGATTAGTTCTGATTTAGGTACTTAGATTATTTCTGATTTGCTGCTATTATAATTTAAAAATAATGAGATATATATTTGTGGTACAGTGATGTGTATCTCTAAGATACATACCCAGAAGTGAGACTATTGGATCAAAAGTATTTGATTTGGGTTTTTGATACAATTTTGAATGTTGCCCTCCCCAGAGTTTGTACTCTCACCAATGATGTATGATGGCAACTGTTTCCTCACAGCCTCACCAAAAGAATTTGATGTCAGACTTTCTGATAGCCTCATATGGTACCATTTTAATTGCATTTATCTTACAATAGGTAAATTTAAGCAAGTTTTAATTTTTTTTTTTAGGGGCTATTTGTATTTGTTTATTTGCTTTAGGCTGGTATGGAGAAGAACTGCTCTTTCATGGTTTTTTACCTATTTTCCTATTGGGTTGTTGGGATTTTTCTTGGCTATTTATAGACATCTCACTGTATATTAGGGAGTTTAACCCTTTGTGTCGGGGTTGTCAATATATTTTCATTGTGTCATTTGTTTTCCACTTTGTTTATGATGCCTTACACATGCTATAACAACATCACAGTGAATAGTCTTGTACTTAACAACATTTCTTACATGTGCACCACATCTGTAAGGTAAATTTCCAGCAGTGAAACTGCAGGGTCAGAATGTATATATGTCTGTAACAATGTTCTCAAGACATAACCATTATAATAAAGTTGCTTTCCTCAAGATTATTTTGTAATTTAATACAATGTCAACCAAATCTCAAGAGGCTTCTTTTTTAACTGGATGGGTTAAAGTTAATATGGCAAAACAAACAAAATGGAATAGCTTGAAAAGTCCTCCAATGTAAAAACAGTCTGAGGAGACTCTACTACCAGATCCAAAGACATAGTGAAAGTCCTGGATAATTATAACAGCATGATGCTGGCAGAGGAACAGACAGAACAAGGAAGTAGAATAGAAAGCGCACTCAGACATCCAGCTACATACAGGAATTCAGTGTATGACATAGCTTGAATCCTATGTTAGTGAAGAGAACATGGAGTTAGCTACATTAAGGTACCATTTTTTACTTACGAGTTTAGCAACCTTCAAAAGTATTATAGCACACTCGGTGAGGTTGCAGGAAAATCGGGCCTCCTACACTGCTGGCAGGTGTCTAGGGGGCTACAATATCTGTGAGAGGTTATTTGGCAATATCTTTTCTTGCTTGGTGGTATTTGGCAAGGACGGCATTTTCTTTTAGTGATTGTCTTTATAAGTTTACATAATACTCCTCCTAATCTCTAGTTTCCCTCTGCACTCAATAGTCCCTTATCCTTTCTTTTATAACTCGGTATTATTCATTATTAGTATTTTTTTTTAGTATCTTTGTACCTTGTGTCAATAGCTTCTCGCTGATCTCCCCCAGATGTTCTCCCCACCCTCATTTTTGTCTGCTGACCTGCATGGACCATATCACCAGAGCTTTTTGCTCTGGGAAAGTCATTATTTCCAGAGATTTGAGGGGACATAAATAGAAATAAATATGTTATATTTTATAAAATATATAATATATAAAAAACATATACATACATAAATATAATAAATATATATAGTATTTTACACATATAAGAATATCTATAAAATACTTACAAGTTCATACTAACACTTTTAATTTAAATTTAGGGCCACCAGACTTCTTACGTAAACTTTTCCTCTCTTCTCTGTTCTCCTATGCTGAAAGCCTAGCTCTCAAGAACACTAGGATTAATAGAATTAGATTATCACATAATTTCTCATTTGCTTTATCTGGTATTGCCCATGTAGCGATCTCAGAATAGCAACTACAATATTGCTACTAACAATATAATTGCTAAACCAGTTACGTTATTGCTGTTGTCCTTGATAATAAGCTGAACTTTAAATTCACTTGTGTTTCTCCTCCCAGGTGATTGTGCCAGCATCTGGATAATAAACAGGTTCGTTTCATTGTATTTTAAATTCTAAGCTTTATCTTCAATTTAAAAATAAGCTGAGGCTTATAGAAGAGTTGCAAATATAATACAGAGAGTCCCAGTATATCCTTCACCAGTTTGCACTTATATTAACATGTTATATAGCCATTGAACATTTATTAAAGCTAAGCAATTGCCTTCAGTCAAATGCTATTAACTAAAGCACAGAACTTACTCAGATTTTATAAATTTTTGCATTAATCTTATTTTTTCAGGTTCAGGAATCTTTGCAGAATCCCACCTCTTCTTCAGTCTTCATGTTTTCATAGTTTCCTCCCAACTGCAATGTGTCCTCCTTTCCTTATCTTTCACATCCTTGACACTTTTGAAGAATACTGGGCAGTTATTTCATAGCATGTCCCTCAGTTTGGGTTTGTCTGATATTTTTTCTTGATTGGCTTGAGGCTGTACATTTTGAAGAAGGATGCCACAGAGGTCATAGGATCGTGTTCCTTCCTTAGGACATAATATCAGGGGATACATAATGTCAGTATGTGTTACTGGTGATGTTAACCTTTATTATTTGACTAACAGGAGTTAGACAGACTTCTGGGAGTCTGTCTTGCAAAGATACTTTTTCCTTTGAAATTACTAAATATTTGGGGAAGATACCCTGACATTATGCAAATATTCTGTTTCTGCTTAAACTTTGAACACTGATTTTAGCTTCCATTAGTGAATTTTCCCTGCAGTGATTATTACTATGATTTTATAATGGATATTTTCTATTTTCCTCATTTTTTCTACATTTATTAATTGGAATTCTTCTGTGAAGAAGAAATGTTACGTTGATTGATTGATTGATTCTGTTATTTATTTTACAGCTTGACACATAGTATAGATGTTTATTTTAGTCTTTGGATTATAGAACAACTGTTGTTATTTTTTGGCACAAAAGCTCAGCTTCAGCCCTAGAATCAACTACTTTTCTAAGGAACTCTGATTCCTTTCATTGGAGAATGGTATTAGAAATTGAGATCTTGGTGTGAGCAGGGTTCATTGCTTCTTTGGTGTCATAAAACTGTCAAATAAATACATAACTTTCACTATAAAAGATGTTCACAAATTTTCCTGTTTGTGTATTTCTTTTGTCTATGGCCTCTTAGAGTTGTATTTCCTGGACCACATTTTGTAGTGTTAAAGGGCAGGAAAGGGCTAGAGCATTTTTTTAAGGGTTTACACTTTAAAGACTACTTTTGTTTTTGCCACAGAGACAACAAATATGGCCCTGGCTCAGCTGTGACTTCAGTGGAGCTACCCAACTTTTGTTTCTCTGAGCTAATGAGTGTGGAGAAGGGCCTTTCTGTCAATAGTCCTGCTAACCCCAGGTCCTTTTATCTGTTATAAGTAAGCAATATAGTATTTCAAGGTGAATCTTTCCACCTACAGAAAGTGGATTTTTACTGGTATTTTCTGAGTTTTATTGGTACTTCATCCAGATAGCTTTCCATTTTCTTCTTTTCTCTTTCTGCTTAATATCAGCCATTGTGTTTAATTTAGAATCTGCAGTTTATTTGAGGTTATATTTATCTTTTTCTTTGGTAGAAAATGAAGTTTGATTTTTTTTGTGTTTTGTGTTCCTCCTTGCTGTTTTTCTGTAATTTTTCAGCATAAACAGAGAATAAAATTGCTGGTTTGATTTTTAGTGTCCACACTCAGTAAAGGAAGAGTTTGGCAGTCTTATATTGTTGCCTCTCTCTCTCTCTTTCTCTCTCATCATAGAAATATGGTGACTGGGGAACCAGTAGTGTTGGTGAACAAATACAGATTTTGAAGATACAGAAATATGGAATACAATACTGCTTTACTACTTAGTGTTTGTTCAACGTGCCATGTTGAACAATTTATTATTACTGAACCATGGTTTTCTCAAAGTAGGGACCATTTTATAGGGTAGTTGCTAAGATTATATGAAAAAAGCTATGCTCACTGTTTGCCTTCTCAGATGTTCAACATT
Source organism: Martes martes (assembly GCF_963455335.1). Classification (NCBI taxonomy): domain Eukaryota; kingdom Metazoa; phylum Chordata; class Mammalia; order Carnivora; family Mustelidae; genus Martes; species Martes martes. The sequence continues at coordinate 51,046,350 of NC_137893.1, forward strand.
AATAAATGTTGATTTCCCTGCTGCCAACAATCCTACCAAACTTTTTAGCAGGTCCTCAGTAGTATGAGAAAGTCTTCTTTTGTTTTCTTTTTACTAAATGCATCCAATTAATGCATTTTAATCTTTAAAACAGTTTGTGTCCCTTCATTCAGGGGGAGGTCAATCCTACAATATGTGATCATTATGTAAATTGTTATAATCTTTGGAAAAAGAAACACTCTGATTTTTAAGGGAAACACAGGCTTGAACCAGAAATTATCAGGCCTGTGTCAAAAATCCAAACTTATCATTAAAGAAAAACAAACATTGTTGGGACGCCTGGGTGGCTCAGTTGGTTAAGCGGCTGCCTTCGGCTCAGGTCATGATCCCAGGGTGCTAGGATTGAGTCCCACATCAGGCTCCTTGCTCAGCAGGGAGCCTGCTTCTCCCTCTGCCTCTGCCTGCCACTCTGTCTGCCTGTGCTCACTCTCTCTGACAAATAAATAAAATCTTAAAAAAAAAAAAAGGAAAGAAAAACAAACATTGTCTAGTTACCTTTCAAAAACATTATTGGGATTGGATTGTCTTTACCTAAGAATTCTATAAACATTGTGAGATCAGATAAAAAATCACTATCATCTTCCTTTCTTGTATTTGTCAAAAATAGAAGTCATCTTTACAGATTCCTAAGAAAATTGTCTGCTGCTCCTAAAAGATTATAACTCTACTTGTTGTATTTACATGGTGTTCACTGGCTCCTGAAAACCTAAGCATTATATACAGGTTTTCTTGACTTGTGTATATCTAAAACTATAGTTTCAGAGGATAAACAGAAAGAAAATCTGTAATTCAAATGACAATACCACTTTACCACTTACTGTTTGTACAACTTACAGAAAATGGTTGAAAATAAGGTCAGCAGTTTCCTGCAAGTTGGCACAGAAGATGTTTGTCTCATTTCCCTTCTCACTGCACACATATACACACATGTTCAATACTGTACACTAACACAGCTGTAAGAAAGGACAATGAAGGTGCAATTTTTTCCATTTTTGAAATATTAAATTATAATTACATATTTAGTATGTTATATACGTAATATGGAACATACATTTACATGTATATTAAAATATTTTGAATATATATAATATTTATAGATATCAAATATATATTATTCCAATTTCCTTGTGTTCTAAATACAGGTATTATCTATGCACTGGTAATCTAGTGCAAACTGAAGCAAACAGTTTAGTTTCCTTTTGGGATACAAAGGGCTCTTCTACATAAGTTGCATTTATATTTTAATTATAAAAGGGCATTTGAAATACATTGTTTTCTGAAGGAACACTGTGTAGTTCCCACAAATAACTGGAAAAGAAGTTCAGCTACACTACTTTCTTAAACTTCAGAGAACCTACTCTAATATTAAATGTGTATTTTCTTTTTGCTATGTCAACAAATTCACAGACTATTATTTCTATTTGAAATTGAAATACATTTCTACTCAGAAACCATAAGTAAATATTAAAACACGAAAATATGAGAACCTTAATTTTATAGACTTTAAATGGTTAGATGTGAGATATGAATCATTATGACAGTGATATTTTGTATTTGTAAATCATATTTTCTAAGATGTTTTATGAAAATGTTACTTTTCTTCAGTAATTCTCATTTATCATGTAAAAGGAAAGCATGGTAATTAAAATAAACATGTCTTGGATATAAATCCTCACTGATAATTCTAGAAAAATAATTTTGAAAGTAATTTTACTTAAAAATGAAATTTAGCAATTGAGAAATAGAAGATAAATTCAATTCATGTGTTTATTTTTGGAAATTAACCTTTGAAGTCTAGTGACATATTTTAAATTGTCAGTCTTAACGACAGCTGAGTGAAACTGTAAGGGAGTCAAGATAATAATACAACTCTGCACAAGAGAAGTTAAAGACCCAGTATGGGTGAGTACCATGTCTTCAGAAGTTTCTTTATTCCTCTAGAAATGCTGAACAATCTAATAGTGGAAGTAAAAGAAAAAAACAAAAAACAAAAAACATTGTATGGTATCCTGAGCTAGAACCCATCATGTGGAGTGGCAAAAGATAAAAAGTGTAAGGGAATCTAAAGGTGGTAGGAACATCTTTCAGTGTTTTGCATATCACATAAGGGACAAAGAAGGAAGGGAGGAGGATCATGAGGAATAAAGGATTTGATGTAAGTTCCAAGTCCTGACAGTATAACAAGTTTAAATTGTTGAAGGGGTATAACAGTGAGGTTGAAGTGTTGTAAAAATAAAAGTCATTGGTGAAGGTAACAAAAATATGAAGCTAGGACTTTTAAGAAGTTTCTCAGGAATATAGTTGGGAGTAAAACAAAAGCAAAATTTAAATACCATCTCCAGCAACACAATCATGCCCCATCACCATCACCACCATCACCATGAACACGTTTGCCATGTGTATAAATCACTGAAGAATTTAGCAGAGTTTCCTGGAGCTTGGAGAATGAATTAGAAAAAGAAGAAAATGGGTTATTTAAGTTATATGTATTTCAAAAGGAGAAGTAATTGAAAGATGGTGGCAACAATATTCTGGGAGTAACGAGAATTGTGTACCAGTCCATTTGTGAGAAACACTGTGTTGTCAGGTTTCAAATAAAGGAAAGAAGGGGAAAGAGTTTGAAAAGAGAGTTGAACATTATTCATGGGGTGAAAGAGAAGACTAGGCAAGAAGCAGTTAAGAGGAGTTAGCCTGGAACTGATTAAGCTAGAAACAAGAGAAGGGAGGAAGTAATCACGGTGAAGAATTTTGAAGATGCTTTGGAGGGACATGAAAGCAAGACTGGAGGGGAAGGATCCTGCAAAACTTATCTGGCAATCCGAATAATGAAAGCATTCAAATCATGGAATTGTTCTAAAAGAGCTTTTCATGCTTGTTCATTAAAAAAGGAAGAATTACCAAAGTACTGTAGGAAAAATCATTTGCTGGAATACTTGAGGCTTAGGGAGGGCATGACAGAGATACACTGGATCCTAAAACTTTGTGGTGACCAGCTGGCCCAAACTATGGGACATGGAACAGAAGTGTGGCATTTAACAGGATTAACATCATGGTAGTCTAGCTGGTCATATTTAAGAAATAATGGCTCCCAGTTGTGATATTTTAGCAGGCAAAAAAAAAAAAAAGTTTCAGTGCATTATATTGCTATTAGGCAAACACTTATTATGTATCTAATTTCTTACTCTATAAGAGATAGAAAAACCAAGAACAAAAATTTGGGACATGGCGGGGCTATATTAAGTGGTAGAAGTGAAAAGTACTTGGGAACAAAATTATCCAAACTCCAGAAACATTATTAATCTAGAAACAGAACAAATCCTATTCATCCAGGGTAAATGATATTCTTTGAAAGCAGTTTCAGATTTCTAGTTGAAGCATGGATATGAGAGATTATACTATAAATTTACCTCTGATTATAAAATGAGCAATAGTAATATTCTTTCAGGAGATGTAACTCTTTTCTGAATCAAACAATCACTTATGTAGCATCTTTCAGGGCCCAGTTATTTTCTCTCAAATAAATAGGATATTAATGGAACACAAAGAGCACAAAAATGAGTAAAGACACATTATTTTTCCAATCTTAATTATTTTTCTAATCTTAGCCATATGTTACACAAATGGATTTTACTTTTTTTTTATTTTTTTGATTTTACTCTTATTTTTTTGTGTGTGTCATTTTATTAAGAACTCTGTTGCCCCTACTCCCACTTTAGAAAGACTTACAGAAAACCCTATAAAAATTATGTCAGATACCAGTGCAAGAAAAATAATATTGTTTTACTTGGTGTAAACTTTTATTGGGTTGGAGAAACAATTATTTTTAATTACTGTGTTAAATTCTTTTCATAGTTCTTATCCATATAAGAACTAAAGGTGTGTAATGAAAAATATTTAATTCAGCTTGAAAAATACATAGTTTTCAAGAATGAACAGCAATTTGAAAACCTTACCTAATACTCTATGGCCTATTATCTTTTTAATTTTTTTTTACATTTGTAGAGATTTTATATTCTAAAAGGAGTGTCAAGATAAATCTCTGGATTTTGTTTATAGTATTTTTTAAAGACTTTGGTAAAGATTCATATATGTTGTCTTACTGAGGTGTGTGCCTGTTAGCAAGTATGTTCCACTGGGCTCTGCTTGCATAATGAGCTGTCATTTTCTGGGGTGACTTTGATTCATTTTTTCTTGCATATGTATGCGTGTGTATGTGTGAACATTGTTTCATGTCTGACTCCCTAAGGTGAATAACATTAACTAGTATGCCACCCAAAGGGAAAATGTTATCCAACGTAAAAAACACTTTATTTCTGGGGCACTTGGGTGGCTCAGTGGGTTAAGCCACTGCCTTCAGCTCAGGTCATGATCTCAGGGTCCTGGGATAGAGCCCTGCATCAGGCTCCTTGCTCAGTGGGGAGCCTGCTTCTCTCTCTGCCTCTGCCTGCCTCTCTGCCTGCTTGTGCTCTCTGTCTCTCTCTCTGTCAAATAAGTAAATAAATAAAATCTTTAAAAAAATACTTTATTTCTTTAAGATGCACAGTACTCAATAAATTATATTGACACTCTTTTTGCTAGACTCAATAAATTACATTGACAACCTTTTGCTAGACTAAGAAAAAAAAAACAATTCTCAAATAAAATCAGAAATTAAAGAAGAGACATTTCAAGTATTAATGCAGAATACAAAGGATCATAAAAAACTACTATGAACAATTACATGCCAACAAATTGGGTAATCTAGAAATGGATAAATTTCTAAAAGCATAAAATTTACTGAAACTGAATAAAGAAATAGAAAATCTGAACAGATTAGTGAGTAAATTGAATCTGTAATCAAAAACCTTCCAACAAAGAAAAACCCAAGACTAGATGGTTTTACTAGTGAATGCTGCCATACATTCGAAGAATTAATACCTATCCTTCCCAAACTCTTCCCAACAATTGAAGAGGGAACACTTCCAAACTTATTTCACAAGGCCAGCATTACCCTGATACCAAAGTCAGAAGGACACTGCAAGAAAATAAAACTACAGACCAATATCTCTGATGAATACCGATACAGAAATTCTCAACAAAATATCACCAAACTTAATTCAACAGCACATTAAGGGGATCACACACCGTGTTCAAATGGGATATATCTCTGTGATGCAAGAGTGATTCAATGAATGCAAATCAACAAATATGACACAGCACATTAATAAAATGAAGTATAAAAATCATATGACCATTTCAATAAATACAGAAAAAGTATTTGACAAAATACAACATCTAAAAACCCTCAAAAAATTGATTATAGAAGAAACATACCTCAGTATAATAAAGATTATATAAAACAAACCCATAGCTAACATCACATATAATGGTGAAAGGTTAAAAGCTTTTCCTCTAAGATCAGGAACAAGACAAGGGTGCCTACTCTTAAAATCCCTTTTTTTCCCCCCTGAAGATGTGAGAGAGAGATAGCAAGCGAGAGAGCCCAAGCTGGGGGAGGGGCAGTGGGTGAGGGAGAAACAGGCTCCCTGCTCAGCAGGGAGCCCTACACCACTGAATCCCAGGACCCTGGGATCATGACCTGAGCCTAAGGCAGACACTTAGGCCAACAAGGCACCCCTATTTTTACCAATCTTATTCAACATGTTCCTGGTCCTTGCTAGAACAATCAGGCAAGAAAAAAGAAATAAAAGACATCTAAATCAGAAAGGAAGAAGTAATATTGTCTTTACTTGGAGATAAATGATATTATATATAGAAATCCTAAAGACTCCATTAAAAAACTCTGGTCAATCAATGAATTTTGCAAAGTTGCAGGATATAAGGCCAACATAGAGAAATCAGTTGGGCTTTTATAGACTGACAATGAAATCTCTGAAAAAGAAATTTAAAAGTTCCATTTATAATAGCTTCAGAACAATATAATTCTTAGGAATAAATTCAACCAGGGAAAGTTCCATATACTGAAAACTATAAGATTTTGATGAAGAAATTGAATAAGACAAGACAAATGGAAAAATACATATTCATGCATTTGGAAGAATTAATACTGTTAAAATCTCCATACTACCCAAAGCCATCTACAGATTTAATGCAATCTCTATAAAATTTCCAGTGGCATTTTTCACATAAAGAGAAAACAATCCTAAAATTCATATGGAGCCACAAAAGATCCTGAATAACCAAAGTAATTCTGAGATAGAAGAACAAAGCTGGAGGCATCACATTGTCTGATCTCAAATTATACTACGAAGGTATAATAATCATAACAGCATGATACTGACATAAAAAAAGACACATACACCAATAGAACAGGACCCAGAGGACCCAGAAATAAACCCTGCATATATGGTCAACTAATATATGACAATTGGACCAAAAATACTCAATGGAGAGAGGATAGGCTCTTCAATAAATAGTGGTCAAAAACTGAATAACCATATACAGAAAAGTGAAATTGTACCCCTTATACTACTCACAAATATCAACTGAAAATGGATTAAAGGCTAAACACAAGAACTGAAACCATAAAACTCCTAGGTGAAAATGCTCCCTGACACTGAACTTGTCAATGATTTTTTTGGATATAACATCAAAAGCACAAACCACAAAAGCAAAAAGCAAAAATGAGAACTACACCATACTAAGAAGGTTTTGCCCAGAAAAATAACCAACAAAATGAAAAAGTGGCTTATGACATGGGAGAAAGTATTTGCAAACCATATACCTAATAAGGGGTTCATTTCCAAAATATATAAAGAATTCATACAATTCAATTACTGAAAACAAAAACAAAAAATGAACATTCCTAGTAAAAAATGTTCAGAGGAACAGATAGACATTTTTCAAAGAAGACATCCAAATGACCAACAGGTCCATGAAAAAAGGCTCAATATTACAAATCATGAGGAAAGTGCAAATCAAAACCACAATGAGATCTCATCTCACATCTGTTAAAATGACCATTGTCAAAAAAACCCAAGAGGTAACAAGTGTTGGTGAGGGCATGGAGAAAAGGGAACCCCTGAGCACTGTTGGTAGAAATAGAAATTGGTTCAGCCACTCTGGAAGACAGTATGAAGCTTTCTCAAAAAATTTAAAGTAGAGCTACTATATGTTCCAGCATTCCCATTTCTGAGTATATATATCCTAAGGAAATGAAAGCTGGATATTGAAAAGATATCTGCACTCCCATTTTTTTTTAAAGATTTTTTTTAGTTTATTTGTCAGAGAGAGAGAGAGAGAGCACAAGCAGGGGGTAGTGGCAGAGGGAGAGGGGGAAGCATGGTCCCCCCCGAGCAAGGAGCCTGATGTGGGACTCAATCCCTGAGCCAAAGGCAAATGCTTAACTGACTGAGTCACCTAGACATTCCATGTACTCCCATGTTTATTACAGCATTTTTAACAATAGTCAAATATGGGAGCAACTTAAGTGTTCATCAACAGATGAATGGATAAAAAGGACTGGGTGTAAATACATGATGGAATATTATTCAGCCATGAGAAAGAAGAAATTTCTGCCATTTGTGATCATGTGTATGGACCTTCAAGGCACATATGAAATAAGTCAGTCAGACAGAGAAAGGTGAACACTGTGTGATATCTTTCATATGCGGAATCTAAAAAAGCTAAACTCACAGAAACAGAGTACAGTGGTGGTTACCAGGGGCTGGGGAGTGGGTGCCTTGGGGAGATATTGATCAAAGTGTATGTAGTTGCAGTTATAAGATGTATAAGCTTGGGGATCTAATACACAGCATTGTGATTATAGTTAATGATACTGTATGATATACCTGAAAGTTGCTAAGAGACTAGTCATCAGTATTCTCACTACAAATAAGAAATAAAAATATGTGATGTGATAGAGGTGTTAGCTAAGGCTAAGTGGTAATCGCATTGCAATATATGTGTATTAAATCAACAAGTTATACCCTTTAAATTTACTCAGTGGTATGTGTCTATAATATTTCAATAAACACACACACAAGTTTACTTAGAATATTCATCTACTTTAAGGATATTTGGATGGCATAATATTTTGAGACTATTAAGCACAGCATCCCATCAGTTCAAAATATGTATATACATATGTATGCTTTATTATTTTACGCTTATAAAGGAAACAGTCCTAGAAAGGGGTGACATAGTATGCACCCAAACAAAAGGCACACACCTGAAAAACAACTTTTATTTCACTTACCTTGGTAGTTCAGACAGAAGGAGTTAAATCTGTATATCTCAGTCAAAAGCAGGGCACAACCAGTTTGCAAACTCTATGGAAAAAAATCTACAAAAAATAATATTGGTCCATAAAGTTGCAGGCACCATGAGGAATTATATTTATTTTGTTCTCATTGTGAAGATAACTATAAACATGGAAGCCATATCAAACTTGAGAAACTTTACTAAAAATATGGCTCCAAGTTTACCCTGTGCCTGTCCTTTGGGTTGATACACCTAAAATGATCAGATATTTTACATTTCTTATGAAAGCTGGAGATCAAAATTGGTTTATTAAGCCTATTTTTATACACTGAGAAATAATTCGACATCTAAAAATGAAAACACTCTGTGGGCCGAATACTACACAGTCTGACAAAACATGTTACCCAGTTTCTAAAAGTTATGGCTTCCAATTTCTTGCATGATTTTACTGTGATACCCATATTTAAATAATATGTACTTCTAGGTTATGATTCAAGAGGTAATAATAAGAAGAAAACATGTATAAAATGGTTATTATTTATCAGGCACTCTGTATGCTAAGTGCTAAAATCTTCACAAGTATGCAACTATCATTAACTTTGCTTCAGTAAGAAATTGGAAGACTGGAGTTAAATAATATGACCAGGTTCACCAGACTAGAAAATGAAGCTGAGTAAAGCATCCAACACAGCAGGGACAAATCAGTAGTAGTGGTCATTATGATGGTTTGGAGCTGAGTAGCCCTGGTTGCCAGGATATTAAGTATCGTTTCCCAAAGTTGCTAAGGTAGTTGGTACTAGATAATAATACCTTATTTCTTCCCCTCCAAACTAGGCTTTTCTCATCAAGCAAGACTGCCTTGAATTTTGAAGTGTCTTGTCTCTAAGTTCAATAATTTTTGTCTCTAAGTTGAATAAGTTTCATGAGTTTCATCAAAAGCAATAAGGAATTTCTTTTGACTCCCTCCATCTATACCTAATCAGTTTGTCAGCAGTGCATGAAGCCATTTTTTCAAGAAAATGTATGGAAGAAATTCTGCAGTCACATTCTTCTCAGGAAATCTTTTCTTTTAAAACAATTTCATGAACACATGTTACTTTTCTCATGTATTTCTTAAATCTTCTGCTTAAGCCTCAAAAAGAACTCATTAGGCAATGTTTTTTTCTTGTTCTTTGAAGATGTTAAGAGAAAATATGGGTTTACTTAGATATTTCCCCAAATACCTCACAAATCTTAGAGAACTTTGAGGTTTTGTATCTGGGGCTTCATAAAGGAACATAACTCCTTTACCAGACAATGTTTACCCAAGTTTTAGAGTCTCTCAGTAACAAAAATGTCAAGAATCATGATTTCCTTGAAGTTAAATGCCACTTTTTTTAGTCATCTTCCTTCCTTCCTTCCTTCCTTCCTTCCTTCCTTCCTTCCTTCCTCTTTCTTTCTTCCTTTCCTTCTTTCAGAGAGAGACCACACACTTGGAGATAAGGAGGCCAAGGGAAAGGGGGAGAGAATCCCACGTAGGCTCCACACCCAGTGAAGTTGACCCAGGATCCGATCCCACAACCCCAAGACCATGACCAGAGCCAAATCAACAGCGGGAAGCCCAACTGACTGAGCCACCCAGACAGCTCCAGTCATTTTTCTCTTGAGTGTTTCCCTCTTTAAAAATGTTAAGAAAAGAGATAACTCCTAAAGCTACACATTGTGCATAAATTGCAATGTTCACTCGAGGCTCACTTTGTTTTTTTAGAGGCCATATGTGGAAATCAGATTTAATGGAGTGAAAACAGGAAGTCTGTGCTATGTCAGCACATAATTCTTGTGTGTGAGATTTCCTGTCTTTCATTTTATCTGTGTTTATATAGCATTTATAGTTGCCCTGTAAGGTGCCAGGTAATGAGTCCAGAATGTTCCAGACTCATGTTTTTTGCTGTTGTTGCTGCTCTTTTCAATATTTCAGGTTGTATTATTCATAATTAAAAATATTCATAATTAAAAATATAATTACTTTTCTCAAACACCTAATTTTTAAGATGAAGGCAAGTATCTTTTGACTGTGGATCATAAGCTTTATAGAAATGGAGTTATCTCTTATAGTTTATCATATAAATTCTTCTAAAAATTTATTTGAAGAGACACACCTTCTTCCTTAATACATTTATATACTATTATCATTTTTATGTTTTTAACATAAACTGCTTTTGTAGATACAGCCATACATCTTTGAGTATTTTTCTGCCTAAAACATACTGTCAATGAGAATTATACCCTTCTAAAGAAAAGTAAGCCAGAATTATGTACTAGAGCCATAGATGCCAATAAGTCTTGGATAATAAATGTGGTCCCATTTAAATGCAAGTCTTACTGATAGAGTTATTTGAAACACTGTTTTTATGAAACCCAGGCCTTATATTTGAATCTTGGGTGACCCAATTTATTTTCTTTATTTAAAAAATTACAGATTTTAGTTAGGCCAAATAGAAGTTAGCATTGACAAAAAGAATTGAGTAAAATCATACAGTAGAATTGGTGAAAATCTACCAGTAATTTATACCTTAAGCTCTTAGAGGTATAAAATCTGAATGTTGAAATGACGTTCTGAAGTTATCTGACTCAATCTCTTATTCCTCTAGAAATGTCTTAATGTCCTCGGTTAATGCTTACCTGGGGTTTCATTAATTTTTCTGTAATGGGATGGTCATGTCTCATGGGAAGCATGCCTGATATTGAGATGTTACAGCCATTAAGAACTCTTACTGATACTGAACCTAACCATGTGTCTCTCAACCATGTCATTATGACTTCAACTCCTCCAGAATTTTCTCCCTCATTTACATGAAAGTCCTTCAAGTATTTAGATAATTCATATGCTTTCCCGTGGATTTCTCTTCTTCTCCCTAAGTCTCTCAACACATTGCTTGAATATATAGTTCAAGACCTTTTACCATTTAGCTCACATTCCCCTAAAACACCCGAGAATTTATTAATATGTATCTTTAAATGATGTGCCAAAAGTGATCACCATGTTAAACATGTGTTCCGGCCAGCAGAGCCTACTAACTGTCACTTCCTATGATGGAACCATATGCTTCCATTATCATATCCTGAATATACACTTTCATTTGGCAGTTATCATTTGATTTATTCATAGAAAATCTGAGGAGAGTATTATCCTTTTTCCTTTTTCTAAATAATAAAATTTGTTTAATTGACCATATTTATATGTGTGTGTGTGTGTGTGTGTGTGTGTGTGTGTGTGTGTCTGATCCTACTGTCAGAAAGCTGTTAAGTTGAAATGTAAATGCCTGTGTTTGGCACATTTACTGGCTTCTTTTGCTTGATTTTTATTTTTCATTCATTTTACATGTGTGTCCCTTAAGAAAAGATATTCACTAAGAGAAAAGTAGCTTATAAAATTTGGTAGTGTTTTAGAGGTGATTGGTTCATCAACTTGAATTGGTTCATTCATAAATGAATTCTCTATGGCTAGAAACTAATTCATTCAAATAGTCAATGAATTAATTAATTAATCAATTATTCAACTCAATTGTAATTTTTGAGTGACCACTGTGCTCAAGACATTTAGTATATATAAAGAAGAAAGAGACAATATTTCTCCTTAAAGTGGTTCCTCCAGAGAGCTTATAAACAATTGGACAGAAAAAAATATATAAGCACAAGGTAATAGTACAATGTGAAGGGTTATCCATCCATCCCTCCATTTATCAGTATAATCTGAGACAGTTAAAGGCCTACTAGAAATAGTCTCATTATCTTCTCATGTATCTTGGGATTTTGTTCATTAATGTTGATTTTTTTTTCTAATTTTCTAGCATGGAAACTATGCCCCTTGATAAATAAATTAAAAGCAAAATGGAAATTGAATAATATTGATTTAGTTTTCCAGATTTTTCAAGTGTCTTAATAGTTTCTTTCTGTCTTTTATTGATTTCTAGTTTGATTTCATTGTGGTAAGAAAACACGATTTATATAATGTTCAAAGTTTTTAGTTTTACTTAGTAGGTAGAATAGGGAAAAATACAGCTATTTTATCATCTCAAAAGTAGAAATGCTGGTAGTAGTTTCCTATCTAACATCTGTTTTCTCCTTTGACCTCATTTTTGTTTGTGGGATGCAGTGTGCCAAGTTAAAAATGCTTCTCTCTCTGGACTCCTGTGCCTTTAGGAGTGCTCATGTGATCAAGTTTTGGTCCATAATAAAACAGCTAAAGCCTACTGGCTAAGACTTCTAGAAAAGCTATTGTTCTTCTAATAAAAGGGACACCTTCACCTTTCTTCCCTTTTTTTCTGACTAATATGTATACATGATGCCTGGAGGTACAAACAGCTATCTTGTGCCCAAGAGAACAAAGACAAACTCACTAAGATTGGCAAAGAAAGAAGCCAAAGTGAACTTGAATTCTTCATCAACTCCTTGAGCGACGGCACCATCCTTAAAGTTCCCACCGAAGGAGGGATTATTATGGGGAAAAAAATCCTATAGGTTTAAGCTATGTTCATTGACTTTTTGTTATGTACACCAAACATAATCTTAGCAAACTATTCATCCTGCTTTTTTCCACCTAATTTGGAATCAACCTATCTTTTATTTCACCTTTAAAATCCAGTTCAAGTCTGGATAACTTGCATAGTCCTACCCTAAAACAGTATTTGGTATTTGGTATGAAGGCCCTGTTCAATTGCCTTCACACCAAATACCACCATCTTTCATGTTATCTCATGGCATTGTTTTTAAATTTATGATCCTTTCTTCATTAAACAACTCCTTGAGGGTAGGCATTATGCCTTTTATTTGGCATTTTTGGCCCCTGCAATGTCAGGAATTTAAGCAGAGACCTGAAGTGGAAACAACTGGCTTACACGGTAGTAAGTACAAAGTAAAGCAATGATCTTGGCCTGAGCTATCTGGTTCAATGGTCTGGTAGAATGTCACATACAAACTCAGTCATTGCAAATAATGGTTTTTCTGGCTGTCTGTTCTAGTACAGTAGAGTCATGTTGGGAGAACAGGAAAAATAAGCACCACTTCTCACCATGTTCTCCCTCATATCACAGGTCTCCCTCTGCCCCGATACTATAGAGATCACTCACCAATCGGTCCAAGGCTGGCCCAATAGGGAGGGACCCATCACTGTTCTCCAACTACAGCCAGGCTTGCCTGCACAGCAGTACCTGTGGCTCTAGCCTGGATTCCTGTACAGAAATCTGGCTCTGTCAGTGGCAGCTAGAGGGGGTAATAGGACCTTCTACTAAATGAAGTTGAATCAATGAATGGATGAGCTGCAAGGGTCAGTGGCAAAGAGTGATAAGTTAAAGACAACTCATTCAGACAGATGCTTTTGTCACCTACCTCCCAAACCTACCTGTGGCCAAACCTGTGGCCCTGAGGGGAAGCCATCTCCCATGGGAGAGAAGTCAATGGGGTGGGAGACCATATTCTCATCATTGAGTCTTTCCAGGAGCTAGGGCTTCAAGGCACAAGGCTCCTGGTTCCTTCTTCTCTCAACCACCCCTATTCACTTTCACTCTCACTCCTTGTGCTGCCATTGTTTCTGCTGCTGCTGCTTTTCCTTCCTCTTCTTCTCCTTCTTCACTTCTTCTTTTCCAGCAGCAGCAGCAGCAGCAGCAGCAGCCAGTCTCCATTACTTTCTAAACTGAGGGCAGGTCTCACTGTGTGAAGGAAACTGAGGAGCTTCTTTCTTTTTCTAGAAGAATCCCTCATCGGGTCAGGCTTCTCAGATTCTGCTGATTTTTCCTCTTCCTTCTCCTCTTCCTCATCAGGCATCAGAGAATATTTAGTTCCTCATGGTTACATAAAACGATCCTTTGCAAAGTAGTCTTTATAGCCACATTGCTTGCAAGTGGTGTGCAGGGCAGCCTTGAGGGTGATCTGCCGAGTGTAATCATGGAAGGACTGCCTCCGCCTCTCTTCTTACTCAGTGATAACGTTGTTGGTGTCAAGGCCTTTCTCAGTGCTTTGGTTGACAACTTTCAGGGAGCAGGATACATTTATCCTATCATTTTTTACCTGTCACCAATAAGCTTCCCCACAACATTTTTTTTCTCTGACTTCTGCTATCTCAGAGGGCTCATCCATGAAACAGGATGACATGTGAGTTTGAAGGACCAGACCTTGCTTCCGACAGCCTGGGATGTTGACAGAAGTTTCATAGTCTGTCATAATAACAACCTCTGGCTGGAGAACAGTGTAGACAGCAGGCAAGTCCTCCACGGTCTTGGGTCTTCCTGAATTAATCTTTAATGTTCTATGGCTCCTCCATTTCTCTTCTGCTAAGGGTACTTCAAGTGTCTCTGTGTTAGCTCTTGGTCTCCTGGCCACACATTGTGTGAAACACCAAGACCCAGGCCTTATTTGGCACTTCTATTTGGCAATTTGGCAAGACTCAATAAATGTTTGTTATACAGGCAGATGAACAAAACTTTCTAAATAGCACTTGTAGCACTGCAGTTTGTTGTTGTTCGCAAGAATTCTCTAAGTAACTAGCTTTATAGAATATGGCTGTATTGGCATAGTTCATTTTTCTTGGCACTATTGGAAGTAGCTGAGACATTAGACAGGAATTATTGCCAGAGTTATATTAAATACATTTAAGTAAAGTAAAACAACATCAATTCATCTGTTCTTTATGAAATTGGCAAGCCCATTTTCTCTGTGGTGCCAAATTTTGGATATATATGTATTTTGTATCTGAAAAGTAGTTACACGCCTAAGGATGTGGGGGATCTTCCTGTTCAGATTTTTGTGATGTTTTGGCTCCCTAAAGTTCTCATGCGATAAATGGAATTGTTCTTCTGGGATCCATCTTGTAACCACTATATACTTGCTGTTTGGCTGCTTGTGTGATGCTAGGATGCGTTTATGACCATCACAAACCCTCACTGATTTTGCTTGAGAAGAAGCGAACTACTTTTCCTTTCTGCTGGAGTCATCACCTTTTCTCTCCACTACTGGAGTCTACTTTCATCTCTCCCCTTTCTTAACTCCTGTCTGAGTTCATTTTTCAAATGACTCCAAGGGAAATCTCATATTTAGTAGCTCTCCGAGGGCAGAACCAATAGTTCTCAGTACCAGTCTCTTATAATATCCTAAGAACAGAATGAGAAGTGTGGGAGTTTTCTGACATGGAGCATGGAGGACTGAAGGAATCTCCAATAAGCTAATGCTTGCCTCCTATTTGCTTGATTTTTCAAATGCGGATCCTTTGGTGTATGCATTTCTTCTAAGAGGCATGGCATATATTCTAATATACCGAGGAACTTTGTAGAGCAAATATAGACTCATGCACTCTTTTGGACAAAGTGGAAACAAAATTGTAAATGTACTATAAAAAAATATATATATATGCATTTATATATATATATATTTAAAAACGTATTTCCTACCTACGATTATATAAAAAACAAGGAAATTGCCTTTCACAATGACATTGGGTGGATGTACATAGTGGTATATTTAAAATAAAAAATGTCAGTTAGATAAACAAAATGCCATAATTATCAAAATGACATCGAGTCTGGAAATTAAAAAGTAAAAAGAAAAAAAAAAGTATTATATCCTAACAAGGAAAAACTGTGGTGTGATGAGCAATATACTATACTAATGTTAGAATATAGTTTCTAAGAAAAAAAAACCAAACAAGATTCTGAGTATATATTTGACTCTATGAAACTCAGGTTTGTAATCTATAAAATAGAATGAATATTTAATGATAATAATTATTATTAATATTTAATGAGTATTTACTCTGCCTTTATCACAGAGTAATTGGAAGGATAATTAACATAATAAAAGTGAAAATGCTTTAATACTACCAAAGTGCTACAGATGTAGGCTTTATTTAATATAGTTAATAAAAACACATGCAGACAATATTATCACTGGAAAAAGCCAGAAATCAAGAAGTTTCAATTTGTTAGTTGTGGGGAAAAGTATATGCTACATGAGGGTAAAGTTCTACATGTTAAAAGCTTAGCTTTTTGTGTTTATTTAACAAAATATTACAATAGTGTTTTTGTCTAGAAGAATATCTGAAATTCAATTATGACCCAACAAACAGCTGCAGAAGATGCTTCTATATGGTTAAAAAGTTAAAAGTACAACAGAATATTATTAGAAAAAAATCAAATGGTAACAGAAAGATAATAATGAGCAGTTCCTATCCTACTCCCTTTCCTAGAAGCAAAGTTCTAATTCAGCTGTTTCTTTTGATATTTTTCCAAATTATATGTTTCTTTCTTTTTTTTTTTTAAGATTTTATTTACTTATTTGAGAGACAGGGTGCTTGAGAGCATGAGCAAGGGCGGTGGCGGGGGGAAGAGGGAGAAGCAGACTCCCCGCTGAGCAGGGAGACCTGTGGCTGTCCTGGGATCAAGATCTGAGCCTGAGCCTAAGGCAGATGCTTAACCAACTCAGCCACCCAGGCGCCCTTAAGGGAGTTTCTAAGAATTATATGTTTCTAAGAATATTTTTGGGTTGGTGACTTTTAGATTCTACCATTTGACTTTCTATAATAAAAATGAAGATTTAGCTTTTTAAAGCTCCCCAATACTCCTCCATTTCTCTCAACTTTATCCTATCAAACTGAAATTAAATCAAGGATCATTGCTTTCATCAATGTTTATGCAAATACAGTTCCACTAGAGTAAAATAATGCACAATGTGGCAAACCCTCACTTGTGAGGTTTTTGTATTGTACAATAATTGTCCTACTTCTCACATGCCCACTTTGCTGTCTCAATATTTTTAATTTATACCTTTCCCTTTGTAGCTCTCCACTCATTCCCCGTAATCTAGATTGTTTCCAGGAATTCCAGCAGTTACCTCACATTGAGGTCTCTCCTCATTGTCTTCCTGATTTGATCCTATATTTTCTGAATCCTATCTTTCTCTTTCTTGATTTACTCATGAATTTGCTGAAAAATGTTTTTCAGGACTTTTCAAGAAAGTTTCATGGGAGATAAATGTGTGGAAATTTGGCACATACGAAAATGCCTGATGTTCTTGTATCCTCCCATGTGATGAGGGTTTGGCTTGGTGGAGTTTTAGTTTGAAAAGCATTTTTCCCTCAGAATTTTAGAGTACTTGTTCCACTATCATTTAATACTTAGTGCTGCTTGTGAGAAATATCAGTCTTGCTCTTTTGTCTATGACTTATTTCTTTTAAATTTCTGGAGACTTTAGAATTTTCTATTTCTTATACTAAAATTTTATAATGTATACTCTGGTTATGGATCTGTTTTTATTTTATTTTTTGCTGAGTAGTGGATGATTTTTTTCAATTAGAAAGGTATGTTCTTTATTTCAGGGAAATTCTCTTGATTTTTTTTCTTTAATACTCTTTTCCTTGGAATTTTCTTTATTCTTTATAAAACTATAATTTGTTGAATATTAAATTTTCTATATAATATCTCTAAATTTCTTAACTTTTGCCCATAGTTTTCTTTGTTCTTTCTCTTTCTCTCTCTCTCCTCTTCTCTCTCTGCACACTCTATTTCCTTGATATTGTCTTTCAAAGTTTCTATTACAATTTTTTCAGCAATTACATTTTATGAAATAAAGAGTTATTTCTTGTTTTCTGATATTTTTCATTTCCAAAGTATGGTGGGCAGATTTCTAAGATGGTCTCCAAAATTCTGGGCTTCTCATGTACACACTTTAAATAATTAACTCCTCTTGGGTGTGGGAGGAAACTATGAGTGTGATGGTATATTGTTTTCTTGACCATATTACTTTACATGAAAGAAAGCATTTTGCTCAATTAATTAAGTTATTGATCAGTAGACTCTGACTTAATTAAAAGGAAGATTGTAGTAGGTAGGCTTGAGGTAATCAGTTTGAGTCCATCAAAGGGAGCCCATTGGTCAGTGATAGAAGTCAGAGATCTGTATTCCTGCTGGTTTAGTAGCATTCAGGTTAAAAATGGGTAATGGGGGGGCACCTGGGTGGCTCAGTGAGTTAAGCCTCTGCCTTCGGCTCATGTCAAGATCTCCGGGTCCTGGGATTGAGCCCCGCATTGGGGCTTTCTGCTCAGCAGGGAGCCTGCTTCCCCCTCTCTCCCTCGCCTGCTGTTCTGCCTACTTGTGATCTCTCTCTGTCAAATAAATAAACAAAATCTAAAAAAAAAAAAATGGGTTATGGGGACCATCTGAGAAGGAACTATCGGGTGCGCTCTAGGAAATGAGAAAGAGCTAGCTTCTCTCTTTTGCTGGTCTATGGCTAGCAAAAAAATCAAGCATCTCACAGTCCTATAATCACAAGGAAATGAATTCTTTCACCAGCCAGTTGGCTTGGAAGAGGAGTCTGAACTTCAAATAAGACCGCAGACCTGGCCAACTCCTGACCGCAGCCTTGCAAGACCCTGAGCAGAGCCACTGTAAGGTAATAAATTTGTGTTGTTTTAAGCCACAGGTTCGTGGTAATTTACCACACAGCAACAGAAAACTAATACACAAAGCAACTTGTTCTTGTTTTGTGGATGGATTATTTTTCTCACCCATCTTCCCTCCATTAGTTCATTTGTTCCTTTATTATTTTAGGCTCTTTTTCAGTTAAAAGCTCTCGTCAAATAGTGGTTATTTTTAGTCTTCCTTATGTTTAAATGTGAGACATTAGGAAGGGAATCAGGCACCTGAGTGAAGCCTTGTGACAAACAAGATTTCCATTTAGGTAGATACAACCAGAGATATGGAGAAGTTTCCTCTGTTCCTATAGAATTTCTCTGCAGAGAAATGTATGAAACTCTGGCTAAGTGTGTAGGGCCTGCCTGGCTATCAGAATTCCCCTGTGAGATGGGCAAGGAAGTCTGAGTGTTGACAAACTTAGAAGCTAATCAGTTAAGTCCTATTTTCAGTCCTGAGCCAATTTCTACTATGACCATAAGCACTTTACATATTTGAGGAAATGCCTCAGATTCATCTTGCCTAGAGGGTAAATGTTTGGTTGCCAGTGTGTATCTGTGTGTGGCCACTTTAAGTATTGACCTGAAACAAATCTCCTTTGCCACGTGAGGCCTCAAAGCTGCCATCCATCGTGCATTTGGCTGACTGCCGAGACCTCCTCACGTCTGAGCCATAAATCAGTTCTATTCAACTTTGTATCCCCTTATACACACACTTTAGATGATAGGATTGATAAAAATGATCCATTTTTTAAAAATGGAAATTAACAGAAAATGTACTGCTAAATGCAGTTCACTGTGCTGTGGAACTTTACTAAGATTATTTTTATGCGCGTAGAGGTTTACATTGTGAAAGCAATTGAACTGAGGGAGGAGAGAAAAACTGATTTTTTGTTTTATTTTATTTATTTATTTACTTTTCTTCTTCTTTTTTTTTAAGATTTTTTTTTATCTATTTGAGAGAGAGAGAGAGGACAAGTAGGGGAGAGGGAGAAGCAGCCTCCCCACTGAGCAGGGAGCCTAATGTGGCTTGATCCCCACATCCTGGAATCAGGACCTGAGCCCAAGGCAGACATTTAACTGACTGAGCCACCCAAGCACCCCCTGATTTTTTAAATATGGTTTGGAATATGTATTTGATAAATATGAATTATTCTATACATTTGTGGTTTTGAGGGTAGCTGCAAAAATAATAATGACTGTGGGGAGCCTGGGTGGCTCAGTGGGTTAAGCCTCTACCTTTGGCTCGGGTCATGGTCTCAGGGTCCTGGGATAGAGCCCCACATTGGGCTCTCTACTTGTCGGGGAGCCTGCTTCCCCCTTTCTTTCTGCCTGCCTCTCTGCCTACTTGTGATCTCTGTCAAATAAATAAATAAAATCTTTAAAAAACAATTAATAATAATGACTGATATCTGAGGGATTCAGTTGTCACAACTCCTCTCCCCTTCAGCTGTTGTCTGGCTAAGGGCAGCTGAGTATTTAACTGGGGGCCCCTTCACCAAGGGTGACCAAAGTTTGTTGCCAACTATTTCACTCCTTCCATTGTTTACCACTCCCTTCTGCTCAAATGGCAGTTTTCTTTTCTCTCTCTCTCTCTTTTAAGGTTTTATTTATTTATTTGACAGAGAGAGAGATCACAAGTAGGCAGAGAGGCAGGCAGAGAGAGAGGAGGAAGCAGGCTCCCCGCTGAGCAGAGAGCCCGACGCGGGGCTCTATCTCAGTACCCTGGGATCATCACCTGAGCCAAAGACAGAGGCTTTAATCCACTAAGCCACCCAGGCACCCCAAATGGCACTTTTCTTGATGAAACAGAAGTGAGGCTGCTAAGGCTGCTCTGTTTATGGACAGTCTCTCATTGATTCACATAAAAATCTCCACATACGCAGCTGATTAATCAGTGCCCAGGTAAGGAATTGCTTAACTGTTAAGGAAATGTTAGCTACTGTCTCTGCCTTCTAGGTGAGGTAGAGGAAGAATAAAAAAAAAAAATTTAAAGTCATAAAAGTGTTCTAATAACTTAGAAAAAAACCCTTTGGCTCTACATGAAGAAATCATAAAATAAATTCATAGGAACTGTGTTAAGGAAGATGTAAATATCAGAAGTGTGAAAAACTCTTCGTGCTCCAGCACCAAGTCCTAATGAAATCTACAGGGATACAGGCATATGTATATAAGCATTTAGAGATTAAGCTATTACTATAGTGATATAAGTGAATTGGTAGATTTGTATAAATTTTAGATTTATTAGATTTATTAGATTAGATTAGATTTATTAGATTTGTATAAATGAGATTTTAAATGAGATTTTAAAATGGATTTTAAAATGGATTTTAAAATGGATTTTAAAATGGAAAGATTACATGGAAAAGGGCGAGATTTGAGCAGAGATTAATAATGTGCAATGAGTTACAAATATAGTGTGTATTATTGTCATATTCCTTGTGTGTGAAGATAAGATCTATGTCTTCATAACAGCAAACAAAGAGGATTTCGGTTTATATTCAGGAATTCTATAAGATTAAGAAAAACTGACAATAATTGTTTCTAGATTAACATGTAACTCAGTCTTATTTCCAAAGAGCTTTTAGACTTTGAGGAACTATTCATCTAGTATACATTTGAATTGCTCACTTATTTCAACTATGTTTCTGGATTTTTGAAAATATGATATAACATTCACATTATTATTGCTTTTTTGGAGTGAGGGAGAAAGTAGTTATTATTATTAATATTAGTAATAACAAAAGTTGTGATTGCAGAAGACAAGATCAGAAAGGTTAGCAAAAGTAAGAATCATAAAAAAAGTAAGAATCACATTTTATTTATTCATTTGGCTTATTAAAAAATACCTATCATAAGAGCTTATAGACAGATATATAATATAAACCTGTAATTACAGGTTAAAATATACATATAATAAGGACACAGTAAATATGAAAAAAAGAAAAAAATACAAAAATATACTAAATGCACAAACCAGACTAAGTACTAGAAAAAACAGATTAGGTGGTAATTGGTGTATAAATTCTAAAACATATTACTTGAGTGTCCACCCTTCCTCAGGAAGAGGATTCTAAGCTTGTTATCCCACTTATAGGCAATTTTGTATTTTTCTCTTTGAAATATGCTCAGGGGTATATTGGTGGGTTATTTTGAGCATATATTATAAATAAATAGGATAGAATAATATCATCTTTTTATGTGCTGATAACCAATTACTAAACACCATGCAAAACAGAAGACCTAGTAATAAATTGGTTAGTGAAAAGATGAAAAATCTATTCTGTGAGGTAAACTATTTACCTAGGTTGAGTGAATGATCCCTTCCATGCAGCTTTAAGTATGTTTATTCTTTTCCAGTACCCCGAAGAGCAATATTCAGGCTCCCCCGACAAGAGCAAATTAAATTCATAGGGGATGACACTATCTTTCAGAGCTTCATCATTTTATTTGTCACATTAAGACTCCTCAAATACTTAGGCAACTTTGTCAGTGGCTTGGCCAACCTTAAATTAATGATGGCAACAGATTATTTCATGTTTTGCCTTCATCTTCTTTTTCTCTAACCCCTTACTAAAACTGATTCTCTAAAGAGCTGGGCACCTCAAACAGATTTACAGCTGACACTAAAAAAAATTTAAATCCTTTATGGGGTCAAATGTGCTTACATCTAACTTTTTGCTTTTCCCTCAATTTATAAATGCCCTCATACAGAACATAGAACTAGACCATATGGAATCATGGAAGATGAATATAATAAAATTCCTTTTACATGGACATTTTCTTTTGTGGATAATAGTTCTATTTTGAAAAATCTGTAATATCTCTTGAAAAAAAAATTTAAATAGTTGCTTGCTTATCAACCATTAAGGATGTGGAATTCATGTAACATGAATAGCTTTTAAAGCCCTAGTCTCAGGAAATCAAGGATTCTATGTCTGTGTATCTCCCATTAGGGAGCTCCACATCAGCAACCTTTTTTTTTTTTTTTTTTTTGCATAGAAAAAAAAACTGTTGCATTAATAACCTGGTAGATTGTAATGTATATGAATTGTGACTTGTTAGAAATTAATTTGTATACATATTGCTGGTTAACTAGCCTTTAGTTTTATCTTAAAATATTTACTATATTTGAAGCTAATAGAACTATTTACTTAATATAGTTAGTGTTTTATAAAGTATCCTAGAATTCAGACTTTTTACAAAATCAGACTTGGCAAAAATTCCATTATTCTGAATTAACAAGTTTTTTAATTGATCTTTCCCATTTACTGATTCTACAACATATATTGGGCTCTTTTTATTCATCAAATCCTGTTGGATATATGCCGAGTGAATCTCAGTCCTTTCCCTCAGACGAATTCTTGTCTGGTTTGGGAGATACAGGTAGATAAACGATGTGAAAATTGCATGGCAAATCCAGTGGTGCACATAGGCTGGAAGTTCAGGAATATATCTACAGAGGGAGCAACTTCTTTGTTGAAATTTAAGGACTGACTGATTTTCTGGGTATACAGTGGTTAGAAGGACACTGCATGCAAAGAAGTCATATGCAAAGGAATCAGGGAATCAAAATAGAAATCTGAAGAAACTTACATGAAATGATAAAAATCACTGATAAAGTGATATAGAAATAATACTGCTTAATGCCTAGTTAACCTAGAATGTAAGGTTTGAGTAGATGGAATTGAGACCAGAGTTTGGTAGGATTAATGATGAAGGTTTCTAAAGGTAACCTTTCCAACAGACCAAAAGGATATAAAAACTTCACGTGAGTTTGAAATGTTTTATAATTTAAATGAAAATTCAAAATAGCCACAGAAAGAAACTAGAATGTTTCAGGTATATAAAGTATCAGTCCAGGAAGTGAGAAAAAAAAGTCTATTTTTAAGCCAAAACAGTTAATTGAAGTGAAATGACTTACATTGGGGTGCACATACCCCTTCAAGTCTGTATTTTTGTATCCTTTGGGTAAATACCTATTAGTGCAATTGCTGGATTAGAGAGTAGTTCTATTTTTAACTTTTTGGGAGACTCCTTACTGTTTTCCAAAGTGACTGCACCAGTTTGCATTCGCACCAATAGGGCAAAAGGGTTCCCCTTTCTCTGCATCCTCGCCACCATCTGTCATTTCCTGAGTTGTTAATTTTAGCCATTCTGACAGGTGTGAGGTGGTATCTCATTGTGATTTTCATTTGTATTTCCTGATGATGATTAATGTTGAGCAACTTTTCATGTGTCTGTTGGTCATCTGGATGTCTTTGGAAAAATGTTTATTCATGTCTCTGCCCATTTCTTATCTGGATTATTTGTTTTTTGGGTGTTGTGTTTGATAAGCTCTTTATAGATTTTGGATACTAACCCTTTATCAGATATGTCATTTGCAAATACCTTCTCCCATTCTGTTAGTTGTCTTTCGGTTTTGTCAACTGTTCGCTTTGCTGTGCAGAAGCTTTCTATCTTGTTCAAGTCCTAATAGTTCATTTTTGATTTTGTTTCCCCTACCTCAGGAAACATATCTAAAATATATATAAAATACAAAACAAATATTGCTGTAGTTGATGTCAAAGTGGTTGCCACCTGTGTCTTCCTCTAGGATTTTGATGGCTTCCTATGTTGTATTTAGGTCTTTCATCAATTTTGAATTAATTTTTGTGTATGGTGTAAGAAAATGGTCCAGTTTCATTTTTCTGCATGTTGCTGTCTTGTTTTCCCAACATCATTTGGAGTTTTTCTCTTCTTTTCTTTTTTTTTTTTTAAGATTTTAAGTTATTTATTTGACAGAGAGATAGAGAGAGAGCACAAGTAGGCAGAGTGGCAGGCAGAGGGAGAAGGAGAATCAGGCTCTCCACTGAGTAGCGAGCCTGATGCAGGGCTCGATCCCAGGACCCTGGGATCATGACCTGAGCTGAAGGCAGTCACTTAACCAACTGAGTCACCCAGGCACCCTGAGTTTTCCCAACATAATTTGTTGAAGAGATTGTCCTTTTTTCCATCCTTGAGGATTCAGAGCTTCAGTGGACCATGAGTGCTCCCCCTGAATAACTCACTGAACTGTCTTTACCAGTTTCTACACTGGCCTGACTGGGCATAAGTCAAAAAGGAAAGGGTCATATTGATTCTGTTCTTCTGGAGCTCTGTGATAGCATTTAATAACACCACAATGGGATGTCTTCCACATACAGGATTATGGTATTTCTTCAAGTAATTGCTAAAAGATACAGGATCTGGTTGTTCTATCATACTCACATCCATTTTATCTAGATGTTCAATGGATCTATAAATCTCCCCTGGGATTCATCATAGTGACTATAATGGAAACTTAGACCCCAATGACCGAAATCAGAAGAAACCACAAAGAGATTACTAGGATTCCCTAGATATTTACTGAAGAGCTTTTTGAATTCCTGTTCCTTCCTACTCTTTGTTGCTTTTGATCTTTCTTTCCCACTCAAAGAGTCACTTTAATATTTCCTACAGGGCTGGCTTTTGTTTGTCTGGAAAAAAACTACCTTTCTTTCTGTTCTGAATGACAGCCTTGTTGGATAAAGTATTCTTGGCTGCGTATTTTTCCCATTCAGCACATTGAATATTTCCTGCCACTGTCTTCTGGCCTGTCAAATTTTTATAGACAGATCTGCTGTGATCGTTGATATGTCTTCCTTGTAGGTTAAGGACTCCTTTCCCTGCTGCTTTCAGAATTCTTTCCTTGTCTGTGTATTTTGTGAATTTGTCTATGACATATCTTGGACTGCCAGCTTTTGTTGAATTTAATGAGAGCTCTCTGGACTTCTTGGGTTTCAATGTCTGTTTCCATCCCCAGATTAGGGTAGTTTTCTGCTATAATTTCCTCAAATACACCTTCTGCTCCTTTTTCTTTCTCTTCCTCTTCTGGGATTTCTGATACAAATGTTATTACATTTTAAAAGGAGTCACTGAATTCCCTAAGTCTACATTTGTGATCCAATACTTTTCTTTCCCTCCTTCTTTTTTAGTTTCATTATTTTCCTTAATTTTATCTTCTATATCACTGATTCATTCCTCTGCTTCATCCATTCTTGTTGTTATTACATCCAATTTGGTTTTACCACTCAATTATAGCATTATTTTCAGCCAGACTAGTTTTTAGTACTTTTATCTCTGCAGTAAGGGGTTCTCTAGTGTCTCCTATGCTTTTCTCAAGCTCAGCTAGTATCCTTATGATTATTGTTTTAAATCCTGGTTCAGACACCTTTCTTGTATCTGTATTGATTAAATATCTGGCTGTGATTTCTTCCTGTTCTCTTTTTGGGGTGAATTCCTCTGTCTTGTCATTTTATCTGAGTCACTTTTTTGTTAGGAACGCCTGTTGCATTTCTGCTCCTGTATAATAGCTATAGTAGGAAGAGGTCCAAAAAAAGAAAAAAAGAAAAGAAGCTAAATCCTATTTCCCCTCGAGGTGGAGCTTTGATTGTAGCACTCTATGATCAGTAGACTTGGTACGTGGGAGGGTTTGTGCTGGCCTTCTGGGGGTGGGGCCTGCTGCACAGATTCTCAGGCTGACTTGCCCTATTGGAGATGAACTTGCAGGGTGCAGCAGAGTGGGACTTGGTGTAGTGGCTACGGCCTCCACCGGGTGGTGCTGTTTTGCTCACCGAGACTGGTCAGTGATGATTTGGGGGGGGGGGCGGATAGCATCAGCCAGCTCTCCTGTCTCCGGATGGAGAGCTTGTACTGCCACTCTTCAGGAAGCCCTCACAGAAGAACAACCCTTGCTGTGTCCCTGGCTTCTGCTAGATCTCTGTCTCCACCCTACCTGCATCTGAACTGTTCATCTGCCAGGTGGCACAGTACTCCCATGTTTTATTGCAGCCCTGTGGCTGGGTTTTAAAACTCTAAATTTTAGAGATCCCCACAGTGAAGACCCATGCTGATCTTCTGGGGGAGGGCCTTGCTGAACTTTTGCCATTTGTCAGTTTGTCCTGGAAACTGGATGCACCACCATGCAGCAGTTTCGATTTCATGGTAAAGTACAGCTAAAACCTGGCACCAAGCAAGGTTTGCTGCCCTCAGTCAGTGTTTCTGTTCCTATGCTAGTGAATGGGACAGCTCAGTGGCACCTGCTGGGTTCCTATAGCCTTTTCTTAATTTCAATGTAAAGTGCATCACCCAATCAAGATAGGATTAAAGCATATACTGACATAAAACTAATTTTTTGGTTTGGAATTTTTTTTTTTTTAGTTTAATATTCTGACATTTTTATATGTGGCACTTTGTGATGTTAAAGAAGTGGTCTTGCAATCTTATATATTTTATTGTAGTGATATTTAAATCTCTGTGACTAGAAGCCCTAGTGTTCAAATCTCAGCTCTACTATGTGATCTTGGGCAAATTACTTAACCTCTCTCTGCTTCAGGTTTTTCATCTGTAAAATGGGAGTAATTCAATAATACTTGCCTCACAGGATTGTTGTGAGTGGGAAAAGTCAGTAAATTTAAGGTGTATGGAACATTTCCTGACACATAGTAAAAACAGAATGTTTTGTTTTCAAGAATTTACCTAAACTATTAGAGTTTTTATTTCATCATCTGAAAGAGTAGATTATATGTCACAGAACTATTAAAAGAATCAAATTGAAAATCTGAGAGTAAATAATCAGTAACATGAAAAGCAAGGGGTTATATTCTCCTTATTCTGTAGCTACTTTCAAATACTAATGCATTAGTAAACAAAAAATGGTACTAAACATTGTCATGGTAAGCAGGTATGTCCAAACTCATTGCTCTTTTTGTCCTACTGATGCACTGTTTTCTTAAAGATAGTCTAGAAATTTCCTTTTATGGATATATCTGAGAGTAGTTGCCCAAACCAATTTCTAAATAAAAGAAGTTTCCTTTCCCTTTGTATTAATCTTCTAAGAAAAGACCAGAAAAAAGACTATTGTGTATAGAGAAGCCTGATAACTTTATTTAGGCATTTTTATAAGCTTTAATTTTTACTTTGCAATGTGGCATGCATAAGAACATGTACTTTAGAGTAAAGGTTTTCTTTGTGTTAAATTCCCGAATTCCTGACTACTACTTGCTGTGTAGTGATGGGCAAGTTGCCTGTGTTTTGGTTTCTACATTAGTAAAAAAGAAGGATATTAAGAGTACCTTAACCTGTTGAATTGCTGTTCTGAAAGACTTACTACATATAAAAGATTTATAACTACACATGGTACATGCTAAGACCTTGATAAATATTAGTTATTGTGATAATTATTATTGTTCTTTGTGTTTCATTGTAGAGTAGCAACAGAGTAAAGTGAAGTTTAACTTTATTAAAATATTTTATTTATTTTTTGGTGGGGAGAGAGAGCACAAACAGGAGGAGGGGCAGAGGGAAGGGAAGAGAGAGAGAGTCCCAAGCAGACTTTGTGCTGAGAGCAGAGGCTGGCACAGGGACCAATACCATGAACCTCAGAGCATGACCTGAGCCAAAATCAGGAGTCAGATGCTCAAGTGAAAGCCACCCAGGCACATTGAAGTTTGCATAATTTTATGTTGTCTATGAAACATTACAAAACAAAACAAATCTAAACCAAATAAAACGATGACAGCAAAAACGGTGGAGAAAAGACCTCTGAATATTCTCCCCTCCATAAAATGAGAACAATGCCAGTAATTGTTACAATTTTTTTACAGAACTCTAGAAATTAACCAAAGGCTTGACAGAGTCTGTAAAAATAGCTGAATTGCAATAAAAAGAGTAATTATTATGGCATTTTAACTTTCCACATTCCAATACCCTTCTGCCAAGATCTATAGTAACCTTAAAAACAACAGCCCATAATCAGGGTGAAAACCAGCAGCCTGGCAGCATTTGAAAGTGCACAGTAGGGTTGGAGCTCCTCCAAAGACCCATTTCCAGAAAATTATCATTATTTTACCTGTCAGATGTTTCTTGCTGACAAGGCTGTTTTTACTCAATCTGACTAGGAGCTTACCTAGTGAGAATAACCTTTTCCCTGGGGCATCTGTCAAAAACAATTAGAGGCAATTGTTAAATGTTTTGACTGCCCAAGATTATGGTTAACAGTTGGAACAAACAATAGGCTAACTAGATAACTTTAAAAAAATCTGGAAAATCAGATGCCCATAGCAGGCTTTGAAAAGACCTGACATACTCCTGGGGATCTGGGAGGTTATCTGCATGCTTAGGGCTATTCATATACCAAGGGATGTATTCATGCTAACAGAAAACCTGAGAAGGACCCAAACACTTGTCTTCATTTGTTTGGACTGCTATAATAAAAATACCATAAAGTGAATGGCTTATAAACAACAAACATTTATTTCTCTTCTAGAAGCTGGGAAGTTCAAGATCATGGCACCTACAGATTCAGTGTCTGATGAAGGCCCACTTCCTCATAGATGGCACCATCTCAGTGTGTCCTCACATAATGGAAAGGGTAAAGGATCTCTCTCAGAAAAAGAAGTGTTATAGAAATGCTAATTCCATTCATGAGGGCTCTGCAGGTGTGATCCAATCATCTCCCAAAGACCCAAGTCCTAATAATATTACTTTGGAGGTTGTGATTTCAAAGTCTGAATTTTAGAGGGGTTATACCAATATTCAGACCACAGCAGTCCTCATTTCTGATTCACCCTGAGGCTCTGTGTATGCTGAAAGCAAAGGCTAAGATAGGGTTGGTTGTAAACCACCTAGCTGAGTGTTGAGGACAACCTCAAATACACTCATAGCCCCTCAGCAGAGATTGTAAGAGTTATTGGTTCCATGCATTTAAGGAAATCTCTGACCAATCACTAGTTAACCACCAAGAACTGAGCACAAAATTTAGTGACATGACAAAGAATTCAGACTTTATAGAATTAGTGCAAAAAGGTCAATACCGGCAGCAACAACAAACAGCAACGTCAACAAACCCTGGGCACAGGGAATAATTTAATTTCTAAGTTGTTGCATTATATTATTTCAAGTGTCTGAATTTCAACAAAAAGTTATGAGATATACAAAGAAATATGAGAGTGTAGACCATACATAAGACTGTCCCTGTGGAAGCCCAGATGCTGACACTTTATTTGTTGACACAAATACTTTAAATCAGCTATTTAAAAAAATACTCAAATAACTAAAAGAAAGAATGTCTAAAGAATTAAAGGAAAGTTTGAGAATGCTGTCTCACTAAGTTGAAAATATAAATAAAAAGATAGAAATTAACTGAACAAATAGACTATAGTTGAAAAGTACAATAACTGAAATAAAAAATTCACTAGAGAGGCTTGACAGCAGATTTGAATGGGCAGAAGAAATAATCAGTAAACTTGAAGGTAAATCAATTCTCATTGTCCAGTTTTAGAAACAGAAAGACAAAAGAATAAAGTAAAATAAACAGATTCTCAATATCAGTGGAATACTACCAAACATATCAATATATGCATAATGATATTTCCAGAGTTATGAAGAGAGAAAGGTAAAGTAAGAATATTTGTAGAAATTATGGCTAAACACTTCTCAAATTTGATGAAGAAGTTTATTGACATGTCTAAGAAGCTCAATGAACTCCAAGTAGGAAAACTCAAAGACAAATTATCAAACTGTCAATGACCAAAGACAAAGAGAAAATATTGAGCACAGAAAGAGAGAAACATCTCAGTAGGTACAAGGGATTCCTAATAAGATTAACAGCCAGTTCCCCATCAGAAGAAATGAAAACAAGATGGCAGTATGAGGATACATTCAAAGTGCTGGAAAAGAAAGACGGTTAACCAAAACTATCTTTCAAAACTATCTCTAGCAAAACTATCCTTCAGAAATGAAGGGGAAATTAAGACATTTATAGATAAGCAAAACTGAGAGCATTCATTACTATCAGACTTCCCCTGTAAGAAATCACAGAGAGTTTCCTTCAATACCAAATGAAAAAACATTAGAGAGTAACTCAAGTCCAAAAGATGAAATAAAGAGTACTGGTAATAGTAGCTACCTAAGTAAGTTAAAAAAAAAAAGTTCAAATGTATTTTTGCTTTTTAAATTTTCTTTTATAATTTATTTA
Organism: Martes martes; assembly: GCF_963455335.1. NCBI lineage: Eukaryota > Metazoa > Chordata > Mammalia > Carnivora > Mustelidae > Martes > Martes martes. The sequence goes on from NC_137893.1 coordinate 51,077,063, forward strand.
TTAAATTTTGTTTGAATACAGTGGACACACAATGTTACATTAGTTTCAAAGGTACAACATGTGATTCGACCACTCAGTATATTATCCTATGCTCATTTACAAGTGTAGCTACCATCATACAGTGTTATTGCAGTATCATTGACTATATTCCCTATGCTGTGCCTTTTATTCCCAAGACATTCATTCTATAACTGGATGCCTATATCTCCCATGTCTTTCACCCATTTTTCCATTTCTCACCCCCTTCTCCTCTGGCAACTATCAGTTTGTTCTCTTTTATAACCAATTTAAAATTATTTATTTAATTTAAAATTAAATAATTTAAAATTATTGCATAAAGCAATAATTATAAATCTGTTGATAATCGTATACAGCATAGAAACATGCAATTTGTATGACAATAAAAGCACAAAGGAGGGGAGGGAATGGACTGCATGGGAGCAAAGTTTTTATACACTATTGTATTTAAATTAGTATTAATCTGAACTCGATTTTTAAAAAACATTTTATTTATTTATTTGATAGAGAGATAGAGAGCTTAAGTAGGAAGAGCGTCAGACAGTGGGAGAGGAAGAAGCAGGCTCTCCACTAAGCAGGGAGCCCGATGTGGGGCTCGATCCCAGGACCTTGGGATCATGACCTGAGCCAAAGGCAGCTGCTTAATCGACTGAGCCACTCAGGTGCCCCTGAACTAGATTTTTTAAAGTTAAAATATTAATCATAATACTCAGCCCAACCACTAAGAAAATAACCAAAAATATATAGTTAAAGAAACAACAAGGGAATTATACACTAGAAAATGCCTATTTAACACAAAGAATGTAGTACTAGAAAAACAGGAATAAACAAGATATAAGACATACAGAAATAAGTAGCAAAATCACAGATATAAATCCTAATGTATTAGCAATTACAATGTGTAAATACTCCACATGATCTAACTCTATTCTGTGTACAAGAGACACATTTAGACTAAGACACAAATATATTAAAAGTAAAAGTATAGAAAAAGGCATACCTTGCAATCAGTAACCAAAAGAGAATGAGAGTAGCTCTATTAATAGCAAAGTAGACTTTAAGACAAAAATTGTTACTAGGAAGGACATTTTGTAATAATGAAAGGGTCAAGCCCTCAAGAAGATATAACTATAAACATATATGTGAATATCAGTGCCCAAATTATATGAAACAAAACTGACAGAATTGAAAGTGGAAATAGACTGTTCAACAATAATAGCTGAAGACTTCAAAACTCACTTTCAGTATTTGATAAAGCAGTTAAAAGACTGGTAAAGAAACAGAAGACTTGAACAATATTATATACCAGCTAGACCTAACGGATACTTATAGAACACTCTGTAACAACAGAAGAATACATCTTTTTCTCAAGTGCACATGAAACATTTTCAGGATAGACCCTATCCCTGTGTATGTAAGTGATACAGAGTATATTCTCTGATCACATGGAATAAAATTAGAAGCCAATAACAGAAGAAATTTGGTAAATTCACAAATAAACGAAAATTCATGTATAACCAGTGGATCAAAGAAATTATAAGAGAAATTAGAAAATTCCTTGAGATAAGTGACATTGTAAACACAATATACTGAAACTTAATGAAACTTAATGAAATGAAATACAATATACTGAAACTTAATGAAATAAAGTAGTGCTTACAGGGAAATTTGTAGCTATGATGCTTAAATCAAAAAGGAAGAAAGGGGCATCTGGGTGGCTCAGCTGGTTAGACCTCTGACTTGATTTCAGCTCAGGTCGTGATCTCAGGGTTGTGAGATTAAACCCTGCATCGGACTCTACACTGGGCATGGAGACTGCTTGGGATTCTCTCCTTCTGCCTCTCCCTTTATCCCTCCCTCCCTCCCCACTCTCACTCTCTAAGAAAATAAAAAGAGAGATGTCAACTTAAAAACTTAACCTTCCACTATAAGCCTAGAAAAATAAAACAATCTAGAACAAAAAGAAAAAAAAAAAACTAGAGTAAAAATAAATGAAATGAAGAATAGAAAACAATAGAGAAGTTAATGAAATCACAGGGGGTTCTTTGTAAAGATCAGTACAATTAACAAACCTTTAACAAAATAATCAAGAAATAAGGAAGTGTCAAATTAACAAAATCAGAAATGAAAAAGGGAATGTTATGACTGACCTTAGAGAGGTAAAACAAATTATGAAGGAATATAAGAACAATTGTACATCAACAATTAGATAACCTAGATGAAATGGACAAATTCTTTGAAAGACACCCAAACTACTGAAACAGACTCAGGAAAAAACTGAAAATCTCAGCAAACAAACAAACACAAAAACAGTTAAATAAAAGAAAAGAGAAAGAAAGGAAAAATGACAGGGGAGAAAAACCTGAAAATCTGGTCTTATTTTCATTTGCTTCTTTCTCTAAATGTGTTGTGTCTAATTTTTTTAACAAATCATTTTTGTTAATTGAGCACTGTGTATCATAAGGATCTAGCTAATTTGTGGGATAAAATATCTCCCTTCACTGCTGGCCTGTACCATATGGATGACTACTGAGAGAGTCGTCTATTGTTTTCCTAATGTTGGCATGCTGCTAGCTAGAAAAAAATAAATGCCCATGTTTATGATTGGGAAAGGAATACTATCCTCATACCAGGCTTTCATTTTAAGGAGCTATATCCAAAATGTCAATAAGCTCTTCTTTTCAGTTTTTATTATTGGTTATAGCTATGGGGGAAACCTGTAAAGCCTGTTTTCACAGTAGTAATTCCTGGTAACAGTAGGTATGATTTTTATAGTGACATAAACTGGATATATACTCTTGATTTAAAGAATTGCTTCATACATTATATTTGGCTCCCTACAGCATATTTAAAATTAATTAAAGAGCCTGTGAAACTCTACTTAGCATGAATGAGAATACAATCAGTTACTTTTCCTGCAAAGGAAGGCCTCAAACATGGACTAATAAATACAGTATCTGGACTGTATTATACTGTTGATAAATGACAATTTTTAAGTAATAGGCCATTATTTTCAATGTGCTTCCAAAGACTCTACCATCATTTGTTACTTTCCTAGACTCTGAGTAGCAACAAAGATTAGAGAGATGCACTTGAACATCAATTCAGAAAAGTAGACGATTATCCTCTAGGAGAAGTTGTGGGAGTTCTCGTCTCTTACGTTTTGTATTTCTCTGGCCCTTTAATGTGATCAGCAATTGTAATTGCCACTTTAGTGCTGGACCAGAAAGCTGTTATATCAATCAGTCAAACAAATAAATGGGTAAATTAATTAATATTTTTTACTGAAAACAATTTAAAAGAATTTTAGCGAAGCGATTCTGATTTTCAAAAGTCCTACTTACCAAATGCATTTAACAAAACTTTTGACATCAGTTGGGGTTGCTAAGCAATAAATATCTCTGCCATGACTCCAGAGTCCCTGGGATCACTCCATTACTTTGTCGTTCAAGCATGTCACACAGCTTGATGTGGGTCTTCAATTCCTACACAGTTAGAAATGGGGCCTGCTGTTCCTATGGTAGAAAGAGAATTAGTAAAATGGAGGGAGAGAGAGACAATTAAAACTGGAAAAGTAGCCTTACTTTTCAGAATTTGGGGGATGCACTTTTGAAATGAAAGGTGAGTCATCATAAACTCAGTGGATTTATCACTTTACACACACAGGTAGGGGTGCCTGGGTGGCTCAGTTAGTTAAGCCTGGGACTTTTGATTTCAGCTTAGGTCATGATCTCTGGGTTGTGAGATGAGCCCCATGTCAGGCTCCATTAACATTCTCTCTCCCTCTCTACCCCTCTTCCCCCCAACCCCAGTCACTTCCATACTCTCTCTCTCTCTCTTTTTTTTTTAAATTTTTTAAAAATTTATTGGACAGACAGAGATCACAAGTAGGCAGAGAGACAGAGGAGGAAGCAGGCTCTCTGCTGAGCAGAGAGCCCCATGCGGGGATCAATCCCAGGACCCTGGGACCATGACCCGAGCCGAAGGCAGAGGCTTTAATCCACTGAGCCACCCAGGCACCCCATACTCTCTCTCTCTTAAAACACACACACACACCCACACACCAAGTAATTTTCACACCCAGCAGAAACTTATCACCTTTTTGGGTACTTATACTAACTTTGTTATTATAGAAACACTTCTCAGATAAACTATGGTATGTTTTGTAAAAGCTTCTATACCATTTTCTATTTATCAAAGGATAGTCCTGATCATTTAATCATCAGATATATTACAGTCCTGACTGCAGTGAAGATAGGAAAGGCTGGTGAGAGTCCTGCGCTAATTTAAAGGTTTTTGACAGTAGGCAGACTAATTTAAGAAGACTCTAACTAATAAAATGGTTTGTAATTACTTATATATGAGTAACTTTTTTTTTTTTAATTTTCATGTCGGCACTAGATTCTGTGGAAATACTTACTTTCCTAATTCTATCTCATGATACAAGCACACTTATTTATTTCTACATTTTTAAAATAGGAAAAGGAGAATATTTCTTTTCATGCTGCTTTACTGAGGTGTTTAAAAATGAATCAGATTTCACCTGAACTATAAGAATAAAGAATATTAAGACAAAGTAAATTTTTCTAAGCCATCAATCAAAATCTCGAGTATCTTTCTAAAATTAGTACCTAGTGCTTTAGGAGAATGAACTTATATTACATAGCATAGATGGGTCTTGAAGAAATGAATTTGGCCCTATTAGATAGAACTGAGATGAAAGAGAATAAAATTCCCCTAGCTCCTTGACCATGATTTTGAGGTTAGTTTTCTAATATATGAAATAATGGGGTTGATGTACATAATCTCAAAGGTCATATTCAATTTAAAAATTTTTCATCTTTAATATAGGAACTGCAGCAAATGAGTTAGAGAGTTTTCTCAGCCAAGTCAAAGATAAAAAATCTGCCCCATGACTGTTCAATTACCTCTACATATAACATGTTTTAATTTGTTTGAGATGGTGTATCGACAAATAACCTAAAGGCATTATAATTCCTACATTTCTCAGTATTCTGAGATAGAGAAGTGAAGTGCATCCATGGGGTGAAATGACCAAGAAGTAGAGTGACTTTCTCATGATCACATAGCCAGAAAGTGTAAAGCCAAGATTCAGATCTATTTCTCTGATAACCAAGTCAGAGTCTTTTTTTTTTTTTTTTTAACAGTATAACACTTTCCATTTTATAAGAAAATACATTACAGAATACTTATTTTTCAGCTAATGTAACTGAGCCTCAGAGCTATAAAATGACTGACTTACCCCCAAGGATGCCTATAGAAATGGAGACAAGAAACCACATTTCCTGACTTCCATTCTGATGCCCTTTCTGCTTACATCATCCAGATTCATAGCTAATCTTCATTCTTACTCTGTATGTTCCATTTTGAAGGATAAATATTATGGAGAAGGAGAAGTGAAAACTTGGGATTTAACAATATTTTTGAACTAAAACTTTGGAGTATTTTCTTGAATTATTCAACCTTGAGTTCTTTATGGTTAATGATTTTTAACAATAACAGTAACTTTAAGCCCCTTCAAACAGAAACACAGAAGTCTCCTAGGTTATCAGTCTCTGGTTATAAGAAACTAGGACCTCAGCCTTATCTTCCCTCCCTTCTTTATAATGCCCTAAAAGGGCTAAAAATTATGTATGCAAATTCATTTTGTCAGCTAAAGTCACTGTAGATGATAATTTACTGAGCACTTATTATGTGTGAGGCATTATGCCATGCTTATTACAGGTAGATTTTATTGTATCCTTGCAATAACCACATACCATAGGTACTATTAGTGCCCTCATTTTGACAGGTAAGGAATTTGGAGCACAATGGGACTCAAGTTTCCAGAGCCACCAGGTGGCAAGGCCAAGTTTTGAACTGAGACAGGCTGACCCCAGAGCTGATGCTCTTACTGGTGGAACTCCACAGCACACAGCAAACTTCTTCTGTAGTTCCATGTACTACATATTCCTGCTTGTGGCAAAAGGAATCACTTGAAATAGCCTTGACACTCCCTTTTAGGAGATGCACTTACAAGTTTTGTCAAGTTTCCAGTTTTCAGCCAAAGCTGGGTTATATTCCATGACTGAGAGGCTTCCAGATACAAGCCCTAAAAATAGCTTGAGCATATGTACAGTTTCACAAAGTGAGCAGTTTCAACATCTTCTCATTCTTTATTTCCTTATTCATAGGAGCTCAAACCCAGTCTAAAAGGCCAGGAGTAACAGATGTTCAATCCCTTTCCTCTTTCTTCTCTATTCTTATAGCCACTTTACAAAACCTTTCTCCTCCTCCTTGCCAAACAAAAAAATCTTACACTATTTTGTGTATATGTGTGTGACCATACATTCAGTTTCTGTAGCTAAATCAGTACCTTTTACAAAAATAATATTAAGTGTTAGAACACTTAAACCAATTACCAGTGAGCACTTATAATGAAATTCTACCTATTTTGCAATTTGTATGTTGTTAAAAGACTGGAACATAAGATCTGAAACCATAAAACTCCTGGGAGAAAAAAATAGTGAGCAAACTTCTTGACAATGGCCTTGGCAATCTTCTTTTGGCATTAACACGAAAAGACAAGACAACAAAAGCAAAAACAAATAAATGGGACTACATCAAGCTAAAAAACTGCACAGCAAGGGAAAGAAACCATCTGCAAAATGAGAGGCAACCTATTGAATGGGAGAAAAATATTTGCAACTCATATATCTGATAAGGGGTTAATATCCAAAATACGTAAGAACACACACAATTCAGTAGCAAAACAGAAACAAAAACAAAAACAAAAAGACAAATGATTCAATTAAAATGGTCAGAGGATCTGAAGAGATACTTTTCCAAAGAAGACATCCGAATGGCTAACAAGTACATGAAAGATGTGGAACACTGATAATGATCAGGAAAATGCAAATCAAGACCTCAATGAGATGTCACCTCAAATATATTAGGATGTCTATTATCAAAAAGACCAGAAGTAGCAAATGCTGGTAGGGATTTGAGAAAGGGGAATGCTGGTGAGAATTTAAACTAGTATAGCCACTAGAAAAACAGTATGAAGTTTTCTCAAGAAATTAAAAACAGAACTACCATATGATCCAGTAGTCCCACTTTCGGGTATATATTCAAAGGGAATGAAACCATTATCTGGAAGAGATATCTATAGTCCCATGTTCATTGCAATATTGTTCTCTAAAGCCAAGATTTGGAAAAAAACTTGTGTCCATCGATGGATGAATGAAAAAGAAAATGTGGTATATATGTATAAAGGGAATGTTATTGAGCCTTAAACAAGAGGAAATTCTGCCATTTGTAACATTTGCCTTCCATGAAATTGGAGGGTTTTATGCTAAGTGAAGTAAGCTAGGGAAAGACAAACACTGCATAGTATTACTTATATGCATAATAAAAAAATGAACTCAAACTCATAGAAACAGAGAGTAGAAAAGTAGTTGCTGGGAGGAGCTCAGAAGTAGGGGAAATAAGGAAATGTTGGTAAAAAGTCCACACTTTTAGTCATAAAATGAATAAGGACCTAATGCACAGCACAGTGGTAACACAGTATTGTATAATTGCTCAGAGAGCAGAACTTAAGTGTAGTCGTCAAAAAAAAAAAAAAAAAGTAAATATGTCAGGGGATAGATGTGTTAATTAACTTGATGGGAGAAAGTCTTTTACAACACATATGCATATCAAATTATCACATTGATCCCTATCTTGGGATTTTATTTGTCAATTATACCTCAATAAAACTGAAAAAATAATATAATAAAATAACTTGCTTTTCAAAACTTGAGAAAAACTAATATGAAAAAATAGTAAGTTCATACTTTTGAAGGCTATCAAATAAGGAAAATTGTTTTTAAATGAGATTAATCAACACTGGCAAAGAAGGACATAGGGCAATGAGCACTCTCTTCCACTGCTACAAATCAGTCTGACATTGAGCTGAAAAACTATTAGAAGAATTTATGTCCCATACAGAGGGAAACTTCTCAAAAATGTTCATCTTAGCATTATTTATAGAAGCTGAAGCACGGAAAGAAATTCTATTCCAGTACAGGGGAATGACTATGCTAATCATGTTATATCCATTTGAGGAAAGGTATGCATCCATTACAAACAGTGTTTATGAAAGTTTCTAATAACATGGGGTAATGCTTGGGTCAGCATGTGTATTCTGCGGTATGCTAATGATTTGATATGGAAATTAATGTTATGGAAAAAAGTTTTCCATTTTGAAATAATTTAGAGAAACTCAGGATTAATCTCACACACACAAAGAATGTTTCCTTTCTTTTTCTGGAGGATTCCTCAAAATTCTTTACATGCCATGCAACTAATTTCTTAACAAAAGTTACTAGCATAAATATCAGTAAATTTATATTCTGAAAGGAAATAAGATCACACAAAAAAAGAAACAAAACACTTAAAGTCATATTACCTATCATTTTGGCAACTTCTTACAGCTTACAATTAATTTCTCACAAATAACTTCATTTGGTTTATAATAAAGTGTTTAAGAATAAGAATTTTTGAATTAGACTATCTAGATTTAAATCTGTCCAGACACTTATCTTCTGTGTTCCTTGGCACATTACTTTGTCTTTATAAAACCAAATTTCCTTCTGTAAATTGAGAATACTATTAATTCATGTCTTACTTTTTTGTTGTGTTTTTAACAATTAAATGAAGACTAAAGCTTCTAGTAGGGAGTAAATAATCTATAACTAGAAAGAGTTCTTATTATGAACTTCAATTACCAATAAGAGGTAGAGAATGAGATCCTAAGGGACTTGTAATAAACAGAGCTAAGATTCAAACTTATACCTTCCAATTTCAAACTCGCTCCATTTCCACGGTGCACAGTGCCTTAGAGACTCCTAGAGTTAAAGTGACCTAGCAATAGAAAACCCGAGTATCAGCAGAGCATTTTGAAGTGGCACTGATTATTTTCCACAATTTTTTGCTTCTTTCACATATCCCTTTCTCTCTACCTGTGACTAACACCAAAATAAATTCTCCCAGTGCTACTCCCTCTGCTCAGCTTTGTCTTCAAAGCCTTTGTGTTTTGTGGACGGTAATTACCAGAGGATGGGTTTTCAAGCCTGTGAATTAGCCAAATGATAGGACTCTATTTTCTACTGAAGAATAGTTTTTCAAAAGATATAAAGCCTTCTTAAAATGTTTGGTTTTAAAAAAGACAGCTGGGTTCTTATATCTACTTCTCCACTCAATCTATTATGTTATCACATTATTACACATTATTAAACTCTAGAGTTTCCTGTGAGAGAATGACAATGAAAAAGGCAAATGTCTTAGTATTATAGATTATGAGAATAGTTTTATTTTAAGGATCCCATGTCCAAACTTTGGTGAACACTGATCTAAAACATTTGTAGATGCGTAGATATAAAAAAATAAAATGTTTGTAGATATGGTGTAGGACACCAAATGTTTTTAAATAAGTTATATGTTTGTTTTGTCTAGTTATAGTGAAATTCATATAATTAAAAATATTGTTTTAATCTCCAAGTATGTACCAGTCACTCTTTGTATGTAAAATATGCATTCTACAGATTATCTACTTTTAAGTGGTTTATCATTTTATCATTGAAGGAAATCAGACACACTTACAAGTATCTCAAAAATGTGAGAGAAGATGTTAAATGGCAAAAGATGGTCAACAAAGTATCAGAAAATGTCCAAAGGAAAGAAGAATCAAACCCATTTGGGGAGTCTAAAGAGGCTTCCTATTCCTGAGAAATTAGTAGAATTCTGATAGTAGGTATTGTTTTTTGAGAGTTTATTTTGTCCCAGTCACTGTTCTAGGACGTTGGTATTTACCAGTTCATTGCTTCTTAAATCAACTCTGAGAGGCAGGCATTATTATCTCCTGCTACTGAGGAGGAAATTGAGGCCCAGAAAGATTAGGTAACTTGTCAAAGGCCACACAGGGAGCAATCCAGGGAGCTGGGATATGAACTCCATAATGGGGCAGGAGTGTCTATTTAATCATGAGCAGTCACTGTTCTTCAACAGGAATTTTTTTTATTAAAGATTTTATTTATGTATGAGAGACAGTGAGCACACATAGGAGACAGAGCACAAGAGAACACAGGCAGGGGGATGCGCAGAGGGAGAGGGAGAAGCAGATTCCCCACTGAGCAGGGAGCCAGACCTACCATGCTGCTCAATCCCAGGACCCTTGGATATGACCCAAGCTGATGGCAGACACTTAACCAGATGAGCCACCCAGGCGCACGTCTTTAATAGGAATTTTTTAAAATGTGCATGTGTATTTGATTGAGTGTCATGAGCAGTCAGTTACAAGAGGTTTGGGTAATATAGTTCTATTTGGCTGGGTTATCAATAATTCCAAGTAAAATGATGGGATATAAATTTTAAAAAGTCATTTTAGATTATACTAGAGATTGATGACCCACAGAATAAGGTGTGCGTGAAATTTGATGTACAGTGGAAAGATACTGAAAACATTTGGGAAAATTACTGAAATGATTAACAAGAGGACTTAGAAACATTAATCTGGCAACATAGTATAAATGGGTTGGAAGGAGAAAGAACTGGGCAAATGCATGTTATTGTTATTGAGATTGTCTGAGAATAAGCCAAAAAAGTCTAGGATTTGGGTGGTGGCAGTGAGAACAGAGAAAGAAAGCTGCAGGAAGTATAATGTACAGGGGCCCTGTACCTAATTAGATGTGTGGCATTTCTGTGTGTTGGAAAGGGGTGAATTCAAGGTGAGGTGGTAAAATAAAAAGTCGAAGATAATATCCTGTGTGTTCTCTGAGGCATTGTCCTCAAAGCTCTCTTTGAGCATGTCTGATCAACTTCTGTAGGATTGGCATTGTCCTAGGTTTTGTTTTGTTACATTTTGTTGTTTTATTTTCGAAAGTGTTTCTGAATCACTCATTATGTGTAAGCCAACATGCCAGATACTTGGAGGGAAATGAAGGCAAATGAACTGTACTCTTACTCTTTAAGCAAGTTTATGTGTAGGAATTTACTTTAGTGGAACTTCATGCAGGCAGAAATTTTTGTCTGTTTTCTAAACTGCTCTAGGTCTTGTTTATGTAGTGCACAACAAGTAGCGAAAGCTCACCAAATATATGAATAAATGGATGAATGGGGAGGCCACATTCAAAGTGAGTCAATGAAAGAAGTAGAAAATCAGGGACATGATGAGCCGGAAATGAATGAGGAAATCACCAGCTCTTGATTTGACATTGGATCACTGGATATCATCAGGTGCAGAAACAATTTTGAAATCCCTTCCCTATAGTGTGGCTAATTACAAACCATCCAATCTGGATCTGAAAGCAGAAGACAGGCATGAAAGAAGGAATACTTTTAACACTCTTTTTCAAGAGCTTGACAAATTGTGTTAATTTGAAAGAATTCAATGATTCCTTCAACCACTTATTTAAACAAAACGTATTCAAAGTCTGTATACTAGAAACTGTGTCCTCCAGTGAGAATTATACAGGATGAAGTGGGACAGAAAATTTCTTGTCCTTATGGAATTTATATTCCAGTGAGACAAAATTATATAAGGAGAGACAAAACCATATTGTGATACATGGAAGAAAAGTAATGAACAAGGTATTATGATGGAGAGTGGGCTAGGGCACCCTTAAATAAGGATTATTAGGAAAGTCTCCCTGAGACGTGAGCTTTTAGGTGAGATCTGTAGGAGCCAGCATATGGGAGCAGAGAAATAATGTTCTAGAAGAATGGAAGAACATAGGCCTCAACAGGGAACAGCTTGATCTCTTTTGGGGCTGGTGGCCAACCTATGTAAATGGGAGTGGCTAGGGAATGGCATCAGATTCAGGGAGACAAGCAGAGTCAAATCACATAGTCTTAGGGGCCAGGGTAAGGATTTTTCAAACTGAAACGGACGCCAGTTGTCATCTAGTTCAAGTTACATGCAGGAGGATAAGATACTGCCATTGATGAATTTCAAATGTGGGTCTCTACAATATAAAGAGAAAAGTCATGATTACATTGTAATCTATGTGAAAAAATTGAGTTTTAATTGATAGAAATGCCATCATGTTATTGGCAAATTAAGAAATGCACAAGTTTGTAGAGTTACAGGAGCAAATGATGAAAGGTATTGGTAAAAGCTAGGGTCTTAGTTATGCAATGCCTTGTGAACCGCAAATCATCATTTCATCAGAATGTAATGGAGTTCACTTGACAGAGATTGTCATTGCCATTGTCTATAGTAGCTCAGAGTGAGAGCAAATTTTCACCTCAATGAAAACAATGTTCTTTTTCATCCTCAAGGAATTTCATTTGTTTAATGTTTCCCCTCAAATATATTACTTCAATTTCAAAGAACAATTTACCAAGATGCTTAAAAACAAAGATCTGGATAAGCCTGGGCACTAAGAACTACAGAAATTATAAATGTTAAAATAATTTTTATTTTCAGAGTTACAGTAAGGTAGAATTTAAATGATTAATTTACAGATATAAATAAGGGCATTAATTAGTAATTAAATTTCTAGTGCTGCAGTGGCATTTTATTTCACAATGTAAAAGTTTCCTTTTGTGTTTGGGCCAAGAAATGAGATAACAGTTGTCCAACTAAATTGATCTCAAGGAACAATTAAGAAAAGAACAAGCAAAGCAATCTTAGAGGGCAATTTTGGTTCTCAAAAACTATTTGGATTCTTAAAGTTAAAGGCACATCTAATACAACTCCAAATGCAGTCACATACTCACGGAAGAATTCTGAAAGATGGGGTGGGGAAAAGAGGAAAGACATCTGATCAGTAACTTACAAATATTTTTTGATGTTAACCCACAGAAAGAAATTTATTTTACATTATGATTCATATATATGTAAAAAGTTTGTGTATAATATGTATTATATAATGTAAATTATATACTACAGTAATATATATTATATAATACATATAATGTGTATTATATTATATGTATATATATCTGTACAATGATACAGAAAAGTGTGTATATGCTAATAAATGTGATGCATGCTAATATTTTATTACACACTCGATTTGCATCTATTCATTTCATTTTAAAAAAACCTTATTTTGATCACTTAAGTTGATCTTATGCCCTACTAGGGGACTGTTAATCCAGGACTTGAAAAACACTGCATAAAAAAATCACCTAGAACTTGACTATGCTATAGTTTTCCAGAGGAGATGAAAGGTTGAACAAAAGGATGGAAAACACAAGATGAATACATAAATAAAAGAGATTTTGTGTATCTTTGCCAAGGACATCAGGATGAATTTGTAGAATTCTCTTTGTCCCAGGGTTTGAGAACCTGTGGGTAAGGAGACAGCTATCCAGCCAACATCAGATGCTAGATTAGTTGTCTTCCAGGGGAACTTTAGCTAAGACAGACATGAGTGAAGAACAAAACAAAACAAAACAAAACAACACACACACACACACGCACACGAAATTGAAAGTATTGTTCAGAGCAGAAGAGTAATAAATGTTTGACTTGGGAAGAACTCAAAGAATTCTTGGTGTCTTCTAAGATCCTATGCCTGAGGTAGAGTCCTAGAAAGTAGGAGGTATAGTCAGCAGGAGGTGAATGTATTCTAAAGAAAGGCAACAGAGCATCAGCCAGTAGCTGTGGATGATATGAAGGGGCTTCCTAACCAGCATGTCCTAGGAATTCTTAATGTGGAAATTTAATCTGTCTACCTAAAGCTTGATGTATTATAATATAGTAACTTCTGCTAATTAGGCCACTTTATACAATTTTGTCACAAGAGTGCCCGCTGAGTGAAATGTTGGAGAAGCAGGTTACTTTTCATTTGATAATATTCCACCAAAATAGTTAAAATGAGTTACTGGAGCTGTTGATGAAAATTTGCATTAATTTTTTGTGCTATACAGAGCTCATTTGGGATAGTTTTGTGATTACTTGCTTTCCTGTAAGTCCCATCCCTGCCTCTCTTGCCAGTGCTGAGATGATCTTGGAGATGTGAGTGCCGTGTGCATACTGCAAGGAGAAGGATAATCAGGTGACATGGCTGTTAGAGGCCTGATGTAGTAGAAAGAACACAAATTCCCCTGAGGCCTGTTTGATCTTGAAGATACCCTTGGACTATGAAGGAATAAATATTGAGAGGATGCCACTGATGCCACTGACCACATCGGCACCTCTACAGTTTAGGAGGACAGGGAGTGTAGGTGTTTTCTGAGCTGAAGTTACGTTTAAGATTCCCTGAAGCAGGGTGTGGCAAACTTATTCTGAAAAAATAAAAAAAAAGCCAGACTTTTGCTTTGTGGCCTATGTGCTTTCTGTCTTGACTTCCTAACTCAGCATTTGAAAGAAGCAGTTGGTAAACAAATAGGTGTATCTGTGTTCCCCCAAATTTTAATTCACCAAAATAGGTAGCAGGTTGATTTGGTCTGTCACTGGTTGACTCCTGCCCTGAAGAGATACCTGTGTGTAGATAGAGCTAAAGTATTTTTTTTTTTTTTTAGATTTTATTTATTTATTTGGAAGAGAGAGAGATCACAAGTAGGCAGAGAGGCAGGCAGAGAGAGGGGGGGAACAGGTGTTCCTGCTGAGCAGAGAGCCTGATGTGGGCTTGATCCCAGGATCCTGAAATCATGACCTGAGCTGAAGGCAGAGGCTTAACCTACTGAGCCACCCAGGCGCCTTAGAGCTAAAGTATTTTTGCAGAAAACTGTTTCCTTTTTATTGGTGCAGTGGACTCTTATTTGGTACTAAGATACCTCTGCCAACACCTGCGAAGGGCTAAAAGCTGTAGAGGGGAGAAGTAAGAGCATTTATAGGAGAGGTCCCCTCATGAGAAGATCCACGCTTAATTGGCTGGGCATTGCACACAGCTTGGTCAAAGCAATGATGCCTGGAAAGCCTCTTTGATGTTGCTTAAGAGAATAGCCCCTCCTCTTCTTGGTATTCATCACCTGGTCTCCCTCTCTGGCATGATTCCACTTCTCCTCTAGGGCAAAGAGATACTTCCCATAGCCATTAGGTCCTCTAGTGGATTCTCTGCCTTTCAGTCTTCCAGAACGCTCTATAATTTATTGTGCCTTAACAGTTTAAATACTCTGAGGAGAAAACTGCAGCCCTCATAAGTGAAGTGAAGCTGAAGGAATAAAGCTAAGTGGACACAGCCGAAACTGGCTCCTGACTCCCAGGCCAGCCCTCTTTCCATGACACCGCACACTTTTTCCCGAAACCTTCATTAAGTTCTCTATGGAAACTCAAACACCCGCAAATGTGCTATAATCCAAACTGGCCAGATATACAGCTTGATTTTACTCTTAGCTTTGGAATATGCAATTTAGTTGTTCCAGAATCACAGCAGAGAAAATAAACTCCTCGAAAGCTAGTCTCCCCCTTCCTCAGAACCTCAGGAATCCGGTTCCCTAGAAAACGCTGGGTTGCAACTAAAGTCATAGCTCAGGTTCTAGTAAGAGCCCAGGAATAGCCTTTTCTCTATCCTAACTGTCAGTGAGCAGAAATAAAGCTTGGGGGTATTATAGAAAGACCCTGTGGACAGCTGGAGTGGAGTTGTGTATAATTTCTAGGTTTTCCTTAATATTTCAGTTGGATATCTTCACTGGGGAAAATGCATGGGCACAGTAGATTTATAAGCAAGCATCTACGAGAGGAGAAGTTTAATACAGTGGCCAAGAGGGCAGGCTCTGAAACACACTGCTTAGCTTAGTAGCTGAATGCTTCCATTTCCTCATCTGTAAAATGAGTTAATTATAATAACTCATTGGGTTGTTGTGACAATTGTATGCAAAAATCCATAGAACAGTGTCTAGCACATCATATGCATTCAATAAATGTGAAAAAGTAGAGCAGGGGGCGCCTGGGTGGCTCAGAGGGTTAGGCCTCTGCCTTCGGCTTGGGTCGTGGTCTCAGGGTCTTGGGATTGAGCCCTGCGTCAGGCTCTCTGCTCGGCAGGGAGCCTGTTTCTCCCTCTCTCTCTGCCTGCTTGCGATCTCTCTCTCTCCGTGTCAAATGAATAAATAAAATCTTAAAAAAAAAAGTAGAGCATAGAATATGTGCAAATGAAGGAATAGAGGGCTAGAAAATACATATTCTCCTCATTTAAGATTATGCTATTTCCTAGGGGCATCTGGGTGGCTCAGTCGGTTAAGCATCTGCCTTTGGCTCAGCTCATGATCCTGGAGTCCTGGGGTAGAGCCCCGAGTTGGGCTCCTTGCCTCGTGGGGAGCCTGCTTCTCCCTCTGCTCCTCCCCATAGCTTGTGTTCTCTCTCTCTCTCCCAAATAAATAAATAAAAGTCTTTTAAAAAATTATGCCATTTCCCTGTGTGGATTCTTTATGTTTAAATAATTCAGAACTATCATTTATGTTTTCTTTGCCTTGATTTTCTCTCATCCACTAGTGTGGAAAGAGGGATCTTGGTTTTTCATGACCTTCATATCATTCAAGGAAAGGCAGGGACTACTGCCCTGACTTGGAAGCTTCAGCATTTGAATTGTGACCGAGAATTGCTTCTTATACAATGAATGAGAAAGTGGCTTTGTGGTATTAGCCAATTCCTCTCTGTGAGTCCCAGTTTTCTCAAGTGCAAACTGACTTTTATAATAAACACCTTGAGAAACTGTTGGGTATGCACAGTGCCAAACACAGTAGCATGTTCTCGTAATTGTGAGACAAGGAGACTGAAGAACTAAATATGTACTTTTCCTCTTTTCCCGCCTTCTATTCTTGCTAGGACCTGCACTCCCCACTTTACACATGCTTCATAGTGCAAATAGGGTATGTCCTTCTTGTAAAGGACAAGGAGTTAATGATTTCTGTAGTCTTCCAGCATAACAGATAATACCTAAGCAAGGCTCGGTGAGAATGACCAGATGAAGCTATCGTATGTATATTCCTGACCACTAGCACTAAACATCTTGACTCCAGGACCCCCTGGCTCCGAGGAGTAACTGATTTGTAAAGAATACCTAGGCCCTTGCCCTTGTTATAACGATCTCCTGGATACGAGGGGACATGTACACGAGACCACAATCCTCGGTAGAAACCTCAGATCCCAAACAAGGACAAGACTCTCCTTTCCTGTTTGGAGTCTCCCAGATGCTCTGTCTGTTTCTGCTCTTTCTATGTCTTTAATGAACTGCTTTCACTTCCTGCTGACTTGTGATTGATTTCCATCGGGCTTGTAGCTAAGGGCCCTCTTGGCTGGTGCCGCGGGACCCCCTCTGGGTCGTCAGACCCAGCCTGCTTGTGTCAATTGCTCAGCATATTAGGCATAGTACTATCTTATTATTCTCTGGTAATCTCTGCTTTTCATGTGAAGGTTTTTAAAAAAAATATTTTTATTAACATATAATGTATTATTTGCCCCAGGGATACAGGTCTGTGAATCATCAGGTTTACACATTTCACAGCACTCACCATAGGAAATATCCACCCAATGTCCATCACCCAGCCACCCTATCCTTCCCCCACTCACCCCAGCATCTCTCAGTTTGTTTGTGAGATTAAGTCTCTTACAGTTTTTCTCCCTCCTGATCCCATCTTGTTTCACATGAAGTTTAAAGAAAGGAACTGTGAATTATGAGATTGTGATCAGACACCTGAAAATTGGACCCTCCTCTGCCAATTAGTCTGAGACCCCTGGCAATTTGTTTCTCCTTCCCACACATTTCTCTTTCCTTTGAGAAGATGTGGGGATAGTTCTAACCATATTACTTTGCGTGACATATGGTGAAGTCAGATGCAGCTCAAGAGTAAGAAACTGGACTTTCACAGTTTTGTTAATCAGTTTTCTGGGGGAGAATGCAGCACTCCACACAGGGCCACTCAGGGAAAGCTAGGGTGGGTCAGGAGGCACTATGGCGGACAAAACTGTGGGCTAACTAGCACCTTTAACTGTGCTTTCTGTGGAAAGGAAAGAGTGAGGAAGGGTAAGGATTGGCTAATTTACCATCATTTCAGCAGGCCTGGGGCAAAAGGGTTGTCTTTGGTTTTCTGGTAACTGCTCCTGAGGCAATGAGGGTGGCTGTATAGAGGCTCAGAGTCTGAGAAACTCATGAGCGATGCGGCTGGGTGTGGAATTAATAGTTGTCCATGAAGAGGACCTGACTGCCCTCCAGCCAGGGCCGCAAAACTATATGCAAACATCACAAAACACCTATCTTATTGAAACTTCACTTGGTAAACTTAGTATCCTTTCTAAGCTTTACCTCTGATTTGGGTGGTGATGCGTTCTTTGCTGGGCCAGAATACATATGCTTCTCTTGGAGGCATCAACCAGGTATCCAGCACTTTGACTTCCGGACTTGTTGGCGGGAGGTATCCTGGATGCTTTCCTCTGAGAAGACATCGAGTCAGAAGGGTCTAGCCTGGAGACAATAGTTATTTTCCAGTTTACAATGAGGTCAAGATTCTCATTTTGTTTTTTGCCTTATGGATCTGTTTTTCAGGTGGACTTTCTATTGACTTGCTAAGTAAGAATAGAAACTGGCCTCAAATACTCAAAGGACTTTATACACTGATTACAAACTAATTGATATGTCAGCTCATTCCTGAAACAGCAGTTGCCTTCAGGGTGGAAGGGAGCGAGTCCTAAACAGTGCACAGCATCACAAAATAGCATCCTGGCTCACCAGATAAAGGCTACCTGATCCAATTCAAAGGTCGACAGAATGCAATTAATGGCAAATTGAATTCAGCCTGGGGTGAAAGAGCGCAGTTTAAAAAGGAGCAGTTGATCAGATTCTTGGCCAATTTATCCTGAATCTTGGTATCTGGCTAACATACTTGCAATTTGCTAATCTAAAGATTTTGAAATATGTAAACTTCATATGTGACTTTTTTAAGATGCCAAAGTAATATTATCATTAAATAAGAAAGTAATATTAGAACTAAAGCAGAGCTCTTTTTGGAGTTTCTTTTTTTTTTTTTTTTAAGATTTTTATGTATTTATTTGACACAGAGAGAGAGATCACAAGCAGGCAGAGCAGCAGGCAGAGACAGAGGAGAAGCAGGCTCCCTGCTGAGCAGAGCCTGATGCGGGGCTCGATCCCAGGACCCTGGGATCATGACCTGAGCTGAAGGCAGAGGCTTTAACCCACTGAGCCACCCAGGTGCCCCTTTCTGGAGTTTCTAACTGCAATAAATATGGGCTCTAAGCCACACATTACCCTTATGCTCAGGACCATGTCACGCATTAAACCCTTGCTTTATTTTTTCTATTGCATATTTCTCTCTTTGCCTTCCCATAAACCTTTCTTAGAACTCTGAGTGTCTTTAAAAAAATTGGTTTTATGGAGATATCTTTGGTATGTAAAAGTTTTGTGTATTTAAGGTGCACAACTTGATGTGTTGATATATGTATACATTGTGAAAAAAAATCACTGCATTCATAACATATTACATAAATAACATATCTATTATCTCTATAGAGTTAACTAGTATGTGTCTGTGTGTGTGTATAGATTTAAGATCTATCCTCTTCCCAAATTTCAAGTATGCAATAACATATTGTTAACTCTCCTCACCAGGCTGTGCATTAGATATTTGTAACTAATTCATCTTGCATAACTGGAACATTGTAAATTTTGACCAATGTTACTCCATTTCCTTTTAATCCTAGACCCTGGAAATAACCATTTTACTCTTTGTTTCTAACAGTTTGGCTATTTTAGATGCCATATGTATGTGAGGTTGCATAGTACTTCTCTTTCTGTGTCTGGCTTATTCTGTTTATCATAATATTGTCCTTCCCCATCCATGCTGCAGCAAATGGCAGGATTTCCCTCATTTTCAAAGCTGAACGATGTATATGCTGCCTTTTCTCTATCCAGTCATCCATAGACAGATGCTTAGGTTGCTTTTATATTTGTTTCATATTGTGAATAATGTCATAATAGACATTGCTGTTGTATGTATGTCTTCAAGATAATGACTTAATTTCCTTTAGATGTATGCCCAGATGCTGCTGCCATCATATAGTAGAACTTTTTTAATTTTTTGAGGACTCTCCGTACTGTTTTCCATAGTGGCTGTGCTGATTTATGTTCCTGCCATACCAGCAGTATACAAGGTTTTCCTTTTCTACACATTTTCTCCAACACTTGTTATTTTTGACTTTTTGATTACCATCCTGACAGTGTAAGGTGGTATCTCATTGTGGTATTGATTTGCATTTCTCTGAGTAGAGATGTTGAGCATCTTTTCATATACCACTTAACCTTTTGAATTGTGTCTTTTGAGGAGTGTCTATTTAGGTCCTTTGCCCACTTTTTAATTGGGTTATTTGTATTTGAGGTTATTGAATCGTATGAGTTCCTCATTTATTTTGAATATTGACCCCTTATCAGATATATGGTTTGTAAATATTTTCTCCCTTTCCATCGTTTGCTTTTAATTTTGTTGATTCTTTCTTTGCTCTGCAGAAGCTTTTTACTTTGATGCAATGCCACTTGCGTATTTTTGTTTTTGTTGTCTATGTTTTGGTGTCGTATTAAAAAAAATGATTGCTGGGGCACTTGAGTGGCTCATTCAGTTAAGCGTTTGCCTTTGACTGAGGTCGTGATCCCAGGGTCCTGGTATCAGTCCCTACATTGGGCTCCCTGCTCTGCAGGAAGCCTGCTTCTCCCCCGCACCACCCCTCCCCCCCAATTCTTATTCTACCCCTCTCTCTCAAATAAATAAATGAAATCTTTAAAAAAATAATTTCTAAGGCCAATGTCAAGGTTTTTCCATTTTCTTCTAGGACTTTTATAGGTCTTATATTTAAGTCTTCAATCCATTTTGAGTTAATTTTTGTATATGGTAAGACAAAGGAGCCCAATTTCGTTAATTTGCATGTGGATATCCAGTTTCCCCAAGACCATTTGTTGAAAGACCATGTTTTTCCCATTATGTGTTCTTGGCACCTTTGCTGACAATCAGTTGACCACAGATGTGTGGGTTTATATCTGGGTTCTCTATTCTGTTTCATTGGTTTCTATGTCTGTTTTTATGCCAGTAGCATACTGTTTTTTTTTAAATTAATTAATCTATTTATTTTAACATATAATGTATTATTTGTTTTAGGAATACAGATCTGTGATTCATGAATTTTACAAAATTCACAGCAGTCACCGTAGCATATACCGCCCCCCCCCTCCAATGTCTATCACCCAGCTACCTCATCCCTCGTATCCCCCTCCCCTCCACCAACTCTCAGTTTGTTTCCTGAGATTAAGGGTCTCTTATGGTTTGTCTCCCTCTCTGGTTTCATCCTGTTTCACTTTTTCCTCTCTTCCCCTATGATCCTCTGCCTTGTTTCTCAAATTCCTCATATTAGTGAGATCATATGATAATTGTCTTTCTCTGATTGATTTATTTCGCTTAGCATAATACCCTCTAGTTCCATCCACATCATTGCAAATGGCAAGATTTCAATTTTTGATGTCTGCATAATATTCCATTGTATATTTATACCACATCTTCTTTAACCATTCATCTGTTGATGGACATCTAGGCCCTTTCCATAGTTTGGTTATTATGGACATTGCTGCTATAAACATTCAGGTGCATGTGCCCTTTCGGATTACTACATTTTTATCTTTAGGGTAAATACCCAGTAGTGCAATTGCTGGGTCATAGGGTAGCTCTATTTTCAACTTTTTGAGGAACCTCTATACTGTTTTCCAGACTGACTATACCGGCTTGCATTCCCACCAATAGTGCAGGAGGGTTCCCCTTTCTCCACAGCCTCGCCAACATCTGTCTTTTCCTGATTTGTTAATTTTGGCCATTCTGACTAGTGGGAGGTGTAGCTCATTGGGGTTTTGGGTTGTATTTCCCTGATACCAAGAGATGTGGAGCAATTTTTCATGTGTCTGTTGGCCATTTAGATGTCTTCTTTGCGGAAATGTCTGTTTATGTCTTCTGCCCATTTTTGATTGGATTATTTGTTCTTTGGGTGTTGAGTTTGAGAAGTTCTTTATAGATTTTGGATACTAGCCCTTTATCTGATAGGTCATTTGCAAATATCTTCTCCCATTCTGTTGGTTGTCTTTTGGTTTTGTTGACTGTTTCCTTTGCTGAGCAAAAGCTTTTGATCTTGATGAAATCCTAATACTTCATTTTCCCCCTTGGTTCCCTTGCTTTTGGTGATGTTTCTAGGAGGAAATTGCTGCAGTTGAGGTCGAAGAGATTGCTGCCTGTATTCTCAAGGATTTTGATGGATTCCTGTCTCACATTTAAGTCTTTCATTCATTTTGAGTCTATTTTTGTGTGTGGTATAAGGTTTCATTCTTCTGCATGTGATTGTTTAATTTTCCAACACCATTTGTTGAAGAGACTGTCTTTTTTCCATTAGACATTCTTTCCTGCTTTGTTGAAGATTAGTTGACCATAGAGTCAAGGGTCCATTTATGGGTTTTCTATTCTGTTCCACTGATCTATTTGTCTGTTTTTGTGCCAGCACCATGTGTCTTGATGATTACAGCTTTATAATAGAACTTGGCATACTGTTTTGAGATTATAGTTTTGTACTATGCAAATATAAATCCTTTGAATAACATGGATTTGAACTATACAGGTCCACATATAAACATATTTTTTTTCTTTTTTTAAAAGATTTTAATTATTTGGCAGGGAGAGAGTATGAGCACAAGAAGGGGGAGTGACAGCTAGAGGGAGAGGGAGAAGCAGATGCTTCACTGAGCAGGAAGCCTGGGATCAAGACCTGAGCCAAAGACAGCTACTTAATGGACTGGGCCACCCAGGTGCCCCACAGATTTTTTTTTCTTAAATGCAATACTATAAATGTATTTTCTCTTTTTTATGATTTCCTTAACATTTTCTCTAGCTTACTTCATTATAAGAATATAGTATATAATACATAGTACATGCAAAGTATGAGTTAATTGACTGTTATTGTTAAGCTTTCAGTCAACAGTATGCTATTAATTGTTAAGTTCTGGGAGGGGTCAAAAGTTATACATAGATTTTTGACTGCATGAAGCGTTAGCAACCCTAACCCCCATATTATTCAAGGGTCAACTGTTGTTTGAAGTCAGAAAGTGCAATGGCCCCAACTTTGTTCTTCTCGATTCCAAATGCCTTGATTATTTGGAGTCTTTTGCGGTTCCATGTGAATTTAGGATTCCTTTTTTTCTATTTATTGTGTGAATTTTCTATTTATTTATTATCACTAGAAATTTGATAGGGATTGCATGGAATTTGTAGGTTGCTTTGGGTGGCACAGATATTTTTAACAATTAGTCTTCCAATTCAAGAAAATGGATATTTTTCCATTTATTTGTGTCTTTCTGAGTTTCCTTCAACAATGTTTCATGATTTTTAAAAAATATTTTATTAACTTATTTGTCAGAGAGAAGGAGAGAGCACAAGCAGGGGAACAGCAGCAGAGGGAGAATCAGGCTACCCACTGAGCAAGGAGCCTGATGCAGGACTCTGTCTCAGGACTCCAGAATCATAACCTATGCCAAAGGCAGAGGCTTAACCACCTGAGCCACCCAGACATCCCAATGTTTCATTATATTTAATATACAAGTGTTCATCTCTTTGGTTAATTCCTAAGTATTTTATTTCTTTGGTTGCTAATGCGAATGGAATTGTTTTCTTGGTTTCCCTTTCAAATTGTTTGTTGTTAGTAGATACTAACGCCACTGATTTTTGCATCCCGCAGCTTTGCTGAATGCATTTATTAGTTCTAAAACAGAGTTTGTGTGTGTGTGTGTGGGTGTATGCACGTGTGTGTGCACACACATGCATGTGTAGTGTCTGTGTGTGTAGTCTTTTTTTTTTTTTTTTACATATAAAATCATGTCATATGGAAACAGAAATAATTTTCCTTCTCTCCCAATTAGGATGCCTTTTCATTTTTTCATTTCGTTATTTGGTCTAATTCCTCTGGTTATGATTTCCAGCACTATGTTTAATAGTGAGGAGTGAGAGAGAGGTCATCTTGCCTAGTTCTGGATCTTAGCAGAAAAGCTTTCAGTTTAGCCCCGTTGATTATGATGTTAGCTGTGGGTTTTCATAGAAGGCCTTTATTGTGTTGAGGTATGTTCCTTATGTATTTATTTTTTTAACAGGTTTTATTCTGTGAATTTTGTCAAGTCTGTCCTGTGCATAGAGATGGTCATGTATTTTTTTTTTGTTTTGCATTCTGTTCACATGGTATATCATATTTATTGATTTGTGTACATTGAACCATCCTTGTATTCCAGAGGTAAAACCCACTTGATCAGGGTGTATGATCATTTTAATGTTTAATTGAATTCAACATGCTAGTATTTTTTGAGAATTTTTTGTATGAGAGTTCATCAGGGCTATTGGCATATGCTTTTCTTGTGTTATCTTTGTCTGGCTTCAAAATCAGGTGATGCTGGCTCTATGAAATGAGTTTGGGAGTGTTCCCTCTTCTTTTGTTTTTTGAAAGAGTTCAAGAAGGGTTAGTATTAGTTTGTGTTGATATTTCAGGGGAATTCATCAGTGAAGCCATCTGGACATGTGCTTTTCCTTGTGGAAAGATTATTGATTGCTTATTCAATTTCCTTCTTTATTATTTTCTGTTCAGATTTCCTATTTCTTTTTGATTTGATCTTGGAATTTCGCTAGGAATTTATCTGATTTTCCAAATTATTTAATTTGTTGGTAAATAATTATTCAGGTAGTTCTTTATGATTCTTTTAATTGCTGTATCATCATGGTAATCACACACAAACATACAAACCTACAATAAAGTATACAAAAAATGAGAAAGGAATCAAACAAAATTAGTATTAAAAAAACAATCAAATAACAAAAGAAAACATCAAGAGAGGAAGACAGAACAACAACAACAACGAAAATCTGCATAACAGACAAAACAACTAACAAAATGATCAATGAATTAGAAACCAGAAATACAGTAGAACACATCAATGAAACTAGAAGCCGGTTCTTTGAAAGGATAAGATTGATAGACGACTGGCCAGACTTATTCAAAAGAAAAGAGAAAGGACTCAAATTAATAAAATTATGAATGAAAGGGGAGAGATCATGACTAACACCAAGGAAATTGAGGCAATTATTAGAAATTATTATCAATTATTATCAAATTATCAAAAATATTTTATTAATTACTAAAAATTAATTTATTGCTGCCAATAAATTAAGCAGCCTGGGAGAAATGGATGCATTTCTGGAAACCTAAAAACTTCCAAGACTGAAAAAGGAAGAAATTGACAACCTGAATAGACCAATAACCAGTAATGAGATTGAAGCAGTGATCAAAAACCTCCCAAAAAACAAGAGTCCAGGACCTGATGGATTCCTTGGGGAATTCTATGAAACATTCAAAGAAGAAATAATACTTATTCTCCTGAAGCTGTTTCAAAAAAACTGAAATAGAAGGGAAACTTCCAGACTCTTTCTATGAGGCCAGCATTACCTTGAACCCCAAATAAGGCAAAGACCCCATCAAAAAGGAGAATTTTGGATCAATATCCCTGATGAATATGAATGCCAGAATTCTTAATGAGATCCTAGCTAATAGGATCCAACAGTACATTAAAAGGATTATTCACCATGACCAAGTGGGATTTATTCCTGGGATGCAAGGGTGGTTCAACATTCGCAAATCAATCAATGTGATAGAACACATTAATAAGAGGAGAGAGAAGAACCACATGGTTCTCTCAAATGATGAAGAAGAAGCATTTGACAAAATACAGCATCCATTCCTGATTCAAATGATTCAAAGATAAGGGATAGAGGGAACATTTCTCAACTTCATAAAATCTGTCTATGAAAAACTCACAGCAAATATCAGCCTCAATGGGGAAAAGCTGACAGCCTTCCCTTTGAGATCAGGAACATGACAAGGATGTCTACTCTCACCACTGTTGTTCAACATAGTGCTAGAAGTCCTAGCAACAGCAATCAGACAACAAAAAGAAATAAAATTTATTCAGATTGGCAAAGAAGAAGTCAAAGTCTCTTCGCAGATGACATGATACTTTATGAGGAAAACCCAAGGACTCCACCCCCAAATTACTAGAATTCATGCAGCAATTCAGTAATGTGACAGGATACAAAACCAATGAACAGAAATCAGTTGCTTTCTTATACACTAACAATGTAACTATAGAAAGAGAATCAATTCCATTTATAAACATGGAATATCCATATATATTCCATGTATATATATGGGATGCCCATATATATTCTATTTATAATAGTACCAAAAACT
This sequence comes from Martes martes, assembly GCF_963455335.1. Taxonomy (NCBI): domain Eukaryota; kingdom Metazoa; phylum Chordata; class Mammalia; order Carnivora; family Mustelidae; genus Martes; species Martes martes. The sequence goes on from NC_137893.1 coordinate 51,103,326, forward strand.
ATAAGATACCTTGAAATAAACCTAACCAAACAGGTAAAGGATCTATACTCTAGGAACTACAGAACACTTGTGAAAGACACTGAAGAAGACAGAAAAAGATGCAAAAATATTCCATGCTTATGGATCAGGAGAATAAACATTATTAAGATGTCAATGCTGCCCAGAGCAATCTATACTTTCAACACCATCCTGATCAAAATCCCACCAGCATTTTTCAAAGTGCTGGAACAAACAATCTTAAAACTTCTATGGAACCAGAAAAAAATCCCAAATCACTAAGAAAATGTTGAAAAAGAAAATAAGAGATGGGCAATCACGTTGCTTGATTTCAAACTATATTACAAAGCTGTGATCACCAAGACAACATGGTACTGGCACAAAAACAGACACATAGACCAATGAAACAGAATAGAGAGCCCAGAATTGGACCCTCAATTCTATGGTCAACTAATCTCCAACAAAGCAGGAAAAATTATCCAATGGAAAAAAGACAGTCTTGTCAAAAAATGGTGCTGGGAAAATTGGACAGCTATATACAGAAGAGTGAAACTTGACCCTTCTCTTACACCATACACAAAGATAAACTCAAAATGGATGAAAGACCTCAAAGTGGAACAGGAATCCATCAAAATCCTAGAGGAGAACATAAGAAGTAACTTCTTCAGTATCAGTCACAGCAACTTCTTTCAAGACAAGTATCCAAAGGTAAGGGAAATGAAAGGGAAAGTAAACTTTGGGGACTTTATCAAGATCAAAAGCTTCTGCACAGCAAAGGAAACAGTCAACAAAACAAAGAGGCAACCCATAGAATGGGAGAAGATAATTGCAAATGACACTGCAGACAAAGGGCTGATATTGAAGATCTATAAAAGACTTCTCAAACTCAACACCCAAAAAACAGATAATCAAGTCAAAAAAGGGGCAGAAGACATGAACAGACACTTCTCCAAAGAAGACATACAAATGGCTAACAAACATGTGAAAAAGTGTTCATCATCATTAGCCATCAGGAAGATTCAAATCAAAACCACATTCAGATACCACCTTACACCAGTTAGAATGGCAAAAATTAACAAGGCAAGAAACAACAAATGTTGGAGGGTATGTGGATAAAGAGGAACCCTCTTATACAGTTGGTGGGAATGCAAATTGGTGCAGTCACTTTGGAAAACAGTGTGGAAGTTTCTCCAAAAATTAAAAATAGAGCTACCCTATGACCCTGCAATTGCATTACTGGGTATTTACACCAAAGATACAGATGTAGTGAAAAGAAGGGCTATATACACCTTTCAGAAGTGAAATAAGTCAAGCAGAGAAAATCTATTATCCTATGGTTTCATTTATTTGTGGAACATAAGGAATAGCATGGAGAACATTAGGAGAAGGAAGGGAAAAATGAAGGGAAGGAAAAGGGAGGGGGAGACGAACCTTCTGAGACTATAGACTCCAAGAAACAAAATGAGGGTTTTAGAAGGGAGAGGGGTAAGAAGTGGGTTAGCACAGCTATGGGTATGGTGACTAACATAACATAACTTAAAAAAATAAAGAAATCAAGACACAGGAAAAAAAATAAGTGTAAATGGATTAAACTCCTCAATTAGAAGGCACTGAATGGCTGAATGGATAAAAAACAAAACAAAACAAAAAACAAGACCCAGTGATATGCTGTGTACTAGAGACTCACTTTAGATGTAAAGACACATGTAGACTAAACACGAATGGATAGAAAATATATTTCATGCATACAGTAAACAAAAGGGAGCAGGTGGGTATATTCATATGAGACAAAATAGTCAATTATTCAAAAACTGTCACAAGAGACAAAGAAGGTCACTATATAATGTTAAAAAAATGTCAGTTCAACAAGAAAACAAAACAATCACAGATACACCCAACATCAGAGCTCCTAAATATATAAAACAAATATGACAAATCCAAAGAGAGTAATGACAGGAGTATAAATATAGTAGGAGACTTCATACCCCATAAAAATACTGGATAGAACATCCAGTTAGAAAATAAATAGGGAAAAAACCCGAACAATTCCTGTAGGCCAAATGTACATACAGACATATACAGAACTTTCCAGCTACAGAATACATATTCTTCTCAAACACACACAGAATGTTCTTCAGCACAGATCATATGTTAGATTACAAAACAAATCCTAAGAATTTCAAGACGTTTGAGATCATACCAAGGACCTTTTCAGACCACAGTGGAAAGACACTAGAAATCAATAACAGAAAGAAAATGGAAAAATTCAGAAACATATAGAAACTAAACAACACACTCTTAAACAACCATTGGATTAAAGAGGAAATCCAAAATAAATTTTAGAAATACTTGGAAACAAATAAAAATGAAAATACAACTTACTAAAACTTACAGGTTGCAACAAAAGCAGTACTAAGAGGGAAGTTTATAGTAGTAAACATTTACATTTAAAAAATCTCAAGCAGGGGCGCCTGGGTGGCTCAGTGGGTTAAAGCCTCTGCCTTTGGCTCAGGTTGTGATCCCAGGGTCCTAGGATCGAGCCCCGCATTGGGCTTTCTGCTCAGCAGAGAGCCTTCTTCCCTTCTACTCTCTCTGCCTGCCTCTCTGCCTACTTGTGATCTCTGTCTGTCAAATAAATAAATAAAATCTTAAAAAGAAAATAGTTATAAAATTATAGAGCCAAAATTTTAAATGGAAGCTTGGCAAATTTCTTCTATGAGGATCGCCTAATGGTCTTAAAACTCTCAAGTCAAAGCCACATGTGATATAATGGATGGACATTCTCTTTTTTGAATACCAGTCAGAAGTCCCTTTGCTTTATTTTTGGAGAAGTGGAAATGAGACCGTGCCCCATATATTTAATGAGGTTGAAACTAACTGAAAACTTAAAGCTTGTTTTTCAGAGAAGTATTTACCCCTAATCAGCTACTGTGTCTTTTCAGACCCCACTAACAAATCCACTAGCTGCCTTTGCAGAAGCCTGGACTTAAGGTCAATTGACACAGTTCCAGCCTATAAACAAACAAGATAATGAACCCAAGACCCCATCTAGTTTGTACCAGCTGCTGAAGCATGCCCATAGCCCCTTATCCTTTGTCCTAAGATAACTTCCTAACTTCAGGGGATTTTACCTTTTTCCGACATTAAGTCTCCCCCCAAAGTGACCATGGGATGTATGTTACATTGTTACATATATGTTTGCTCAGTGCGTATGTTCCATCTTTCCTCACAAATAGTTATGTTTCCTTGTCCTTTTCATCAATATGTATATAATCTCAACCCCTATGATTTCCAAAAAAAATTTATTCTCTTCCCCTCTAGGGAGGCGGATTTGAGGCTTGTCCTCTCGTGTCTTTGTTTAGCTGCCTCTTGAATAAACTCTTTCCTTGTTGCCAACCTGATGTCTCAGTGTTTGGCTTTGCTGGGTATCAGCAGACAGAATGGGGCCTAGTTATAAATACAAATTTCTTAAGTAATAAGATATGGGAAAATAAACTGGTTCTTCTTTCACTTTCCAGTTACTCCTCTCCCATCTCAACCAGCCACATCGAGATCTGACTCCTTTCAGAAGATCTGGTTTCTTTGTTGCTCTGTGGATGTTCTAGGGAAAGAGAAATATAATCACGTACCTAACGAACCAATAACCAATCTGAATTGAAGAAAAGTTATCCTTTCATCTACTAATGTAATAAACTAATAAAACAATCCAACAAAAGCTTGGGTATTACCAGCCACTCAGGTAAATATGTGTAAGTATATGTATATAATTCACTGAATCAATTGGGTGTTTGACACCATGAAGAAATAGTGATGGGAAAGCAATAAAATTCAGTTGTAAATTGTAAACGTGAGTCTGCCTACTTTGTTTTTTAATATATGCTTCAAATGCATATAGTTGTTTTAGAAATAGCATATAAAGCTCAGTGTTAAAGCACATGGATGGCATGCTATGCTTATAAAACTGAAATCATTACAAAAGAATAAGCAATTGCAAGTTTTCCTTATTAGAAGATAGATACAAATAACAGTTCTGCACAATCAAATCAACATGTTTCACCAATATATGGAACAAGCAATTTTCACCTTCTTTGATATTCTGTGTCCCTCAACTCTCCAGATACACACAAATATGTGCACGCACGCACACACACACACACACACACACACACCACACACGGCGGGGGTGGGGGTAGGAGAGAGAGAGAGAGAGAGAATAGAATGTTTTGTGAATTTAAAAATAATGGACATGTGAAAAAGTTTTGATTTTCTTTTCCTTTTTAGCAGTTATGGCTAATAAACATTTTTTGAAGATAACATAATAGAATTTGCAGAAGTTTTAAACCAATGGTGCTATGCTAAATTTTGTGCCTCTTTAAGAGATGACATTGAAGCTATGTATTGGTATCGATGGTCTCTGGCGTGCCATCTGCAAAAAAAAAAAAAAAAAACAAAACCAAACACATATTTAATAGCATCTGGATCTTTCTATGGCTCTATCCTTTACATTACCATAGAAACCATCTTAAAGAAATGGTATTCAAAAGATGCTTATGACCTCTGGGGAGATTTGTGCCTGTGTATCAGAATCCCAATGGGGAATTTGCAATACCCTGGGGTTTGAAGATAGCTAAGATTTTCCTGGGACTCCCTACAATCTTATCATTGTACATTGCATTACCTTTGTAATGATAAATTTTCAATGGGCCAAGGAAATCTAACATATATTTTAACATGTTCCGTGCCTTTATCATATCTGTATATTTTGTTAAACAGCATATTGGATTCCAGAAAATATCTCTTAAAGAGATAGCAAAGATGTTTCCTAGGGAGAAAATAAAATCTGAACATTGAAAGCAGTGAAATAAGAAAAAAAAATGTGTTAAAGGTAGAAAGTTAGTGACTTGTTTTGCTGAAAAAGAAATTCCTAGGTCAAAAAATGTTGCGTAGGATATTATAGTGTTTGACATAGAACTGAGTAAAGATTGGCAAGCTGAGAAAAAACTCAAATTCATATGAAGTGTCTATTCCAGTGAGGACAAATTGCTATCCCATTTATGAAAAAAAAAGTGTCTTGTATAATTAATATTTCACTACCTGGCTGACTGAACCCTTTAGGGTTTGTTACTTATCAGAAAATCAGGGTCAGACACAGCCACTGGCAAATTGAATATTCAACCCTACTGTAGCCAGGTCAGTCTTGGAGAAGAGAAATGCATGTTGTGGAGCTGAAGCATAACATCTGTTCTTACCAACATGTACTCCTTGCTAATAAGCTTAATGAACAAGCACTGAGTTGGCTGCAGGACGAGGCAGATTAACAACCAGCGGGCAGATCGTCATATCCACTTGGTTATGAGACCTTCATGTGCAATGGAAACATTTTTAGCAAATATCCACACTGGCTAAAAATACTCTTACATTTAAGATCTATTCTATTTACACAACTGTCTTCAAGTATCCTTGTTTCCACTCCTCTAATCTCATTCTATGTTCTTGATCACTTACCAAACTATCAGTCATTTCTAGGAATCAATGAATCACAAGAATAATTGGGTTGGAATTTCTGCTTACTGTGAATATTTCCTTTCTCCAGTGTTCTTCAGGGTCACATGAACGGGATTGTTTCTCCACAGAAATCTATTTCCCTGAAGTGTCATTGTGTACTGCTAGAAATCTGTAAGACAGGCTCAAATGTTTCTTGAGAGGCATCTGGTTACTGGGAATACCATGAGATTGAGCCAAGGGTTGAGGTAGGAATGGCAGTGGGAGTGTAGGCACAGCATGTGTAGCAGAAGCTAGCTTTTAGAAGTTAGTTGTGTGCCTACCTGCACTCGGTCTCCTATATGTGAAATCCATTCAGTATGCTGCTGTGGACGCCATTTTATGATTGATCAGATAACAGCCAATCCACCAAAGGCTGATCAGACTCATGGTTGCCTTTACTGCTGGAGTTAGGCATTCAATTTTTATTGGTGTTCAGAAGCAAGGCAAAGCTGTCTCTTAAGAGGAAGGTATTTACTTCCAAACTTTAGAGACATCTGCTATAAATTTCCTACTGAGGTTTTTAAGAGTCATTAATTTCAGCTTCACAATCTGCCATAGATATTTCAAGAACATTACATCTGTGGTTTAGTCATACCAGTCTTACCAGAGAGCTTTCTTGTGTTTAGAACCCAGTCAAACTGGCAGCCTTTGGGTCATTCAGTAAATGGGTTGCATCAGGATATCCGAATGTACTTTTTGTAACCTTGAAAACCAAAGGGTTTTACCAAATGTTATGTCTACTACTTTGAGGCAGAGTGTGCAAGGCAAATGCTTTCTGGAGGGTTTATCTAAAACTTTAACTAAACTGCCTCACATTTTCTCAGTCCACTTTTGTTCCCGATAGTGCTCTGCAAAGCGGTTGCAGAGAGTTCTCCCTTGCCTCGGTTGCATTGCCTAGACCTTGAATCTTAATCCTGGACTCTTCTGATGCATTAACCTGGGAAACCTGCAGAAATTCACTTGGCATAAATATGCATGTGCAGTGTGGAAGTGCAAAGGAATTAATGTCCCATGGGTAGCTTATAACTAATTAGGGCTTCGCAATGCTGGATTACATGCTCAAGCAGACAATTTTGAGGCATATTTTTTAGCTCCACAGAAAGTCTAACTGTACTATATATTTCTTATTTCCTGTCCTGGGGCAACTCTAATAATGTGGTATGGGACCCTGTGGAAATCTATTCAGGTTTTATACATTTACAGTTTAGAATTACAAACTGACCAATGGAAGATGGAGCTGATGAAGAAATCATTCTCTTGCCTTCCCTTAGGTGGATGGTTCTGAGGGACATTGTCCATAACTCAGAAGATCCAGGTGGTATTGACCGAGTCAATAAATTGGCTCTCCTCTTTTCCTGTTTTACTCTCCTTTGTCTCTCACTTCTACTTCTTGAATCACTTCTCAAACTATTTGCATGTACCAGGCTCTCCTTTTTGAAGGGCAAGGGCTAAGGAAAAGGGGATCTTCCGATTGTCTTGGGCTTCTGGACCATTAGCTTTACTTCAGTTACTAGTGCCGTTTATCTTCCGTTTCCTTACATGTGGCTTACAAAGGCATCTAGAGTTCCATTTCTCATCTTACAATTTTACCTGAGCAGGATATCATCACTTCAGTAGATTCAGGATGATGCCGTGGTGATGACAAGATAATTGAGGTTCCTATGTGCTGAATGGTGGTTCAGTTATGGTAAGCTGGCAGCACCCTGCTGTAGGATGCTACATTTCTATAGCTGTCCATGTGAAGGCAAATAATTTCTGGAGCTGGCTGGCTTTCTTTCTTTCTTTCTTTTAAAGACTTTGTTTATTGGACAGAGAGAGACACAGCAAGAGAAGGAACCCAAGCAGTGGGAGAAGGAGAGGGAGAAGCAGGCTTCCTGCCCAGCAGGGAGCCTGAAGTAGGGCTCCATCCCAGGACCCCAGGATCATGACCTTAGCTGAAGGCAGATACTTAACTACTGAGCTACCCAGGTGTCCTACTTCTGGGGTTTTCTGATAATTGAGATAGAAGTGAAATTTAAAAAAAGCAGATCAATAAATACGTAACAGATACTTGGAGCTACGGTGACCTGCTCCAGGAAAGAGTCTCCATCTGGAACAGTAGCTGCAATTAGATTTACCACCTGATTAAGCTTATGATTATCAAATATAATCTCCAAGAGTGTTTCGTCTGCATAAACTAGTCAAGTTAAATGTTGATATGTTAGGAATCATCACTCCTGATTTTTTCAGTCTTTGGTGGTGATTCCCCCAAAGATCTGATGTTGTTTTTTGGTTCATTATTTTGGTCAAAAGGGAAAGCTCAAGAAGCTTTTCTTAGCTAGCTCTACCATAATAGTCTTTGCTTCATTAGCAAATGCCAGTTCCTAACTTCATCTGTTTATACTACATTTTCAGAAATGAGGGTTGTAACACAAGATGGGCCAGGATCCCATTGGTCCTAAATGAGATAGAACTTGATCAATCTTCATTTTCCACCTGAAGCAGGAAGGTTTGTTCTCTGAATACCCATTTAAACCGGATTCAGCCATGCTGGTTTCTGCTAGAGGCTGGACATACTGTATTCCAATTCCTAGCCTTTCTGCAGCTCAGACTATGTGACACAGTCTGGCTAATGAGAATCAGAAGTAACTGAACAAGACTTGACTTCCTGAAAATATCTGAAAAACTCTTGTTAAGAAAATATTTGACCTTATCTTTTGCCCTCTCTTCCTCTTCTCTTCTAAGTGTAGATGCAGTGCCCAGAAGTACAGCACTCTGATCTGCTATCTTCTGAGCTTGTCCTTACATTAAAAACCACGAGAAAATGCCTCTTACGTGTCATTTCACCAGTTTGGTAGGGTTTTCCTTACTCTCGATTCTCATAACTAAACAGATAGATGACACAACTCATTTCAGTCTCTGCTCTGAGCAGTAATCATTGAGTCCAAGCACCTTGGAATAATACGGGTATTTCCTTTTTCCCATTTCACAGTTACTTCACTATCAGGACAGAAGTTACATCTAAAAAGGCTAGGAGAACAATTCACCATATAGACTATGCTACTACGACAAGTCTTTCTGTTACTATATTGAGGGACTCTCAGTCTTGAACTGACTTAGATCTAGCATTAACAAGAAGCTGTAACTCTATTGTTATGGTGTTCATATTACATCTCTGTTTTCAGATTTAGAATGTATTTGCTTATGCAAAGTACCTAGACCTTGACTGGATCTGTATTTATTTGGACCTATAAATTCCATGCTTAGTAAAAATTTCAATAATCTCTATAACCATTCTATTATCACTCTGTGGTGTTTGCTGTGTGTTACAGTAAGCGTGCCCACTTCTGTTCTGTCAGTTAAATAGCACAACTTGGCCTCTGCCAGTACAGAATTCCTTCATTCTTTTGAAAATTAAGGAGTACATTTTAATATCAGTAACTTCTACCAGTATAACACTTATCAAAGATTTAGAAACCTAATAGATCTGATGTCTTTTTCAGTGTTATTGTGATAGTTTATCTTCTGGATTACTACTGGTACCAATTTCAGCATAAATTAGTACTCTTATTTTCAAAATGATAGTGTATTTGACATGATAAATTTAAATAACTTTTTTTTCCTCCATTAACCTCTAGATTCCTTTATTTTTAATATAAAAAGAAATTGACTGCATCTCAAACCTGCTTTATCTAGTCCACTATGAAGTATGTATTTCAGTAAAACAACCGAGCGAGTTAGAACTACTTCCACGTATTCAGCTAGCATATTAAGTCCAAACTTTCTGGTAAATACGTTTATATCAGTAAATTCCATGAGACATAACAATGTTTCTTTTTCTTTGTTGAGCATCCTTGGAATCTATTCTAACACATTTTCTCCAAGTCCTAACTCATACCCATTAGCAACATATTGAATTTTGCTTGGCGCCTAAATTTCATCCCAGAGTCTATAATCAAGGATAACCTGCAAGGAGGCATGGAGAATACTGGATTGCTCTTGTGGGGCAGAACTTTTAAATTGTATACCACCACGTCCATATTCATTCTCTTTCTCCACATTAATCTCAGAACTCACTTTTGAGATGAACAACCATGGGACCTAAGTAAAACAACACAATTCCCAACCTCCCTCTGCACCTGAGCTTGTCAGAAGATCAAGTCCTGTCAATGAGAGACATAAAGAATGGTCCTTCTATCAAGTCCTGTCAATGAGAGACATAAAGAATGGTCCTTCTAAGAAGTTCCTGAAAGAAAGAAGGGTTCACTCTTCCTCATCCTTCTTCCTCTCCTGCTGACTAGAATTAGATGGGACAATGTGACAGTCCATGTAAGATGGGGCACAGAAAGGTAGTTGGAGCCCGGGATGCTGGCCTGGGACCTGAAGGATGTATCCAAGTTCTGAATTACTTATTTCTGGACTACGTTTAAATGAAAGGGAAAACAACTCTATATAAACCACTGCTAATACTTTTCCTGATAATGTGGCTAGACTTAATCCTGTTCCACTTTTCAAAGTAAATGTTTTGGTAGGACTATTAAAAATTCTTCAAGAAAGACTGGGACAACTACATTTGCCAGGAGGCCAGGAGGTAGGTCTGCTGGCAAAGGAGGCTCAGTCAGACTGGAGGTTGCTTACTACTCAAAGCTAAAGCTTTTCAGTTGGAATGTTATGGACATCTTAGATGAGAAAATTCTTCTCTGTGCAGGGTTTTCCCACATTTTTGTTTTGTTTTCTCACATTTTTTAGGGCATTTAAAATCACTGTACCTAAGTGATAAGTATCAGTAGCATCCCAAGTAAAAGTATCTCCACATGTTTATGGAAGCCTTTGAGCTGTAACACTTCCAGTCGAAAACCTCTACTTTAAAACATGTATATCTTGCCATGAGACCTAATCCAATTCTTGGTGTCCTATTCATTTTTAACATTTACATAAGAGATTTGGCAAAGTTGCGATTCAGCTGATGCCATAAATTTTCAAGCCATAAGATTGTAATGTTAATTTTTTTTTTTTTTTGGGCACTTTCAGCCCTGTGGCTGCAAATGATAAGAAATTCATTTAGCCCAGTTGTTAAAAATCCCTGATTTTCTGACTCTGCCCTGAATAAAAATTTAGAACCTTGAATTTTATTTTTGTAGTATTCTAGGTGCAATTAGAAGCTGTTGGTCCATCTCATAGTCCTCATGCTCATCATATTATATTATAGAAATGGACATTGGTTTCTTCCAAGTCTTGCCATCAGTGGAAACTTAATATAAGGTGACCATAGCTGATAATATACTAGTTGTTTGTTGGAGCAGAATCTGTTATAAATTTATAGTATAAACTACAATCTTACTACCTTAGAACCAACCAAACCTGAAAAGTAACCCCAGATTTATTCCTTTAAAGTATCAGTTGTTTGTACCTAAAGTTAGTATCCATTTCCAAATCCATGGGTGTTCTTAGTGTTGCAACAAACAGAATTAATTCAAGATTGTTTTTTTTTTTTTTTAAAGATTTTATTTATTTATTTGACAGACAGAGATCACAAGTAGGCAGAGAGGCAGGCAGAGAGAGAGAGAGGAGGAAGCAGGCTCCTCACTGAGCAGAGAGCCCGATGCGGGGCTCGATCCCAGGACCCTGGGATCATGACCTGAGCCGAAGGCAGAGGCTTTAACCCACTGAGCCACCCAGGCGCCCCTCATTCAAGATTGTTTTTAATAAAAAGCAACTGAGAATCAATCTAAGAAATGATGGAGAGAGGAACAATTCCCCAGTTACACCACAGAGGTTGCTCCAGCAAAGAAACCACCACGGAAGCGGCTCAGCACAGCATACATACAGCCCACCGATGCCGGAGACAGAATGCCAACTGCACACCATCACCATTCCCAGTGAGAGTTTCCACCAGGTACCCACTTTCAGATGAGTCCTTCTGAGTTGAGATCTTAAACAGGTGTCCAGTAAGATGATCACTGCATGATGATGACATGCTTTCTTCAGAATTGTCATATCCTTCTTTCAAGCTTATGTTTGGGGTAGTTTTGTCAGGCCTTTACCATTCATCGTCTTCATAATCTTTGCCAGTTGGACAGTGATACTGTTTATTTTCATGTTTTAACAGCTCTATCATTTTTTTAAAAATAGGCAATACCTTTATTATGTAAGTTGAAAATTTTTCATACATCAATATCTCATTCATTTAATTTCTTTGTGGGTTTTTATGCTTTTCTACTGGCACAAAAATAGACATATAGATCAATGGAACAGAATAGACAGCCCAGAAATAAACCCATAACTACATGGTCAGTTAATCTCCAACAAAGCAGGAAAGAATACCTATGTGAAAAAGACAGCCTCTTCGACAAATGGTATTGGGAAAACTGACAGCAACAGGCAAAAGAATGAAACTGAAAGACTGAATGTGACACATGAAACCATCAAAATCCTAGAGGAGAATATAGGCAGGAAAAAAAAAAAAAAACACACAACACAGGAAGCGACCTCTTTGACATTGGTCATAGCATTTTTTCCCCCCTAGATATGTCTCCTGAAGCAAGAGAAATAAAAGCCAAAAAAGTTTCTGCACAGTGAAGGAAACAAGCAATAAAACTAAAAGGCAACCTATAGAATGGGAGTAGATATTTGTAAATGACATCTGATGAAGTGTTAATATCTAAAATATAAAAAGAACTTAACAAACTCAACACCTAAAAAAACAAATAATCTAGAATCAGAAGACATGAATAGATATTCTTTTCAAGGAAGACTTCTAGATGGCTAACAGACACATGAAAAGATGTTCAACATAATTCAATATCAGGGAAACAGAAGTCAAAACTACAATGATATATCACCTCACACCTGTCAGAATGGCTAAAACTAACAACACAAGAAACAAGAGGTGTTGGCAAGGATGTGGAGAAAAAGAAATATTCATACACTACTGGGAATGCAAACTGGTGCAGCCCCTCTGGAAAACAGGGTGGAGGTTCCTCAAACAGTTGAAAATTGATACCTTGATCCAGCAATCACACCACTGGGTATTTACCCAAAGAATACAAAAACACTAATTCAAAGGAGTATTTGCACCCCTATGTTTTATAGCAGCATTATTTACAAGAGCCAAGATATGGAAGCAGCCCATGTCCTTTGACTGTTAAATGAGTAAAGAAGATGTGGTACATATACATACAATGGAATATTATTCAGCCATAAAAAAGAAATCTTGCTGTTTATAATAAAGTGGATAGAGCTAGAGAGTATAATGCCAAGTGAAATGAGTCAGCCAGAGAAAGACAAAGACTATATGATTTCACTCATATGTGGAATTTAAGATACAAAACAAAGGAACAAAGGGAAAGAGAGAGAAAGATATCAAGAAATAGACTCTTAATTATAAAGAACAAACTGATGGTTACCAGAGGGGAGGAACATGGGAGGATGGGTAAATAGGTGATGGAAATTAAGGACTGCACTTGTCCGGATGAGCCCATGGTAATGTGTGAAGGTACTGAAATTCTTAATGAATATGTTCATGTAATAAATTAAAGTGATATATTTTATTCTATTAAATTATCACTTTTTTCAAGGCCTACATTATTGTCATGGATAATTCCTTTAATGTGCTCTTGAATTTTATTTCTTAAGAATTTAGAATTCTTGAGGCATCTGGGTGGCTCAGGTTGAGCATCTGACTCTTAGTTTTGGCTCAGGTCATGATCTCAGGGTCATGAGTTTGAGTCCCACATAGGGCTCTGTGCTCAGTGGGGAGTCTGCTTGGGATTCTCTCTCTTCCTCTCCCTTGGCTCCTCCCCCTTGCTCTCTCTCCTCAAATAGATAAATAAATCCTTTAAAAAATTAAAAACAACAAAAAAAGAATTTGGAATTCTTGTGTTAAAGTCTAAAATGAACTTGGTCTCTGGAGTTGCTTGGTATGCTGTTTTTACCCTGCTTTGATATCAGGGATCTATTTCTTTGTAACTTGACTTGGGTGCCTTCCATCTTTTTTAGGCTCTGGGCAGTTAATGATTTATTTATTACACATTTTATCAATTCTAAGGGCGTGTGATTCAGACATCTTTTGTAAAGATAATTTTTTGCACATTTTTCATCTTTTACCCATTATTACTATTGTCAATGTTGATAATGGAATTTTTAAGAGACAAGCAGGAACAATTTAAGTGTTTATTAGTAGAGAGGAATAATTCTCAAATTTTAATGTGAATAAAATTTACTTGATAGAAATTAGATTCCTGGCTCTTCTCTAAACATTCTGATCACGTAACTCTGATAGGCCTAAACATCTGCATCTCCAACTATCATTCCAGAAGTCCTAAACTGCAGAGTTAAGAACCATGCCTTGAGAAGTACTGGCATAAATTTCACCTCATATGCTCTTTCAAATGCTATCTCTTTATATTGCTAATTTTATCATTTATCTCATTCCTAATTTTGTTTTCTTGGATTTCTATTTAGAATTGGCAGTGGTTATCACTCATTTTTTAAAAGTACAATCTCTTGTATTCATTTTTTATTTGTACTCTCTCTCTACTTTATAATCTACTGATTTCCTCTGGGATTTCTAATATTTCCTCCTTTATTTAAATTTGTGTTATTTTTCTCAGTTACTGAGTTGCATATTCAGTTAACTTTTTATTTCTGTTTAAAATAAAAATACTGAAGGTCTTCATTTTGAGTATGCTGTTTTCATCTCCCCTGAGATCTAACATGGTATCCTGATTTTAGTTATTTGTAAAAGTCTGGAGTCATAATTTTGTGTTTTATTTAGTTCAGTAGCATTTAAGATATTTTATTCTAACTTTAATGGTTATGTTTTCTTAACCCTCTGCAAATGGTTTCTGGTTTATTGCATCTGGTTCATTGCATGCATTATTATCATTCATGTGATTTTTTTTTTGTTTTTAAAGAGAAAGAGAGAGTGCATGCAGGGTGAGGAGGGGCATAGGGAGAGGTAAAGAGAGAATCTTAAGCAGGCTCCACACCCAGGGAGGATCTGGACTCAGGGCTTGATCTCAAGAATCTGGGATCATGACCTGAGCTGAAATCAGAAATCAGACACTTAACCAACTGAGCCACTCAGGATAAAAAATATCATGTGATATTTTTTAGAAAGTTACTAATGTTGCTCCAGTGGCCTCATGTGCTACCCACTCTTTTTAGATTGTGGCTACTTGAAAAATTTTAATTTTGTAGAATACAAATTTCCAAGTTTACTCTATTTTTTCCAAGTTTACTGTATTATTTATATTTTTCATGTCTTTATTATATTCATATTATGCCAAAGGTTTATTAAGGGCTAGTTAAATTTCTCACTGTTTCTATTAATATCTTTTTGCTTTCTAAGAGTTTTTACTGTACATAATTTGATGCATTTTTATTTGGTATGTAAAGTTCTTTAAATATTATATGACGAATTCTACCTTTGTATGGTATACAATAACTCTAAAATCTAGTCAACTAACTTATTTTCTCTTGAATTCTACTTTTTCTAAAAGAATATTCCTACTTTTGCTTTTTTTTTTTTTTTAAGACTTTATTTATTTATTTGACAGAGAGATAGAGATCACAAGTAGGCAGAGAGGCAGGCAGAGAGAGAAGGGATACCAGGCTCCCTGCTAAGCAGAGTCTGATGCAGAACTCGATTCCAGGACCCTGAGATCATAATCTGAGCTGAAGGCAGAGACCCCAACCACTGAGCCACCCAGGCGCCCCATCTACTTTTGCTTTCTTATGTTGAAATGCATTTGATAAATCTCTGTCCATCATTTCATTTTTAACATTTATTTTATTGCAGTTCTGTCTCTTATAAGCAAGGGTCTTATAAGTTTTACTACATTTTACATTTTAAAACAATTATTTTATTATTGCTGTAAAGTTTATTAAAACTATCTTACCTCAGTTTTTTTATTTTTAAAAAGTCTTAACCTATATTATTTCAATTAAATTATTTTTTATTTATTTCATTATATAGAATAAAAGTTGGTAGACATTTATGCTCCTATTCCCTTCTCCTGATTTTTGATAATATATAATAGTCTGCATTTTTTTTTAAAGATTTTATTTATTTATTTGACAGAGAGAGATCACAAGTAGGCCGAGAGGCAGGCAGAGAGAGAGAGAGGAGGAAGCAGGCTCTCCACTGAGCAGAAAGCCTGATGCGGAACTCGATCCCAGGACCCTGAGACCATGACCTGAGCCGAAGGCAGAGGCTTAACCCACTGAGCAACCCAGGTGCCCCAATAGTCTGCTTTTTAAAAAAAAATCCCAAATTACCACCATTAACTCATTATTTTTACATTGCAGTGGGCATGTATTATCTTCTATTTAAGGGCAACCTCTTATTTTTGGCAACTGTTTCTTTCTATACTTGAACCATGTCTTCCTGAGAGAAACAACATTTGTGGAGCTTTGTCTAGGTGGGTACAATTGATTTGTGCAACAACTGGTTCCAGACCAAAGCTAGGCTAACCCGAGCCCTTCCTCGGAAAATTTTGGGCTCGAACTGTGTCAAAAGATACTGTTAAATCATCTGGTGGCAAAAATGTGAATCATAATCTATGGAAAGTGCAAAGTCTTATGTTTCTAGACATGGGATCTACCTTTGGGATGATGCCAGTCTAAAAGAAGAAACATGATAAACAAAGAGAATCAGGGACAGAGATAGAAATGTGGTCTTGTTGGTGTTTGAATCCCAAGCCCCTTTCTGAGCACCAGCTGTTTCTCTGACTTCCCTGTGGTTGTGCTGGTCATGTAGTCAAGTCCCTAGACTGAGCAAGGAAAGATGGCTTCTGATCGGGGCCAGCAGAGGTTGAACAGCTTTCTAAATTCTTAAAAAAAAAAAAAAAAAAGCTTATATGGCTAAACTCTCTAACAAAAGGCAAAATAAAAAGACACATTCTACTTTCCACTAAATTAGCACAGTTTCCTGTTTCTAAAAACATGGGGGCACTTTGGTCAAAAGTAGGCTTTTCAATTTGTTCCATTGGCTGCATAGAGGAAATGTTTTCTAGATTCCTGACAAGTAGAGATTATGAGTCAAAGTATTTTTGCTGTTGCCTTCTTTTGATTTTTGCCTTTCTCTATACGTAGCATATATATATATATAAAATATATATTATATATATATAATATATATTATATATATATATAAAATATATATTATATATATATAATATATATTATATATATATATATATATATAAGATTTTATTTATTTATTTGACAGACAGAGATCACAAGTGGGCAGAGGGGCAGGCAGAGATAGGGGGAAGCAGGCTTCCTCCGGAGCAGAGAGCCCAATGCAGGGCTTGATCCCAAGACCCTGGGATCATGACCTGAGCTGAAGGCAGAGGCTTTAACCCACTGAGCCACCCAGGCACCCCTGTATATAGCATATATTAAAGCTAGTTTGAAAGAGGGCATTATAAGCCAGATATTACCACATACATTCTTTTCATCTAGAGAACATTTGTTTGTTTATGTATTTGTTTTAGCCCACAATCTTCTTCCATTTGTCCTGTATAGTTAGACAACGGGTATGCAGTTTAGTTACTTCTCCACTCATTGCATTGTGTAAAGAATCGTTCTAGTGAATTTTCATCATTTTACTTCTTAAAAAGCTGATAGATTGAAGAGGTTTAATTTGTATTTGAAAACAGAAAATTTATTAGGTGAAAAAATTTGTCTATCTCTTAATTGTATTGAAAACATTTCTGAAAATAACCCAGAGCATCTCTGACCTTAAAGAAATCCTACTAGAAGTGCCAGGGTACTTTTATTTGAAAGGTGACCTTTTCCAAAGTTGATCCATTGTAGTTCATCACCATTTGACTTAAATGCTTCAGCTTCACTAATTAGAACAAAGTTTCACACGTGTCATTTAAATTCAGAGAACTGTGCCATATTTTGAAAGACCTGAAGCACTGATTGATATAGATCTGAGTTCTATTATTAACTGCTTTTATAATATCTGTAGCTTATTAAGAAAAACAAAGAACAAGGAAAAATTGTATCTGCTTCCTTGCAGTATATTAAATAAGGAGTACTATCTCTAAGAACAAGAGGTGACAAGTTATTTGGGCAACTTTGATAATTAATTTCGAGAATTATACAGTTCTCAAACACTGCTATAAATCTGATATCTTAGTAAAGTATTAGAGAAAATTCATATATATGTAATTTTTGCTTATTTTCTGTGATTCTGGAAAGCAAAGATACAAGTTACAGAAAGGTTAAATTGTAAGGTCACTACAATAGTTAAAAGCTTGGGAAAGGTTTGCTTGGGAAAATAGTTTCTTTTACCATTTTAGCTCTCTTGCAGTTATCCTGAGCCAAGTGCCCTTTACTTGTGTTTACTCATTTAGTATTTGAATCTTAAAGGGAAGAAATATATATTTTCACTAATTTCTAATTGAAAGTTAGGTTGTTTTCTTTGTAACTGAGACAACATATTTTGATAATATTAGCAGTAGCTGTGATTTTGTTGCCAATTGAAATTATATTTTTCTGTAACATAAAACTGGAAATACTGTTACACTTATGACTACTTCAAAATTATACTAGACTACCCACTAGATCTTACAATATTGTACATTAATAATGCAGAACATATATTACTAAATTTATTTTCTAATATTTTAATGCCTGCATCTGAAAATAACTAGCTTTACTTGTAATTCTATGCATTTCATGCATCTAAAACATTATAAGAAGTGATCCAAGAAAAACAACAACAACAAAATGTTAAGAAAGCAAAGGTTGCAAACTCATGAAAAATTTTTAAAAATCAGGAAAGGAAACAATAAGATCAAGTAATATTTTCCAGGACATTTTTCATCAGTTTTAGAGTATTTCATAAAAGGGGGACTAAATTAAGGTTTTAAAAAGAAAAACATATTTTGAGGGTAAACACATTTTCTGGTTTGCCTGGGAGAGTCTAAGGGTGATTATTAAAATACTCCCTTTCACTCTCAAAAGTGTCTTGGGTTGGTAATAAATGATACTCCCTATGCTACATATTATGCATTTTAAACTCACAAGAGAGAAGGGTTAGCATTGATTTAATTTGGAGGATTAAAAATAGAGTGCTGGTTTTTCTTTAATTTTCTTCTTTTCCAGGTTCTGCACTTCTTTTTCTTTTCTTTTCTTTCCTTTTCTTTTTTCCCAGAGAGAGAGGGCACAAGCAGGGGAGGGGAGGTGCAGAGGGAGAGCGAGAATGCTAAGCAGGCTTTCACACTAAGCGCGGAGCCCGGTATGGGGCTGGATGTCACGACCCTGAGATCATGACCTGAGCTAAAATAGAGAGTCTGACGCATAACCCACCAAGCGATGCAAGCACCTCAGGTTCTTACATTTCTTAAATGCAAAGAGAAAACCAAATGGAAAGCTCTGAAGATCTATCACATTTGGCATTCCAAATAGGAAACATGGTGCAATCTCGGTAAATTCTCTGTTAAAAGCTCTCTAAAATAGAGTAAAAATACAACAGTCCTACCGTATCCTTGGTTTCGCCTCCTGCGGCTTCTGTTTCTTGCCAATTTCAGACTCCAGGTTTCAGTTTCCCGCCCTTTCCGTTTCCCGCCGTTTCAGTTTCCCGCGTTTCAGTCCCCACCACAACCGGGCGGTCCAGAGACGCAGACGGGTCTCCTCTGAGGTACTG